>NC_047051.1:13427707-13740891 GCF_011762595.2 Tursiops truncatus
CAGTTTCTTGTTCATGAAATGCTTAATTTCCTTCCAATTTCACTGTCTTGTCATTTCTCATATTTAATGCTACCTTTGTATGACTAACAATTGCTGGATATCAAATGAATATGACAGTCCCCTCAGACACAACAGATTTTTCTGTGTATATGATTAATACTGAATGATTCACTGATATTAGATGTAGTACGTATTAATTAGTATCTTTCCTTTGACATGAACTCCATGAAGGCAAAAGCAAACTTCAAACATTTTTTTCTCCGGAAACCAACAGGCTCTATCTAGTTAAAATTGTGGCACAAAGTGATATGTTTTTCTTGTCAACTTTCAATTCCATTCCTATATTCTTTTTGTTGTGCTCCTAGCACTAAGGGAGGGTGCCCTACACTAATAGCCTGTGGAACCAACATCATTATGTCCACTTGCTCTGTGGTTCTACTCCATAAAGAGCTCACATTTAAGCTAAAGTGTTGAAACGGGTAATGAGATTTTATCTATTCTATAGGAGGACATTTCATTCATTCTATAACTATTGTATAATTTTTCCTATTTTATTTTCATCCAGCAAACATTGACAGAGCATTTAGAATGCATTGGGAACATAAAGACTTCAAGAAACACGAAGATGAATATTACATATTCTGTGATTTCAGTGAGTATGCAATATTGTAGAAGGAAATATTTATAAACTAATAAACTATTATAATAAGAAGAGCAATAAAAGAATTATAGACAAAACATCATGGGGCACAGAGAAATGAATACCTCTGTAGCATTTCAATATTCTCAAGTTCATGTAAGTGAGAACTGTGGGTGTTTACGTAATTCTGATAGTCAGTATTGGGCTCATAAAAGGTTATTCATATAAGGTAGGTGACCAGCTAATCAATTAGTACAGTGTTATCCTTACCAAAGTATATAGTTTTCACATATATATTTAAAATTTAGTATGAACCAAGTGTTATTGGGACTGTAATTCTGTTGCTCGTTTGATCAAATCTGATCACATAACTTTTAAAACTTCTTACTACTGGTATTTTTGAATGGTTAGCATAGATAAAAATGAAAAGTATGAGAAGCAGACTGGTTAGAATGGAATGGTTCCTTTGAGACATCAGTCTCATCCAACTCAGATCACATGTGTTAAAATGTTATTGGATGGATTTCCACATTTAAAAAATGGACCATTTCAACAGCAAGGGAAGATATTGTAGGTAAAAATCAAAGGTGAAAATCTATAACAGATGACCATTCTGTCTGTGGTATTTTCGCTTCTTGTGGAAATCAAGATGTTGAAAGCAAGGCTCAGTCACTGCCTCCATGACTTGTTCTCAACTATCAATGGTATAGAACTACTTACTGAAATCTGCTCTCCTATATATTGGATTGTGAATTTTGAATGTCAGAGATTTTCTCTAGTTTATTATCAACTGTTTTATTCTGTGGCTTTTTAATTTATAGGAGTTTTGAAATTCCCCTTGTTTGAACAATCTAAGTGGTCAGCTATCTTTGTATAGGCTTGTAACCCAAAGAAGTTTCAAAACCCTCACACTATGAATCTACCATTTATCATTCAAGTCATTAAAAATTAAAGAAGACACAGACAACTGGGGTTAATATTCTACATTTTAGAATTGTTTAGATCGGAACATAATAATAGAAATAATTCCCAAAGTATATTTTCTTCTCTGGTTAGCACAAAATCTACCAGATGCTTACAAAGTCCTTTTCTTTTTCCTTCCTGATTATCTTGGCATTAATGTGGCAGTCAGCTTATGTCTTTTATTCAACTCATAAAATCTTGGCCACATGTAATTTTTAACATTAAATTCTTGATTCATTCCTCCCACCCAATTATATGATACAGCTATATAATTCTGAGGTTTTATGAAAGTATAAAAACTCTTGAAATATGTGGCTTTAAAAATGAATACATCAGAATATTCACAACATATTCATCATTTTCACAATTTAGGATACATATTTGTTATTTATACAATATATGAATATTATTCATAGTACTAATTATTTCTAATTATTTCTAATACATATTTGCTAAGTTCTACTATTTAAAAAGTCAAGTAATTTTGTGTTATTGTATCTGGGGAAAAATTATATGTGGTCAAAATGTATCATAAAAAACACGTCTTTACTGAATTCAACTTACTAGTTTTTTATTGAGATATAATTGACGTAAGATTATACTAGCTTAAGACGTACAACATAATGATATGACATTTATATATACTGAGAAATGCTCACCACAGTAAGTCTACTTAACACCCATCAGCACATATAGTTACAATTTTTTTCTTCTTGTGATAAAATGCGTACTGACTTGTTAGAGGGATATGATGTCCATCACCTTCATTTTAAAGGTGAAGAAACTGAAACTCTGATTAGTCATTTCTCACTGGGTGACAGAGCTGTCATTGGCGGCCCAGCAATAGAGCCATAGTCTCAGTTTTCCTCTCATGCCACATGTCATCTGACCTGACGAATTAAATGAGAGTCCAATCCATGGTTCTCAAGACTTGGTCAAAAATAGAGATAGTGATGATATAAAGATCTCAGGCAGTGTTATAAGTGTTATAAAACTGATGAAGTCTTCCGTCAGTCTAATTGTTGTTTTACAAGTAATCTCTTGTTTCTTTCTGGGTGCCTTTAGGACTTCTTTATTTATCTTTATGTATTTGCAGTTCAGCAGAAGCAGAGAGAGGAAGCAGTGGTATCAACAGTGTCATTGATTTTCAGAGTTTTTTTTTCTTGAAACTATTTAGCATGTAATAACTATCGATTTAACTCAGAGAGGAGGGTCTTGGAAAAGGTCAGTGTTGTTCCTTAAAAGAAATCATGCAGGAATGGAGTCAACATTCACATTTTGCTGTGGTTTTTATTTACTTATTTTATTTTATTTACTTTTGGCTGCGTTGGATCTTCGTTGCTGCGCACAGACTTTCTCTAGTTGCGGCGAGCCGGGACTACTCTTTGTTGTGGTGCACTGGCTTCTCATTGCAGTGGCTTCTCTTGTTGCGGAGCACAGGCTCTAGGCGTGGGGCTTCATTAGTTGTGGCTCTCGGGCTCTAGAGCACAGGCTCAGTAGTTGTGGCGCACTGGCTTAGTTGCTCCACGGCATGTGGGATCTTCCTGGAAAAGGGCTCGAACCCGTGTCCCCTGCATTGGCAGGCGGATTCTTAACCACTGAGCCACCAGGGAAGCCCCATTTTGCTGCTTTTAAATTAGTTAAATTTTTAAACTAGTTATTAAATAGTTTGACCATTATATCAGCATTAAAGGCTAACAATTATCTTACAGTTTCTTGTTATTATTTTCTAGTATTTACGTTTTAAAGACTCTTCAAATTAATCAGTGTTATTTGCCTTATTGAATTTTGGAATCCATTCTTGGCAGTATATATGTATATACACATACACACCATATATATGCATGCATATGTGTGTATCTGTATACGTATGTGTGTATATATATATATATATGTATGTGTGTGTGTGTATATATATATAGTTTCTTACATCTTACTGATTTCTGGGTTCAAACGTCTTTCTTCCTGAAGTATATATTTGGTAAGTTTTTCATGAAAATCATATAATTCCATTTTTCTTTTAAAATCTCTGCTTCATTCCTCAAAATTGTATGTAGTTTACTGTCACTTTTCAATGATAGTTTACTTACCTTCTCCCACAACATGGAAATAGCACCCCTTGTTTTTCTGTTCTCTCCTGTTGCTATCAAGACTTTCATTAATCTAATTGTTGTTTTGTAGGTAGTCTCATTTCTTTCTGGGTGCTTTTTAGCCTTATTTACTTGTCTGTAGTGTTCTGCTTTTACTACCATGTGATCAACTATATTTTTTTATTCTGCTCAAAATTTGGAGCATTTTTAAATTTTAAGATCTTTTAAGATTTTAAGATCTTTCCTCAGTTCTGAAAATATTTTCAAATACTGTTTCTCTTCCATTGTTTCTATTCTTTTTCTCTGAAACTTCTTTTATAGATAAGTTACAGATTGTCTTTCTATATTTTATGTTTCCTTTCCCATCTCCTTAACTCTCTGTGCTGATTTGGGGTGATTTTTCAATTGCTGCTCCACTATTAGTTTTTAATTTCTATATGTTCTCCAAGTTTCTTATCTGTCTCTTTGTTTTATTTTCACACTGCTGTATTACTTACTTAGGGGATCCTTACTTTGTATTTCTCCAATCATTTTAAAGGTAATTATGTTTTAATCTCCTTGAGATTGAAGTTTCAACATCTCAAGCTTTGGGGGAACACATTTCTCTTTGCAGTAACTACTACCTTTGTTTACAATGGATTGTTTCCTCTCTTATTTGCAATATTTTTAAATGATCCCATCTTATGTCTGACATAGGTTCTTTCTTGCATTGTAGAATTCCTATGCAGCATGAATTGTTGAAGTTTCTTTCCAAATAGTTTTTTTTTTTCCCTTTGTTTTTGTCAGAGGCTCTGGCCCTTGACAAATTTATGTTCATTTCTCAGTTTGAGCTTTCCTATATTGTGCAATTAGTGTAAATTCTGGCCTCAAATAGATTAAGAGTTTTGTTTTTCATAGGAGAGAAATAGTCTCACCTAGGGCTAGAGGGAGGCATATTTACCGTCATCTCTCTGAATAAGAAGATAGAGTGTATTAGCCCCCTCTCACTAGTGTTGTGGCCTATAATTCTTAGCCATGTCATGCCATTCGTCATCTACCGCCTCTTCTCCTGGTGGCCTAATGATCCTCCAGGCCCGCCAGGGCCGTCACTTTCTGCTCCTACCAGGTCCTTGGGTTTCCTCTTCATTTCTGGACCCTACACATTTGCTTTCTTTTATTGTGAGCTTGAACTATTATTGAAAATCATATATTTGCTTTTTCCAGAATCCTTTGTTATTTATATGGGGAAAGATTCTGGCTATCCTGGTCTACCGTTTTGCCAGAATCAGACAGATTTATTTTTACTCCGTTATTTTAAAGCAGGTTTTCTTCTATACTTGGGTAGACGCCATCATCCCTAATCACAGAATAATTTGCAATGAGGCTTATTTCTGCACATGGGCCTGAAACTCTCTTTACATAAAACACACACACACAATAATATATACATGTAAAAGAGAGTCAGATGGTGAGATGAGATACAATTTAGCATATTTATAACTTGCTCCATACTAATGGGGACAGAATTTGTTAGGAAGACCTGTTGTGAATGCCAAGAGAAGCCGGTCCAGGAATGCCAAGAGAATGCCTGCAGGGAGGATATTGTACTCAGAGGTTGGACTGAGGTAAATGCATTGATAGGATACAGTGCTTTCAAAACAGGAAGTATATTAGAATCACTTAAGGAGCCTTTTAAAAATAATCATAAGCCTAAAGCTGCTTTCATGTGTTTAGCTGGGCCCAGGAAGCTGTACTGTGGTAAGCACGCCAGGTGATTCTATGCAGGTAGCTTATGGCATGTGGAGCTGCTTTGGGAACCATTGGGAAAAGGCAAAGTAAGAAACTGGGGTAAGGAAACTGGTTTATAAAGTGCTCTGAAGCTTCCAATAAGGAATCTATGCTTTACCTGGATGAATGACAGGGAGACCCAATTCCCAAAAGGCAGTGAAAAGCCCCAAAAGGCAATGTGATGTGAAAACAATAGAATGTAAGATATATTTATCAATAGCACCAACTAAATAACTGTTAAATCTGCTTTGATATGTATGGTGAAGTATGAATTAGATCAGGGGTCAGCAAACTCCACCCCAAGGGCCAAATGTTGCATGTGGCTTGTTTTTGCAGGGCCAGTGAGCTAAGAATGATTTTAAAGAATTATGGGCGGGGTGGGATTGGGGGAGAGTATGTGACAAAGATTATATGTGGCTCCCAAATCCTTAAATATTTACTGTCTGACCTTTTACAGAGTAAGTTTGCCAAGTCTCTGAATTTAGACAGACTCAAGGTTTTTCCAGTACTTGTGGCAAGTTAGCAAGGCTTCGGCTACAGTGTGGCGAGGAGAATAAATGAAAAGGAGCTGCAGCAGAATGAGGCAAAAACAAGCAGGACTGGAGTAGGAGCCGTGTCCAAACAGCTATCAAAGCTAGATTATCAGAGCACTAGTGACCGAAGGATCGTCCATGAGATGACGCAGTGACCTTTTTAAAAATGCAAATTTAATCTTGTTTAAATTGAAATCCTTCATTAATGTCCAATCCCCCTCAAGATAGAATCAAAACACAGTATCGTACACTAAGCTCTTCATGACATAGTCCAAACTCACATTCTTCAATGTGTCCAAATGGCTCCACCGTAATCCTTGCTCAGGGAACTTTTTAAAATCCTGCGCACATGCAAAATACTTCCACTTTGTTTTTGTTATTTTATTTATTTACTTATTTATTTGTTTTCAAAATAAAGTACATAGTTTAAAACTGCAATTGTACCTGTATTATAATAAATATCAACTGTTCCATACTCTACTTCTGATTTCCCCCCAAAAAGCTCTTTCTAATGTTTCCATTTTTTCCTGGCTTCACCTCCATAATTCTAAATAATTTCCTCATAATCTTATTTCCTAGTTTTCTATATTAAATATCATCCACTTAATTCTTATTGTTGAGATCAAGATTTAGCACTTCTACACTGCCCAGCCCCCATCACATAATCCCTTCCCTTCTCTCCCAATATTATGTCACCTTTTCATATTCAATGTCTTCCTAGAATGGCTGTTTTTCTGATGTTTGACATCTTAGATTGAACCTATGATTAGATTAGTAAAGTGTCAGCTGAAGGAATGAATTAGTATCCATAGGAGTCAGAACCAGAAAATGAAGGGGGAGACTAGTTCTATGTGCTAATAGACAGGAATTTATTACTGAACTAAGCAGGATGATAATCAATCATCCAGTTAAATAACCAGTATAGTGTATCTGGCTTATTTCTATGCTTCCTAGCACAAGGATCACTCTTTAAACTTAAGGGTGACTATTTTGAGGTGATCTGGAACAGCAACTGATCTGGTGACTATTTTGAGGTGATCTGGCCACCACCTTGATCTAATATTTACTCTGAATAACTTATACAATTGAGAAATTTTATTAGCCCTGGACATTCAAGGTCTTTTTAAGTTTTATTGGGGTATAGTTGCTTCACAAGGTTGTGTTAGTTTCAGGTGTGCAGCAAAGTGAAGTCAGACAGAGAAAGACAAATATCATGTGATATCGCTTATATGTGGAATCAAGGTCTTTTAAGTTCCTTTTTTTTAACCTTTTTGGGGATAAAAGTAATCTTTTTCAAAATATGCAAGGCCCTTATTTTCTGGAACTTTTCCATTGCCTTTCTGTTCTGATTTCAAAGCAGCGAATTTTTTACCAAGCTCATTTCCTCTTCCTTTCAATACCTTGCCAAAAGCACCTAGCAAAAAGCATTACACGCTATTATGGCACTGTTTCCCGAATTTTCCCCCTAAGCTACAGAGCAGGGACGTTATTTACCTTCCAAGTTGTTATAACAGGTAAGAGTTTTATTAAATGTTTTGCAGCAATATAAGATGAATAAATATCCAGCCATCTGTTCTGATACATCTTTTTACTTACCACCTCCACGTGACTAATACCGTATATTTTATCTTATATGTTGGCTATAACAAATGCTATGTATTTTACTTTTTTCCCAATAGCAGTGTCCCAATTCAATGTAGCGATTACTATATAGGTAATGATGGGACATAGGAGGGTAACAATTCCATTTTGAAGTATCAGTGGTTTATCTCAGTAAAGGTTTATATCTGCATCACATTACAGGTTAAAGCAGTTTGAACAGATCATCAAGCCAGATCTCCTCCAACGTATGACTCAGGAATCTGGGGTCCTACCATCACATGTTTCCAAAATACTGAAATCCTTTGCATCCAGCTGCATTAATAAGAAAGAAAGAATGTGTGGAAAGTTTCTTAAGAGCCTTAGAGACCAAACATAGATTTAACATACAGAAATTACATACACATCCTATTGGCCAGAACTAGTCAAATAGCCTCCCTTGATTAAAAGGGGCCTTGGGTATGTGACTTAAATATATGTATAGAAGCAAAATAAAAACATTTTGGTGAACTCATTACATGGTGCTGCTACAATATACACAGTGTAGATTACACAGCAAATAAATTGTAGTTGGATGAAATAAAATGGACTCTTGAAGTCTGCAATACAAAAAATATTTTAAAATCCATACTTTAAGGTTAAAAAATGGTTTATAGATCTTTACATATTTCTGGAACCTGCAGCTGGTTGAGAGAGACTAATTTCTTAAGATACCATTATTTGACAATTTAATTGCCTTTCCAACTTTTAATACATTTTTATCTTTTACCTACTATCATTTTTACAAACTAAGAAATACTAGCACACCTGACAAGTTGAGAACAACAGAGACATAAATTGCTGTTGATACAGGGTTATTTTAATTCATGTCCTGAGCTTTAGATATTTGTATAATATACACTTTAAAAAAAACAGGAGTGGGAGGGAGGGAGACGCAAGAGGGAAGAGATATGGGAACATATGTATATGTATAACTGATTCACTTTGTTATAAAGCAGAAACTAACACACCATTGTAAAGTAATTATACCCCAATAAAGATGTTAAAAAAAAAAACAAAAACAAAACAACAAAAAAAAAAAACAGGAGAAAAAAACCCCAAAGTTGGCAATCTGAAAAGACAGGTAAGACTGACAAATCTTTAATCTGACTAATGAGGAGGGGAAGAAGGTGGCTCAAATAAATGATAGGAATAAAAAAGGAGCACATAAATAGATGTAATATTATGATAATATGAGATAATTAACACTTTTATTCCAAAGTATTGAAAATTGAGAATATTAGAAAATACCCAGAAAAAATAGAATTACTAAAAATGATTCAAGTGATGGAATACCCAAATAATGCTTTAGATCCACTAAAGAAATTATAGCAGTAGCAGAAGCTCTGCCCACAAAGAAATCCCCATACACCAGTCAGAAGAATAGTTAGAAACAGGCAAAAAATGAGTTTCCCAATTTATTTTTGGAGGTTTTTATAACCGTGTTAGCAAAATCTGACAACAAAATTATGAAAAAAGGAAATATGCACGTCAGTGTCACATATAAATATACTTAAAATTATAACATATTATCAAACATAATTCAGAAATATATAAAAATTATATCATGATCAAGAAGTGGTTTGCTACAGAAGTGTAACATTTAACATCAGAAAATGAATTAATAGCTTTTATTTCACTCTCATATTAGGGAAAAAGTGAAATTAACCATTTCAATAGATGAAAGACATCAATTTAGGATGAAAATTTTAAAAATGGATAACAGAAGAGAATTTCCTGTTATTTACAAGAAACTCTGCAAGAGGTATCATATCCGTGAAACATCGAACTCTTTCCCTTTGAGATTACACTGATAAAATCTTGAAATCTTTCTTTTTGAGATCCAGAATAAAAAAAGAATGGCCCCATCACCATGTTTTTTAAACAGTTTTGAGTGATGTCATTCAGGAAAAAAGGCAAATACCAAGAAATCTGATGCAAAAAGATTGCAAAGGATGAGAATAGTCACTAATTGCCAATGATATCATTGTATGAACAGAAAATCTCAAAAAGCCTACCTTAAATTATTAGAATTAATAAAAGGGTTAGATGGATAGCCATATACAAAATTAACATATGCAAATCAATTATATTTTTAAATATCACTGAAATTCTGTTATAAAGTAAAATAAAAGGATTCAATTTACAGTAACACCAAAAATGAACTACATAGAAACAAATCTAATAGAAGATGTGTAAGACCTCTGAGAAAAAATGATAAAGTTTGCATAAACAAATATTGAGGCACATAAATAGAAAGATATGCCATGTTCATGGTTTAAACACAACAAAAAGTGATGTGTGTATTTAAGGCATTCCAAGTTAAAATACAGACAGATTTATTTTTATGGCACTTGATAAGTTGGTTCTAAAATTTATATTTCAATGGCCAAGATACCACTGAAAAAAAGAAAACGGAAGACTTTGCTCAAGCACTTAACTATATGTACCTATGCAAAGATATCATACTTATAGTAATTAAAACAGCTTGGCATTTCTAGTAGGATAGGCAAATATCTGATGGAATGGAATAGGGTACTCTAAAACAGATCTACTCGGATTTGGATACTTGATTCATGAAAACCAAAATGAAATACACCAAATAAATGAAGTCAATAAAATTGAAGGTCCACATCTGACACCACATGAAAAATAATTCTTGTGGTTTGAAGACTTAAATGTAGAAGTCAAAACTATAAATGTTTCATACAAATTAAATATAAGTAAATGGATTGTGACTTCAAGATATGAAAGGACGTTTGAACATATGGAAAATGCTAATGTTAAAGAAAAAATTGATAAATGCAACTACGTAAAAATGAGGGACTTCTTGTCATTAACACATACCATAAAGAGAGTAAAAAGACAAGAGAAATGGACTAACTTGACTAGAGTTTACAAAGAAAACTATTCAAATGTTCTGAACCCACAAGAACCCATGCTCAACCATGTTGAATTGTTCACGGATATGAGAATTAAAAACACATCTGATAGATGGGCTAAAGTGAAAAGTCTAAAAATTAGTGTAACAAAGCAGGACCGTCTGGGGCCTTCACAGAACAAACCCTTCCTCCACATCCTCTGCTTTAGCTCCTCTCTAAAGAATCTAGATAATAGTATTTGATGCACATTTCCTGAGTTGTTTTACAGAGGTGGAAACCCCACCAAATGGAAGATAATAACTACTAGATGACCATGAGCACATAGCCCCAGGGCCTATTGGAGCCTAACGACTGATAATGGTAACCCCTGTGACACTGTCCTGTTACCTCACCATCAACCAATTACAGAATTGTGTACAAGCTGGTCACATAGACTGTGCCCCGCGACCCCCTCCACCATCTGGCCTTTAGAAGTGTTTTCCTGAAACCCATCGGGGAGTTCAGTCCTTTTGAGCACTAGCAGTCCCTGGAATAATTGTACGGAGCCCTACGATAAACACAGCACTTTCCTTCGCTACAGTCCGGTGTCAGTAGATTGACTTTACTCTGCATGGGTGAGTGGACCCAAGTTTGGTTCGCTAACATTAGCAAAATTGGCAAGCATGGGAATGAAAAAAGTAACACAAATGCACTAATGGTGGGACTATAAATTCATATAAACAATTGGAAGAATAGATTGTCATTATTTAGTAAAAGTAAAGATACACATATCCTACAAAGCTACATTTTAATTCTTGATATATATCTTAAAGATAGTTTTTTTTTTAATATTTGCACCTTGATACAATTATAAAAATACTTTGGGCAGCATTGTTTTTAGTACACAAGAACTGACAAAAAACCAAACCACAAATCCATAAATAATAGAATGAATTTATAAACTGTTGCATATTTATATAATAGAAAATTATATGGGATGAAATAAACACTCATAATCACCTGTAGCATCATGTATTAATCTCAGAGACTTAATGTTGGATGGAAAAAAAGGCAAAAAGCATGTATACAGGCAGTGTGATTTCATTCATATGAAGTTTCAAACCAGGCTAATTGAATTATATAATTTGGGAATCCATACATGCTTGTTGAAACTATAAAGAAAGATGAGAAGTTGATTTTTACAAATTCAGAAAAGCAGTTACCTCCAAGAGAAATTTGCAGAGAATTTGGGGGACATCATGGATGCTAATTATGTTCTTTCTTACCATGAGTAGGTAACGTAGATTTTAGGTTCCTAATAATCTAATAAACTTGTATATAGATAAACATATGATTCAGTTGCATTTTTGATATATTAAGCTATTAAAATGAAAACAAAGTAGGATTGTAAAGATATAGAGAGAAGTTTTTTAATGCTATGTTAATTACCAATCTAATTGCAAATGAAGGAAGCAATCTAATTGAAAATGAGAGGTGGGAAAAAAATTTGACATTTTTTTCTTTGTTTTAGTCAACTTTCTGTTTTGCTTGGTATTTTCTATATAGATATTTACAATATTTTACAAAAACTAACTGTCCTGAAGCTAATGTCAGATCAGCTTGTTTTTCTAGGGTAGTGCTTCTTAAATTTTATTGTCCATATGTATCACCTGGGGATCTTGTTAAAAATGCAGATTCTGACTCAGCGATCTGGGCTGGGGCCTGAGAGTCTAGCAAGAGATTGCGCTCTTGCTGTTAGTCCAAGGACTGCTTTTTGAGGAATAAGGCCCCAAGCTATGGGTTACTGGAGTAACTGGAATTCAACTGGTAATCCATAAGTAGGGTGACCGTGGATTTTTCACCCAACTGGGACACATTAGGGAGTGAAATGGAGCTGAAAATAATAAATGTGCTTGGCCACAAGGCATAAACAGGACCTTTCCCCAAAAAACTGGGACATAGGTTCTCCCTAACTTTTATGCACGCTGTAGTTTAGGACAAAATATTGTGAATATCATACCAACATTGTCCCAAAAGAGAAAGACTTTGAAATGCATAATAAGCATTATGAGGAAAGGCCCTTGAGTTAGTGATAGAAGTTTATATTTTGCAAAATGCACAGTAGAGAAAAAGTTACACCCCAGTTGAAGTGGGTGTAAATTTCCCATCTGCTGCTAGCTAGACAGTCTGGACCCCAGAATCTTCTCGCTCCTGAAATACTTGTAAGACATCATCTTATTCCATTTTAATGGTATAATCTCTGTTTTGGTTTGAGATACTGTTTTGTTTTCTGTTTTCTTACATTTTTATTTTTTGAACTTAAAGTAATTTTGTTTGATTCTATCTACTTTTTCTTCCTATTCTATGATTTTTAAATTACTTATAAATCAGCTTTTTAGAGCAAAATAATAATTGTCTGTCATTCAACAAACTCAGTGTCTCAGGTTCCATAATGAAAGCTTGTATTTTTATAAGTAACTTACAGTATATTTTGGAAATCGTTTCATTTTATTCTTAGTACAGGTGTGAAAAAATAGATGTTGGAGTTTCAATTACTTGATTCATTTATTTGTAGAATGTTTTTGTTAAAAACTTTAAATATTTAAGGCAGTGGTCCAAAACTCTGAGGAAAAAACATAAACAGCAACAACAAAGACAAGGAGACTGCATTTTTATAAAGTAAGTAGCCAGTGAAAACTGATGCATGGATTTCAGTACAAGATAAAGTCATTTATATAATATTTCATTAAACTGATGGTAGAAAACAAAAGCAGATAAAAGATGACAACCATAATTAAAGTGAACAGGCTAGGGATCCTTTTTGTCTTTGAAACACCCGGCTCTCCTCATTTTATCTACTAAATGTCACAGTGCGAACTTTACTTCTGCCAGTATGAAAGGGGGTCTTAATGAGCCTCATTTAATACCTCTGTCCATAGTCAGGCAAAATGTTTTTAAGGAATGGAGATGAATGATTATGGTTTAAGTCATTTAAAAATTTCAGAATAATCAATCATATTCAGTACTGAAAGAGCCTGAAACTTGAGGTATGATTCTTTTGATAATGACATATGGTTTTCAAAAACATAGCAGAAACTGACATTCCAGAAAAACAAAATGAGTGATTCATACCCTAGCAAAATCTATTATCACTTGCAGGATATTAAATGCTTCTGTGCCGAGTTAGTCACAGATTCTGGCCTAGCTGCAGGAGGCACTACTGATATTCCTAGTTTTTCAATCTTATTGTTATCATTTTTGAATTCTTGTGAACCTGTGAAAATTTATTCACATATGAAGTATTTATAATTAAACAGCCATATCTCATTCATTGATTCGTCATGGAATTGACATGGAGACTTAGCGTAGAGAGCTTCTAGAACTAACTCCCAGTTAATACAAAAAGAAATTCTCTCTAAACTATCAATATCATTTGCCTTCTCAATTGTGGGTTGATTGCCAGGAATAGGGTACATTCTACCTGCAAATGTGTCTAGTCAGGCTTTTGGATGTCTCTATTAAATAATCTATACCTCTCCATTTAACACGCATCCCTCAAGCATATGTACCAGGCCTGATGTTTGTTATGGATGAACGAGACAACAAAACATAATCTCTTTCCTCAAAGAACTCAGTAAGATGGACAGAAAAGTACCTGTTACAATAGAGTTTGACAAGTGCTATGAAAGAAGTAAAAATGGGATGGAGAGGGAAAAGGGAGTTCAGGTTCTGCCACTTTTAGCTAAATCACCTTCCCCAAAATGTACGTACTTTGGATCTACTCATACATCTTAGCCCATAGGAAATCAAACATCTTTTCTACATGACAAGTTCTTAAATTCTGTTGTTCCTGTTGGTTATTTGTTTGTTTGTTTGTTTCTCTTCTGACCTAATTGGACCCACTAATGCCACCATATCCTTCTAAATCTCATCAACTGCTTCTCAGATAAAAAGAAGTCTGTGTCTAATTTATTTTTTTAATATACTCTTTGCTTCAAAATCCTCCTTAAAATATAATTATCCAAAGTAAACACGATACTATGTTATGATATGAATAATATAATTCTATAAACATAGTTGAAGATATTACTTTTTTGGTAGTTAGGGTCATAATGCTACACTCAACCAACTTTTCTCTCCTCCTTTATTTTTTAAATGCAGCAAGGCCATGTAAATGCAGTCGATTTTTATTTGTTTGCTTTAAAAAAAAAATGCCCTATCAGAGTATGGTACAGGTTTCAATCTGTTCAAACTTTTGAATCTAAATTCTGATACCAAACATTTTAACTCTCCTATCAGATTGAGAGATTTGATTAGCGTTGCTTCTATTTTCATCCAGGCAATAATAAAATTGTTCATCAATAGAAGGTCAAGAACAGGGCCTTCTGGAATTCTAGTGTAGCATAAAATAAATGTCTCCAAGGAAATACTTACTGACTGTCCACTGCCAAAGAACCTGCTCCCACTCGGAGAAAGATCTACTACAGGGGTCCCCACGACTCCAGTCCAGAAGGCAATATTGGGCTTCCCTGGTGGCGCAGTGGTTGAGAGTCCGCCTGCCGATGCAGGGGACACGGGTTCGTGCCCCGGTCCGGGAAGATCCCACGTGCCACGGAGCGGCTGGGCCCGTGAGCCATGGCCGCTGAGCCTGCGCGTCCAGAGCCTGTGCTCCACGACGGGAGAGGCCACAACAGTGAGAGGCCCACGTACCGCAAAAAAAAAAAAAGAAGGCAATATTCCTCGAAGTCGGAATCTGCTTTACACACATTTCCACTTCCGTCTTATTCTGTATTACATCTAGTCTCTCTTCGTTTGCTAATTTCTTTTAAATACATGTCTCTTTTACTTCTTCCCTGTTTATAGTGTGTAGTTCACCTGGCAGACCCTGCTCTGGTCACCTCTTCATCTTCTGAAGCTTTTCCTTCTTCTCTATGTACTAAAAATATGTCCATCAAATATTATCTTTCTTTGCCCTTCCAGATTGACCTAGGGTTTCATGTTCTTATGACTGGTCCTCCTGTGTGTCCTGACCTCTCAGTCTCCTCATAGCCATTGGCCCCAAAATTACAAATGGAAAATGGAATGATTTTATTTAAGATGTATTGAGTGAATGATACGTGACAGGAGCCCTTTTAAGACTCTTATAGATATTTTCATTTAATCTGCATAACAAACCTATGAGGGGGTCCATGATGAGACCATTTCACAAAAAAAAGAAACAGAGACTTGGGTAACTTGCCCCAGGTCATGCAGTTAGTAGGTGAGAGAATCAAAGGTGATCCTTTGATTGTCGTTCCTAAGATATGATTATTCACCTAGTTATAATTCTCCAGATTATTCTATCACTATCTGTCAATGATGTGTTAAGAATCAATACTTTTTAGAATCAATACTTCACACACTCATGATTGGCTAAAATTAAAATGACTGACAGAATCAAACAATGGCAAGAATGTGGAGACTCAAGAACTCTCATGTGAGTGGAAATGTAATATAGCAATTCCCTTTCACTTTGGAAAAAGGGGTCTGATAAATAAATATATAATCATATTTTAATATATATAAAAATTAAATTATATATCAGAATTTCATGCCTAGGTATTTAATTGAGAAAACTGAAAGACTATTTTTAAAAAGGTCTTTGATGAGAGTACCCATAGCAGAATTCTTCTTTGTAATAAAAAACTAGAAACTGTCCAAGTATCTATTAATAGAAGAATCAGAAAATAAACTGTGATATATCCATGCAATGCAATATTACTCAGGAGTAAAAAGGAGTGAGCTACTGATATATGCAAAAACAAGGATGAATCTCCTAAACGTGATACTGAGTAAAAGAAGTCTTTCACAAAAGTTAATTGAGACTGAAGTAATGGCATTCTCCTATTTTCCCAAGAAAAAAGGAAATTACACTTCATACCATGGTTTGTTCTTCATAAATTCATACTGGAACCTAGTATTTGCTTCATTCTTTTCTGTATACAATACTGAAGCAACCGAAATAATTGATGTCAAGGTCTCACGGGTCATTTACCTCTTTTTAAAAAAACGGAATTATTTCCGAGTCACGTATCTCATTTTCCTTGCTTTGCAATGATTGCTGAACCTGGTTCTGGAAATTCTTTCTTTCTGTCCTCTGGTAATTGTTCTGGCCTGGAGATGTTCTCATCTGGAGGTGCTGGAGCTGTGTGCTACCTCCCTACCTTCTCAGCTACACTGCGATGTAAACAGCATCTTATCTTCCTCCAGCAGTTTCAGGGAGACAAATTCTCCGTGTGAATAGGACAATAGCAAAACAGCAGTGAAGTTGTTCTGTTAACATTATGCCATCTGTTCCAAGGACTGGAACTCACTCTTCCTTGTTTCTCTTCCTGTTTTGAACCTAGCGAAATAGTGTTTTTTATTGTCCACAGCATATGCTGCAAGGCTCAGAATTTTTTCTATTAGCCTTCCTGTTACAGTTTTGTGCAACTGTTACATTTGTATTTGAGTTCAAGCACCTTCTCCTCTGCTTTGCTTCTTTTTTTAAAAAATTTATTTTGTTGAAGTATAGTTGATTTACAATGTTGTGTTAATTTCTGCTGTACAGCAAAGTGATTCAGTTATACATATATATGTATACATTCTTTTTCATATTCTTTTCCATTATGGTTTATCACAGGATATTGAATTCAGTTCTCTGTGCTCTACAGTAGGACCTTGTTGTTTATCCATCCTATATATAATAGTTTGCACCTGCTAATCCCAAACTCCCATTCCCTCCCGCCCCCCTTTCTCATTTCCCTTGGCAACCACAAATGTTGTTCTCTATCTCTGTGAGTCATTTCTGTTTTGTAGAGAGGTTCCTTTGTGTCATATATTAGATTCTACATATAAGTGGTATCATATGGTATTTGTCCTTCTCTTTCTGACTTACTTCGCTTAGTATGATTATCTCCAGGTCCATCCATGTTGCTGCAAATGGCATTATTTCATTATTTTTTATGGCTGAGTAGTATTCCATTCTATATCTATACCACATCTTCTTTATCCAGTCATCTGTCAGTGGACATTTAAGTTGTTTTCATACCTTGGCTATTGTGAATAGTGCTTTTTTCTAAATGTACAATCACCAAAGAATCCTCCAAAGTCAGAGTTTTCTTTATGTACTATCTAATTTTCTTCTCTTGAGACTTTTTTCTTACGGTGGAATTCCCTACCTTTTTTCTTTCTCTAAGGTTGTATATTTTTTCCCTAAAATTAAAAAAAACAAAGCAAAACAAAAAACTATGGTTGGGGACTTGAATGGCTATGTCCACTCAGAATTGGGTTGAATTATGATTAACAGAGAAAGACTTCCATAAATATACCTCCCACCTCTCCTCTCCTTTCAAACTAACAATGTGATATTTTCACTTTAAAGCAAGAAATTATTCTGTTGGTTTATGATTTCTTGATGGTTTCTTCCTTTCTCTGACAATAACTGAGGAATTTTTAATTGAGACTCAAGCAGAGAGAGAATGGGTATATGGAGTGTACTCACAAAGTAAATGTATTTTAATATATTTTTAAACCAAAAAATTGTATAGTGATGTTAACTCCTGCTTTTTCAACTTAAGGTCATAATTGTTCAAAATACTTTTTCAACTTAAGGTCATAATTGTTCAAAATACCCTGTATCAGAGCCATGACGTTATCGTCAATGACATGATATGCACCACATTATTTTCAGAGTTAAATATTAACATTGTAGGTAATGTTCAGTTAAATATTAACATTGTAGGTAATGTTCAAAATTATATAAAACGAAAAGTTATAAAATGAACTGATAGGTAGTACAGGGCAAGGGAAGATAAGATTCTTCCCACTCATGCCAAACAGAGACAGCTGAGATCTTGTGGGCAGGATTTGAACTTTCACCTGCCAGTGAATTGGTGACATGGTTTAGAACAGGCAATTTCATTTAAGTTTGCATGAAAGAAGCCCTCCACAGTTACGTATTCAGTTACAGGCCTCCCAAATACAGCTTCAGACCCTTCTTGGAGATAACTTACAGTACAGTCAGCCCTCTGTATCTGCAGATACATGCAATAAGGAAAAAGAAGTCCATATTATAGATTGGAAGGATGAAACATCTAATACAAACACTTCTCAAATTTCCATTATTTTGAGTGACACCATTTGTATCATGAATATAATGCAGTGACCTCTCTCTAGCCTTTCTCCCACCTTCAGCAGTAAACTGAGACTTCGGGAGGAGAAACTGCATATGTAGCCAAGCTCCTTTTCCTCTAAGTTCTCAAGGGAGCCTGTGGGTATGGCAAGGAACACACACTCTAGGGCCTTTCCTTTAAGCTGTGTGTTTTCAAAGACAGGTCTTCCTGTAGTGGGAACTTTGGTGATCCAGTTCTACCAGTAATTTGGAAAAAAATTCTATGTACTTCTGGCAATTCAATATTAGGAAGCCCACTTGCCTCCCAATAAAGGAAATCGTCACCATTGGCACTTTTTTAGTAACGAACATGACTGTTTCTCCGTGCACCTTATATTTTAGTCATATTTATGAATTGGTTCAGAATTTAAGTGTAGCAAATGATCATTAATAGATTCTCCTTCAATCTCCATAATATTTTTCATTCGTTTTCCATAAATACTGCAGTAAGTATATATTCCCTTTTGTAATTTGTTGTATGTTCTTATGTTATGTCTGGATAATATTTTTCTTGCCATTTTGGTCTTAAAATTTTGGGGGGGAGCCTCCTTTCTGATCATTTAATATGCCAACATGCCAAAGTATGCCACTCTAAAATGTTACATCTTGATCGTTCCTGTGTGAAACACAGAATATTTTAGATTTCTAATCATGTGAAAGTCTGGAGAAAGAAAGCGGAAGTTAATTCTTTTTTTGAATTTTTCTGTTTGTTTCTGAATGAAGCTGAGTCAGTGTTATTTAATTTATTCCACAGATGATATCTATATTAAAAAATGTACACCAAGTAAAGTCAAAATAAAAGGTTGAGTGACTACCTACAAACTGACTTAGCACTGAGAATGCCTCAAAACAAATGGACAGGACTTCCACTACCACCCATGAAAGATTACATGGGATACGCTCTTCACTGTAAACATCAAGAAACATGGATAAAATCATGAAAAAAATGTTTTCTGACATTGAAATAAAGGTGATACATGGCTGTAAACTCTGAGAGAAGGGAAAATTAAAATTAATGAGCTACCACCACACCTTTATTGGAATGACTGAGATCCAAAACCCAATGTTTTAACCTGCTTAGGCTACCACAACAAAGAACCACAAAGGTGCTTAAACAACAGAAATTTATTTTCTTACAGTCCTGTAGGCTAAAGTCCAAAGTTTCATACAAAGATAAACGTAATCTTATCATACAATTTAATAGTCATGTTTCTTTTTGGTATTTACCTAAAGAAAATAAAAATTATATCCACACAAAAGTCTGTGCACAGATCTTTACAACAGCTTTATTCATAGTTGTGAAAATGTGTAAGCACCAAATGTTCCATAGTAGCTGAATGGATAAATAAACTGTGGTACATCCAGACAGCGGAATATTATTCAACACTAGGAAGAAATGAGCTATCAGGCCATGAAAAAATATGGATAAAACATAAATGCACATTACTGTGTGAAAAAAGCCATTCTTAAAAGGCTTTATGATTCTAATGATATGCCATTTTAGAAAAGGCAGAACTGTAGAAAATAAAAGATCAGTGGCTGACAGTGGTTGGTAGGAAAGAGAAGAATGAATAGGTGTGGCACAGGGAATTTTTAGGGCAGTGAAACTATTCTGCATGAAAATGTAATGTCAAATACATGACATCATGCATTTGTCAAAAGCCCATAGAACTATAGATGCAAAGAATAAATCATACCGTAAACTGGTTGAACTTCTATTTTAATAATAATATATCAAAAAAATAATATATCAATACTGGTTCATAGATTGTATCAAGTGTATCACACAAACACAAAATTGCAGTGAAGAACCTAGAAGAATGGAGGAAAATTTTCTTCCTCCCCGACACCTTATTTGTGGATATGGTTACAATGTTTAATACATTTGTCAAAATTCACCAAATTGCCCTCTTAAAATTAGTGAATTCTATTGTATGAAACCTCTGGTTATAAATATAATTTAAATTATATAGACAAAAAAGAAAAAGAAGCTTTAGAATATAGTTCTGCTTCTTAATCAACTGTGTTTTAAAATTATCTTCTCTTATCCTCATGTATTTCATCTATAAAATGATAATAAAACTGCCTCCTCTATCTGCTCCATCTAAAAAAATCTTGCCTTAATTTTCAGATAATGTAAATCATGGAAGCATGAATGCGCTTTATAAGCTATAGAATACCCTTGTAAACATCTTTTCATCCTTGTGTAATATGTGTTTAATGGGTAGTCGAATATTTTGGGCTATGTTTGTGCTTGTGGGAAAAGATGAATATGTGGCAATCATTTATTTTCCACTTTTTCTGACATTTATAAAACTGCTTTCTGTATTTCAACCATAGTCATTCTTTTCAAATAATTTCCTCTCTAAACTAGCTTGCCATCATTTCCTTTCCAAATGATTTGAATAATACCCTTGTTTTAAAAAGCCATCCCATTCCTGGTTAGGTAGCTTGGACAGGAGTAATGCTGCTTTTTTCCTTGGTCACTCACAGATAATTCACTGTTTCCTTTCTGTCAATGAACATAGGTTGAGCACCAGTGGACAGCACTGTTCTAGGTTCAGGGGATACAAAGGAGAATAAAATGATTTTGGACACTTGTCTTTTCACCCGATTGCTTTTGCTACATTCCCCTTACTTTCCTATTCCATTGCCAAATCTTTGTTTAAGTTTTTGCTATTTTGCCATTTCCTCTTAACAGTTGCCCATCTCAACAATTTCCCCAAAGGTCACCTCACACATATACCTAAAGCACCTTTCAGATTATTTCTTTCTGTATTCAATAACTGTCAAATAATCTCCCCTGCCTATTGATGCTTTTTTCTGTCATTTATGCAATCAATAGCCCAAAACTGGATTCAATATGTATTTTTTTATTATTCAAGACTAAAAAGGTATTAGCAGCTATCATTAAGATAGGGTAGGTCTAAGGACTGTGGTGCTAATGAAAACTTAAGTTAAAGCAATGACAAATTTTGTCAAAACATGAAAAAGAAGCTTGTTAAGGCAAAACTGATAGTTCCTGTGACAGAATATATATTATCTTTATATAATTTTATAAAGCATTTTCTCATCACAAATACTAAATAATAGGGCAGATATCTTTAATTCTGTAAATCTGATTTCATCTGATACTTACTATTTTGAACTATTAGTGACTCCATATTTGTCTATATTTAAAACTTCTATTGCTTTAAAATCTGTTTATATTTATAAATTATAGCCTAAAAGAGTCAAAGGTTAATTTTTTTTCCAATATGAAATTGTGCAATGTATTTTTAGTGATACTTTATGCATAAACATGAAGAATTCTGCCAATAGTATAGATTACACTATTATTTATAGGACAACTGTCTGAGGAGCAAAATAAACCCTTAAAAAGATTGCCACCAAAATAATTTGAGATATGCTGAAGTACAGCAGCTCTGTAGCTAGATAGATAGATAATTATAAACAGAGCCAGTCACCTTAAATGAAAATGACCATAG
The DNA here is from genome assembly GCF_011762595.2 of Tursiops truncatus. Lineage (NCBI taxonomy): Eukaryota > Metazoa > Chordata > Mammalia > Artiodactyla > Delphinidae > Tursiops > Tursiops truncatus. The sequence continues at coordinate 13,449,879 of NC_047051.1, forward strand.
AGATCACTGAATTGGTAGGCATGTGTTAGCCTTTGTTGAGAATAAAAGGGTCAATGACTTGCACTAGCTGGTCTTTATGTTGCCCATACTTTTTACTATTAATTGGTGGTGAGGTGACAATGAACATTTTCATGATATTTGTCACCGATTAAAATCTCCTAACCGCCATGGCCACTGAGCCTGCGCGTCCGGAGCCTGTGCTCCGCAACGGGAGAGGCCACAACAGTGAGAGGCCCGCGTAACGCAAAAAAAAAAAAAAAAAAAAAAAAAAAAAATCTCCTAACCAATTTTCTAGCTTTAAGTAATTTCCTCTAAACCTGTATGTGTGCACACACATAGGTTACATGTGTATACAATGACGTTTCGTGCCTTCCGTGTCTGAGATTTTAATTTTGTATTTTCCCCAAAAGATTTTACTAAGCACATATATTAAATAGTCATATTAAATATAGTGATATATGTATATATATAACATTGCAAATTTAATTGTGACAGTTATGTTTTCTGTCTATCATCTAGGGCTACTTTAAAAAGTAGCAACAGATGAAATAAAAGCAAAAACGTCCAAGGAATAAAGGGGGAGCCAGCTTAGGGAACTGTGAATACTGTTTCCTCTTAGCATGACTTCTCCATGGCTTTTGCTGAAGGTATTATCTTTCTTGCTGACAAATTCATGAATCTGCCCAAAACTGGAAATGTGTACTCCTACTGTTTCAGCCTATGCTCATCCAGTTGATATACAACTGCAGGACAAGAGTCCCATGACCAACTCTGAGAAGGAACATTTTGCAATATGGATCTCTTACGAAAACCAGCGGTGACATTTCATGTATCATAAACCCCAGATGCAAAGCTCTGGGCCCATTTGGTGAATTATGTAAAAAGATAGCTGCTCACCAAGTAAGTTAGTGTCACAAGCTGTCACTTGCAAGAGTTTTACTTTTTGGCAAAGACGAGCAGTCAGTTTCTGTTAGATTTACTTAATCTGGATATTGTTTGGAAAACTAAAGCAATGGCTTTTGACTATCAAACCTAGGATTTGTTAAAAAACTAAAAACAAAACAGACAGCTTTTATTGTAATTAACGCAAGCACCAACGTAAATTTGTTACGAGCTATTTCTTTTCATAGCATTTTGTTTACTTTGTTTTTTCTGAGTGATAAAATCACATATGTTCAATGTAGAAAATGTATATATTTGGAAATTACAAAATGTCGAGAAAAATAAGATCGTACACCATCAGATATATATACTATTTACATATGAGTGCATATGGATTTGTGGGTGGTATGGCTGTGTAAAAATACCTGGCTATTGATCAAGATAACTTTTTATAGAAAACTTTGATTCAAAATTTTTCACTCTGAAATCAGTTTTATATTCTCCATTTATCATTTGGTAATAATGCTTACATATGGTATTATATTTAACCTTTAAAAAGTTCTTTCAGTACTGTATAATTTTCCAAGCGATGTCTACACAATTCTTGACTCAGCCAATCCCTATTTATGGAGTTTTAGATTATTTCCTTTGTGTTCATAAATATTTTTACTATTATGGATACAGATTTAATGCATATGTTTGTATAAACTTTCTGTACAAATGCTTATTTATTTCCCTAGAAAATGCTCTTAATGTGGGAATTCTAGGAGTAAGGACAGTGAGTTTTCAAAAATCTATCTTTGCATTTTAAAATTTCTTTCCCTACAGGTCGGACCAACTTTCATTTTGACCAGCAGTGGATAGGAATGTCTGTCTCACTGTCTAGAGAACCATCTACAAAATCTTAGCCAGCTTGATATGTGTGAAGTGGTGTCTCAGTATTGTTTTAATTGAATTCCTTTGATTACTAACAAAGTAATGTATTTAATATGTACTGAATGATTATTTATATTTACTTTAAAAATTATTAATATAACCACTTTTCTATGTTCCTTTTAATCTTTATGATGTCTTTAGATATGTGTTACTTTCAGTGTGTGGATGTTCATTTATTTATATTTATTTAAGGGGATTGGCTATCTTATTTTATCCATAAAGTTTATAGATTTCATTTTTAAATGGGCAATACCAAGAAGTCAGAAGGATGCTTTCACATGGTTGTGTTTTATGGTAGTAATCTATGTAGTGGGACTGCCTAATAAGTCTGGTGGGCAAATATAACCATACTTCTTTCCTTTTTTCATTTTTCCAATGAATCACTTAGCTTTCAAGAGCAACTCTTTTTCTTTCTTAACAAAAAGCCTAATCTATTTCTATCTGGCCATCCATCTTTCTCTTTCTTTGAGTTGTCTGAGTACTACAGGTGCTTTCTCACTTACACTATGTATTTACTTGCTCCAGTCATGTTTTCAATAGCAAAGTGAAGCAAGAGAAGAGGAATGTCTCATCAGTCCCCAAGCAATTTTTAATCAGTTCTTGCCAGAACAAGTAATTTTGAATGTTGGCCCTACATAATATAATGATGCTTACCCTGCACAGATGAAACACTGGCTGTGTCAGATTTATGCCGAGATTCAAGATGTTTTCTTGTTCACGTCACACTTACACGTTGAATCACTTCCCAGAGGACTACCATATGCCCGGTAGATGGGTCTGGAGAAAGTTACCCATTTGGTTGCATGCTGGGTCAGGACAAGCCTTCTTGATGGCATCTGGGTCAGATCACAAGACCTCTTTATCAGTTGTAGGAGGGGTAAGATGCAACCACTTATGCTTTACCTTAGAAGGAATAACTCAACATATCCCATACCCCTGGACCTCTAGAAATTTCACTGAGGTGTAAAGTCCCTGGATTTTTGTTGGATTTATTTCCCAACCTCTGACACACACATCTAGAGTAGTTGCTACTTCTTGCTCATGAGGTTCAATCAGCATAATGTCATCAATATGATGGTCCTGGCTGATACCTTGTGGAAAGAAAAGGTGATCAAGATCCCTGAGAACTAAATTATATCATAAAGCTGGAGAGTTATATACCCCGAGATAGGACAATGAAGGTGTATTGTTGGCTGTGTCAGCTGAGAGCCCACTCATTCTGGTGGTCTTCAGAGGGATAGAGAACAAAGCATTTGCCCAATCAGTAGCTGTGTACCGCGTACCAGGGGACATGGTAACTTGCTCAAGCAATAAGATCACATCTGGCACAGGAATTGCAATTGGAATCGCACACTAGTTAAGCTTATGATAATCCACTATCGTTCTCCAAGATCCATCTGTCTTCTGCACAGGCCAAATAAGAAAGATAAATGGAGATGTGGTGAGAATCCCCACCCCTGTGTCTTTCAAGTTCTTGACGGTGGCAGTAACCTCTGCCATCCTTCCAGGAATGCAGTATTGCTTTTGGTTTACTATTTTCCTAGGTAGAGGCAGTTCTGATGGCTTCCATTTGGCCTTTCCGATTATAATAGCCTTCGCCTCACAGACCAGTGAACCAATGCTGGGATTTTGCCAGGTGATGAGCATGTTCATTCCAACTATATACTCTGAAACTGGGGAAATAATGACAGAACCGGTTCAAGGATCTACTGGACGCACTGTGCAAAGGACCTAAACTAAAATTCCATTGATAATCTGGCCTTCATAAACCACTACTCCGGTGGAGCACAGTGACGTTTTAGACCTCCTGGAATCAGTGTCGGTTCAGAACTGGTGCCCAGGGATCTCCAAAAGGTCTGACCATTTCCTTTTCCCCGATACACAGTAAGCCTGGGAAAGGCTGGGAGAAATATTAACAGTATAAATGTTACGGGGTTTTTATGTTTCGAGTTAAATTTTATTCACTTGACCCAGAACTTTGCTGCCCGTAAAGATCGAGTAAGAATCTGATAGGCTTTCTATCTATCTCACTTCCAGGAACACTGTGATCAACGAGCTAACACCACAGGCTTCTGTGAGTCAAATTATTCTGACTGCTTCTTTAACTCTATTGTTCTTTATGACAGCCACACCCACCTTACCTTCAGTGGTTGAGTGCCACCACTTAGCCCCAGCCACTCCAGGACCCAATCACTCTCATTGCACTAATGTTTCCCAATCCAGTAACATGCTTTCCACTGGAAAGTTTGGTCTAGAGAGAAAAGCAATCACAGAGGATGCTGAGGCTCCTTCACAAATTTCTCACAGTCTTTTATCTTTTTCAACTGATTTTTATTGGAGTATACTTGATTTACAATGCTGTGTTCGTTTCAGGGGTACAGCAAAGTGAGTCAACCGTACATATACAAATACCCACTTTTTTATTAGATTATTTTCCCATATAGGTCACTATAGGGTATTGAGTAGAGTTCCCTGTACTATACAGAATGTCCTTATTAGTTATTTATTTTATATATAGTAGTGTGTATATTTCAATGCCAATCTCCCAATTTATCCCTACCTCCCCCTTACCCCCTGGTAACCATAAGATTGTCTTCTACATCTGTAACTCTATTTCTGTTTTGTAGATAAGTTTGCTTGTACCTTTTCTTTAGATTCCACATATAAGCGATATATAATATTTGTGTTTCTCCGGCTGACTTACTTTACTCAGTATGACGATCTCTAGGTCCGTTCGTACTGCTGCAAATGGCATTATTTCTTTCTTTTTCATGGCCGTATTCCTCCCAGTCTTGATGAAATGTGTGTCTTCTGAACTTGCCCAGGGAGAGTGAATAGGTTTTAAATGACAAATCCACTCTAACATTCCAATCTCCCTAACGTTGTTTTCCCCAGATTTTTTTATTTTAACTTTTTATTGTATATTGGAGTATAGTTGATTTACAATGTTGTGTTAGTTTCAGGTGTACAGCAAAGTGATTCAGTTATACATATACAAGTATCTATTCTTTTTCAAATTCTTTTGCCATTTAGGTTGTTACATAATATTGAGCAGAGTTCCCCGTGCTATAAAGTAGGTCCTTGTTGATTATCCATTTTAAATATAGTAGTGTGTACATGTCAATCCCAAACTCCCTAACTATCCACAGACTTAGAGGATGAATTTGTTTTCCCCGCTTTAATGAGGTATAATTTACTAAGTTTAAGATGTACAATGTGTGGGTTTGATACACTTATTTATTGCAATATGATTACCATGATAACGTCAGCTAACATCATGTCACATAATTACCCTTTCTTTCTTGTGGTGAGAATCTTCAAGATCTTCTCTCTTAGCAACTTTCAAAGGTTCTCAAAAAAGCAAAAATAGAACTATCATATGATACGACAATTCCACTTCTAGGTATATGCCCAGAGGAAATGAAAACAGGATACTGAAGAGATACCTGCACTCCCATGTTTATTGCAGCATCATGCACAATAGCCAAGATATGCAAACAACCTAAGTGCCATCCTGCCATTTGTGACTACATGGATGGACCCTGAAAGCATTACGGTAAATGAGGTAAGTCAGAGACAGTAAAAAATTGTCTGATATCACTTACATATGGCATCTAAAAGATCCCCTAAGGCTTTGAATTTCTTCCTCTACATTAAGGCAAGGCAGGTCCAGCATTTTCATTTGCTCTCTGTGGTCTACCTTTCAGTTCAAGTTTCAGCCCACCAATGGAAACAGATGATAATTTATAAAAGAAATAATTTTCTGAGTATAGTTGCTTTACAATGTTGTGTTAGTTTCTGCTGTACAGTACAGTGAATCTGTTATACGCGTACATATATCCACTCTTTTTTAGATCTCCTTCCCATTTAGGTCACCACAGCTCGTTGAGTAGAGTTCCCTGTGCTAAACAGTAGGTTCTCATTAGTTATCTATTTTATTTCAATGCATAGGAGAGTATATATGTCAATCCCAATCTCCCAATTAAAGCAAATAATTCTGATATATTTGGTACTCAGGAGAAATCTTGCCGTTCTTCATTAGGAGATTCTATGTCATCATTTTCGAATCATTTTCTTTGTACTTTGTTTTTAGAGTTATTTTTTATTTAATTAAATATTGGTAATAATCTTGATGACATTATTGGTAATAATATTGATGGCAATGATTGTGACAGGAATGTCTAGCATTTACTGTGTGCCAGCTCTTTGGCAGGCATTCTTAGCAATGCTTTTATCAGTGCTTTTTAAAGAAGTAACTCGTCAGTCCTCAAAACAACCCCTAGAGGTACAACTGTAATTGTCTTCTTTTTACACATGAGGATGTTGTGGCATGAGTGTAAGAAATCTGCTCCGGGTCTCCCAGCTAGTGTGAGAGGCGCCAAATGAGAAGAGCTCTCAACATCACATTTAAACCTTACAACCCTTCAGAAAACGCCGTATGAGGAAGGTACTCTGATCATCACTCTTTGGGGCCAACAACAAAAAAGCATTAAGTTTCACACAGTTGGGTAACTTCCCCACACCCACTAAGTGGCGGAGTTTGACTTGTTATGTCCTCTGTCCGTAGGGGCTGGGTTCAGTGCTCCCAAGTAACACTTCCTGTGTTAAGGACATGGAAGTCGCAGCTGAGCCCACGTTGAACTAAGGCACGGGTCAGCAAACTCTTCACAAAGAAAGGCCAGAAAGTAAATATTTCAGGCTTTGCAGGTCACAGTCTCTATCACAACTAATCAACTCCAAGGCAGTGTGAAAGAAGTCATAGACAATACATAAGCAAATGAGCATGGCTATGCTCAAATAAAACTATCTACAGGGCTTCCCTCGTGCCGTAGCGGTTGAGAGTCCGCCTGCCAATGCAGGAGACACGGGTTCGTGCCCCGGTCCGGGAGGATCCCGCATGCCGCGGAGCGGCTGGGCCCGTGAGCCATGGCCACTGAGCCTGCGCGCGTCCGGAGGCTGTGCTCCGCAACGGGAGAGGCCACAACAGTGAGAGGCCCGCGTACCGCAAAACAAACAAACAAACAAACAAAAAAAATTAAAAACAAAAATAAAAAGTGAGAGGGTATTCCAAGGGGTACAGGATCCAATTGAAAGAGTTTCTAGTGGCCAAAGCTGGAAAAAAATTGAGAAACAGAATAAATAACAAAGTATTGGAATATAACCCAGAGTATGTGTAAAATAGATATTCATGAGTCCAGACTGATGTAAATAAATGATCAGATAAGTAAAGAACTGATGGAAAATAGACAACTCTTTTATACAAAAGAATTCCAAATGATTATGTAAATCTCCTCACCGAAGAGGTGGAGGATAATTCCCCACTCCTAAATTTTGGGCTACACTTAGGGACTTGCTTCCAAAGAATATGGTATGGAAAGAGGGAGTTGAATGACTTTACACTGTAGAAAGCTGGTGACCAAGGTTAACCTCATCAGTGATAAGTCGTGAAGGCCTGTTGACAGGATGTACCCTTGACATGACGTCTTGAAAATGATACTTCAGTTTTGTGGTCTTCTCCCCTGAAAGCCCATAACCCTAGTCTATGACAGAGACCAGAGTAACCTAAGGATGCTTAATGACTAAATGTAATGAGGTAACCTGGATGGGATCTTGGAAGAGAAAAAAGAACATTAGGGAAAACTAATGAAATCTTAATAAAGTATGGCATTTAGTTAATAATAATGAGTCAATATTGCTGTTTAGTTGTGACAAATGTACTATAGTAATGTAAGATGTTAACAATTGGGGAAACTAGATGCAGAATATACACGAATTATCTGTATTATCTTTACTTTTTGGTAAATCAGAAACTATCTTAAAACATTAGTTAAATACAAAAAACCCACACAGGAATAATTGCAATTTTAAAAAAACTAGCTTCTCAGATTCCACAACATAATTTTCTTTTTTAAGGACTGAAAACTCAATGAACCTGACACATATGGACAGGTGAAAAATAACAGTTAATTCTTTATGGTTAATGGCATAATGATGATGATTAACAGTGAGGGCCTTAGTCTGTTATTCGTAATGTTTGTACACAATTATGTGTGTGTGCACCTGTCTGCACATTAGCAAAACAGCAAATATAAGATTCCCAGTGGTGTTTCTTAAGTACAAGAAAGGGTTAGCTAGTTGAGTTGGATAATTCCTAAGCTTTCTTGCATCTCAATGATTTTCTGATCCCGATCCTGAGAGCTAATCTTGTGACCCTTACGTGCTCTGACCTCTTGCTATAGTATTCTCAAGTATCAGGTAGTTAAGCTTCCAGAATCTAAAGTTCTTGAGACAAAAACGCTATGCTGAATAAATGGGAACGAGACGTTAGATATGATACGCAGTTATCCAAGAGGGTTGTGCTTTAGACCTGGTTTCACCGCTTATGAACCACCTATGCACTGCCCAAAATAGCTTTTCTAAAATGAAGATCATCGATTCTATAGAACTGAGGCAACCCACATTACGAAAGCTGTTAAATGTTATTGATATATAAGATATTATCGTCATGTTGGCAAGGATATTCTGTGCCACCACGTTTTCAGAAGTTGGAGTATTGATTCTGTAAAAGGAAGTTATATTTTAAACAAAGAAGTGTTGTATTTGGGGCTATCCTAAACATAATGCTAATAGAATACAGAAATTCTCTTAAAAAAATCCAGAAATGATAAAGTTCATATTCTAAAGTAAAAGCACATACAATACCAGAAATAGAGAAGAAAAAAGAAGTTTGTATATAATGTTAACCTTATCGTTTCAGATGGAAAATTAGGCAGTGTTTTCCAGACTCATAATAATGTATGCATTTTTCTCTTTTAAAATCATTCTTCCTAAGGGTAATTACTACACTAAATTCTGTAAATGCCATGTAAAAGCCCCAAGTTTCTAAAACAATCAAGAAAATTTTATACACTAAAATTTCTTTAAATATTATAGATTATTTTAAAAAATAATAAACACTGTCTTCCTAATGTTTTGTTTTAAGCTAATTACCCCCAACAGAGAACAGGCCTGACATCCTCCTTACAGGTGATCTGGGTGGTGTTTCTGCGTTAAGCCTTGACCAGCTTCAGTAGATTCTTTACTGCCCTTCCCTACCGCCTGCTGATTCTTTCCCCAAAGCTTTTGTTGTTGTTGTTATTCTTCCATTAATGCTTCCATTTCATGCTTTGTGAGGTACTTTGCTGTAATTACTACATAAATCAGATAGGATCACACACCTGGTCTTTGTATTTTTCTCTTTTTTCTGGGTACTGAAGAAGAAAGAAAGAAAATGAGATCAGAGCCCTTCTTCTCATAGAAAAATTGAAAGCCCTAGGGACTTTGTAAAGTTACATTAGCTTGAAAAAGGACTTTACCAAACATGTTCTAATCCTCTGGGATGAGTTGTCTAGAATTAATGGGAAAGACTAGAATAGAATCTAACATTTTGAAAGAAATTATTTTATATATATATATATATATATATATATATATATATATATGTACACACACACATATATATGTATATATAAAATATTCACACACAGTATACATACTATATATACTATATATTATAGTATATTATAATATGTAATACACATACACTATCTAATTGCTCTAACTCCTTTTCAGGTTTTAAAAAAATTATCTAGTTTGTTTTCCATTTAATGCTTAGCAGTTTTCACTTAACATCTGTCTCCAACTGGTTCCTACAGTGCCAAAGACACAAAGAAAAAGATTTTTTTGAGCCATGCACCTCCTGTGCTCTTCTGGAAGCTGGTGTACGTGTAAGAAATTCAAAGAAGTTTCTGATATTATCTCTTACTGTTAAGTACTTAGGCATGATTTATCCATTATGTCTGTGTCATCTAACTAGCTAGCTAGCTACCCATCGATAGCATTTTATGGAGTGCCTACAAATGTCAGGCCCTGAGCTAGTTGTTTCAAACTTTTAGATATGTTTATTTAAGTCTCACAACAAATTTGCAAAATTGCAAAGCAGGTATAAGTAAACATAGTATGTTACTAGATGGAAAATAGAAAATGATAGGAAATTATAGTATAAAGCAGTCTACAAAAATCATACGAATTCAGAATCCTAAGAGATGAAGAAACACCTTAAAAGTATCAAATCCTCCTTGCCTCATTTATTCTTTGTATGAACTGAGTTCTTCAGGAGTTTGACGATTGCCTGAAGTCATACAGTCTTTTCTGAGCCGAAATTACAACTCAGGACCCATAATTCCTTGTCAAAGTTGCTCTCCATCGTGTTATTTGGCCTTCCTCAGTGCCAATAAATGACCAACCATAATATAACTTTTCTAGAATTTGAAGGAAGGCAATATTATTCTGGCTGGTGATGACTAAGAGTCAGCATCCCATCATTATGCACATTGTGTTTGTTCACTTTTAGAAATATCTCAGTGTTACAATAAAAGGTATGAGGGTTTCCTTATTCTTTGGGGACTTCATGGAACACACCTAATGGAACTTCATGGGACACATTTTTGCTGTTTCACAGAGTTCCCAAGACCTCTAGAACATGGGGGAGAATCTGTTTTAATTTCCATTTTGTCATTACAGTTTCTGTGCTCACTGATACGCTCATTTCACCTCTCAGGCTGATAAAACAATACAAACATGGTCTTCAAAAATAGCTCTTAAACACAGGGAGAAAAATAATCGTTGTGAAAGATATGAAAGATGCTCTTAGAGGTTTATGAACAAGACTTCATAAACTTCTAAGACTTGGGAGGGGGTAAACAGGAAGAAGAAACACACTTTACAACCCAGTTGATAAAAAGTCAATGGTGTTTTGTTTGCACTGTACTCTCAGACACCGGCAAGCCACACATGAGAAGGCTTGTGCTTGGCCGACTAAAAAGGAACTGTGTTAATTTCCTATTACTGCTGTAACAAAATTTCCACATACTCAGTGGTTTAAAACAACATAAATTTATTTTCTTATATTTCTGGAGGTGAGAAATGCAAACTCAGTCTCAATGGGCTAGAAATCAAGGTGATGGCAGCACTCGTTTTCTTTGGAGGCACTTGGGGAGAACCCATACATTTCTTGCTTTTTCCAGCTTCTAGAGACTTTGAACATGCCTGGGCTCACGGCCACATCACTCAGCCTCTGCTTCCGTCGTCACCTCTCTTTCTCTGATTCTGACCTTCCTGCCTACTTCTTATTCAGACCTTTCTGATCACGTTGGGCCCACTTGGATAATTCAGGATAATCTCCTCATCTCAAGATCCTTAATTTGATCACATCTTCAAATTCCCCTTTGCCATCTAAGGTAACATATTCACACGTTCTGGAGATTAGGGTATTATTTTTCCTACTACAAGAACCATCTGTTTCTCAGCTATGATAACACTATATTTCTCCAGCCTGTTCCTCACTAAGGAGAATACATAACTTCATGTATATATGTAAGAAGGCAAGTAACTTTTTTTGGTTATGCAACAACACAGGGAACTGCCTTTTTTTTTCCTAAATCCAATATTTATATATATTTCTTTTTTTTAAACATCTTTATTGGAGTATAATTGTTTTGCATTTTTGTGTTAGTTTCTGCTGTACAACAAAGGCAATCAGCTACATGTATACATATATCCCCATATCCCCTCCCTCTTGCGTCTCCCTCCCACCCTCCCTATCCCACCCCTCTAGGTGGTCACAAAGCACCGAGCTGATCTCCCTGTGCTATGCGGTTGCTTCCCACTAGCTATCTTTTTTACATTTAGTAGTGTATATATGTCCATGCCACTCTCTCAATTCATCCCAGCTTACCCTTCCCCCTCCCCATGTGCTCAAGTCCATTCTCTACTTCTGCATCTTTATTCCTGCCCTGCCCCTAGGTTCTTCAGAACCTTTTTTTTTTTAGATTTCATATATATGTGTTAGCATACAGTATTTGTTTTTCTCTTTCTGACTTACTTCACTCTGTATGACAGACTCTAGGTCCATCCACCTCACTACAAATAACTCAATTTCTTTTCTTTTTATGGCTGAGTAATATTGCATTGTATATATGTGCCACATCTTCTTTATCCATCCATCTATTGATGGACACTTAGGTTGCTTCCATGTCCTGGCTATTGTAAATAGTGCTGCAGTGAGCATTGTGGTACATGACTCTTGATTTTCACCTTCAGAATAATGAAGTATGTTGGACAGCCCTCCCCACCTCCGTTAGAATGCAGGTGATTATGGTGGTTGAGTAAGCACTGGTGTTGAGGTCAGATGACACGTGCAATTTTTTTCATAATACTTGGTAATCCCTTTCAATTTAAGATCTCCCCTCCCAGCAAAAATTAAAACCAATCAAAATATCTCCCTAATAATCTCCAATATATAGAGATGAAAGGAGTCAGGAATGATGAGGAACACAGTTGAGAAGGACATGATAAGCATGTTGAATTTGGATGTTAATCAAAAGAACCAAACCAGGCTTCACAGCCTATTAAACAGCCAATTAGCCCAGAGGTGCCAAATGTGTCAAAGGAAGGTCAGTTAGGTCAGCTAAGCAGAGACACCTCTCCAGTAGCTATCAGAATGTTCTCAAACACGTAACTTCATTTTTTTTCTCCATTCCCCATTTTTGGTCATTTTCATTTTCATTATAATTTTATGTTAAGAAATATATGGAATGTGTTGCTTGTAAAAAGCTTGCTAAAATTCTTATCAGCAGTGAAATTTAGACTCCAGCTTTATTTATACAATACAATAGCAAACAGGATTCAATGCAAGATTTAAGTACTCACTGATTTTATTCCTTATAACTAAGTTTCCAATTCTAGGGAAAAACTTCCTGATAAAATATTAAGTCAAATAACTTTAAATGACAGCTATTTTTGTGAATCTCTGAAATTAGACCCTTATTGTGTATGTTTTGATATATTTAATTAGGTCTATCAAAAAGCATTAACAAATACATTCAAACTTCCTTGTTATACAGTTAACGAATCTAATGCCATACAGTGCTGACAAATACTAAGGCAAGGATGTTACTATTTTTTTTAACGTCTTTATTGGAGTATAATTGCTTTACAGTGGTGTGTTAGTTTCTGCTTTATAACATAGTGAATCAGCTATACATATACATACATCCCCATATCCCCTCTGTCTTGCGTCTCCCTCCCACCCTCCCTATCCCACCCCTCTAGGTGGTCACAAAGCACCGAGCTGATCTCCCTGTGCTATGTGGCTGCTTCCCACTAGCTATCTATTTTACGTGTGGTAGTGTATATATGTCCATGCCACTCTCTCACTTCATCCCAGCTTACCCTTCCCCCTCCCCGTGTCCTCAAGTCCATTCTCTAGTAGGTCTGCGTCTTTATTCCTGTCTTGCCCCTAGGTTCTTCAGAACCATTTTTTTTTTTTTTTAGGTTCCATATATATGTGTTAGCATATGGTATCTGTTTTTCTCTTTCTGACTTACTTCACTCTGTATGACAGTCTCTGAGTCCAAGCAATGTTACTCTTATCTGGAGATAAGTTTAAGAAATACAGGGTGCTTTCTCTATGGCCTATAACATTTCAAACATTTACTTTACCAGTCTTTATTCATGCATCAAAATCTGAAGATAGTCAACAGGAACAGGAAATGTGTATCTTTAAGGTTTTGTCTGCTGTAACAATAATGTTGGCTATATCTCATTTCTTTAAGTCCACAAATTTCACCCCAGAAAATGACATCATTTACTGCTTCCAAGGGGTGTCTCTATTATCATTGTACTACTTACTAACAGACCATAATAGTCTTTGTTCCCACACTTGAAATACAATACCTGATCTCTAACAGCAGGCATTTATGCCTGATTAAAGAAGAGGTATCTTTAAATATAATACACTTAATAAGGCCTTTGTTGCATAGTTGTACAGCCCATTTATATCCTGGTAGAAAAGAAGATTGATTCCTATTGAAACTATGCAAAATAAAGGGATGTTGAAAAACACTCAGTATAATATCTACCATCATCCCAAGTAGTTTTGTGTTTCGAAAAGTCAATTGTTACCATTCAAATTTCTTGCATAATAATTATACACTGCACCAGTAAGCCTATCTAAAAATTTGAGTTATTTATAGATATTTTTAGGGTTAGCAAAATTCAAATTTAGAGTCACTTGTTAAAGGAGAGTTATGATTTCTCTAAATATAACCGATTGCAAAAGTACTTATCTAAATCTCCGTTACTAGAGCCATTACCTGTAAATTGCCCTGAGGCTTTTATTAGCTTACCTGAAGTTACAAGTGTTGATCTACTAAGATTACCTACATAATGCTTTCCATTGCAGTGGATTCTGTAGAGATGGGCTTGTATTTGTTTTCTCTGCTGTACAACAAATTAGTTGACTTAACACAACTCATGTTTATTATCTCATAATTTCTGTGGGTCGGAAACGCAGGCACTGCTTACTATTTAATAAGGCTGGAATCAGTACATCAGCCAGGCTGGGATTTTATCATAGGCTTCACTGGGGAAAGATCTACTTCCAAACTCCCTCAGGTTGTTGGCAGAATTTATTTCTTTGTGGCTATAGGATTTATGGGATCTTGCTTCTTCAAAACCAGCAAGGGAGACAGACAGACAGACACAAACACACACAGAGAGGCTTTAGCAAGATAAGCACTATTCTATGTTCATGGACATACAATGCCTACAGCCTATTACCTTTGCCACAATCTGTTGATTCTAAACAAGTCATAGGTACAACCTGCACACAAGTGGGGGGAATTACATAAAAGCCAGGATATGAAGAAGGTGGGGATAACGAGGGTCACCTTAAAGTCGGAACACCGTGGAGCTCAACTGTGAAATTATTCTGAGAATTTTATTTCACTTCTTTATAAATTTGGCATCTCTGGTTTGTCATATTATTCTTTCAGTGAAATTAGATCAATTGAAGCACCACACCGTTCAAAAATTTGATTCTGGTTTGCATAATTATGATCTAATTTAAGGATTAGAGACAGAGCAACAAATATTCTGAACAAGGTACCACAGAAAGTAGTACATAATGAAATTGAGGGAATTCTATGGTGGTCCAGTGGTTAGGACCCTGCGCTCTCACTGCTGAGGGCCTGGGTTCAATCCCTAGTCAGGGAACAAAGATCCCACAAGCCACACGGCAGGGCCAAAAAAAAAGAGAGAGAAAGAAATGGATAGAAATCTCCTTCCTAGCATGTCATAGATTTTGATTATTTTATGCGTATAAAATATTGAAATAGTACTAGTAGAAAAAATATTTGCCCATCTCCACAGAGAATTAATTAATAAATTAGTTATGTTAATAATGAAATAATTAACAAATTATAAAATCAATCCAATGTAATTACTAATTATCTTTGGAAGTAAGCATATATCTTTTCTTTGTTGTATGATTTTCATATATTACAACTTAATTTAATTTAAACTGTGTTGCTCTTTAATGCCAACAAAATTAATTTCTCAGATTCCTATTTAATTTTGAAAGATTAAAGGTAATTAATGTCACATTAGTTGCATGTACTAAAAGTAATAACGTATCTGACCGCCAAAGTGCTATTGAAAAAAATGTGAAGTTTGGTGCTCTGTGATGACCTTAATGGGTGGAATGGGGGGTGGGAGAGAGGTCCAAGAGGGAGGGGATATATGTATACATAGAGCTGATTCACTTTGTTGTACAGCAGAATCTAACACAACATTGTAAAACAATTACATTCCAACAACACCAAAAAAAATTAATTAGGCTTTCTATGAGAAAGTTAACCCAAGCCTCACATAAACTTCATATTATGCTTCATAACATTTCAGAATGAGATAAAAAATTACAAAAAGATAATATAGCTGTCTTTTAAACAAAAGTGAATAAAGTGATCTAATTTATCCCAGGATTTATTTTAATTTGGGGTATTCACTAACTTGGATCTGTATATAATTCTTCTGCATATAATTAGTATTAAAGTCTTCTAATAGTTTTATAAGTCTTTACTGAAATATCTCATTGCATTTGTAGAATTGCTAGTAGCTAGATTGAAAAATTTTGCATTTTGCATTTCTTAGCTTCATACCATAAAGCTAGCAATTAACCTTAACCAATTCACAGCTTGACTCTCTGAATCTAGTCTACTGCCAAGAAGAGAATTTTCTTGAAAATTCTGTATTCTTCTGGATTGACTATTCTTTACTATTTAATTTTATGTCCTTTGTCGGTTTATGGACTATGCCTTATTGTTTTGTTTTTATAGCGATTACTTTAGGTTTACAGCAGCCATCTTTAAAAATCATTGTTTGGTCTACATTCAAGTAATATTATATCACTTCATTTATAATAGAAGAACCATAAAATGTATACTCCATTTTCCTTTTCCAAGATGTTGTGCTACTTTGTCATACACTTTACTTCTACACATACGATTAACCCCACAATACATTTTATTACTTTTTGCTTTGAAAAGTCAAGAATTGGAGAGTTCTGGTTTCTAGTTCCACCTGTAGGGAAGTTGGAAGTGACCACTTTGTCCTAACAAGTAAAAAGCTGAACAGTCTGAAAAATCAGCAACTCTTCTTGGACCCTTAAGAGACAGGAGGACACAGGGCAAACCACTGCCTCCAAGATGGGTGACAGTAACAGGGAAATGCAGAGAATAACAATTTACCCGAACAGAGACTCACAAATAGAAACCTCAGTGGGAGTCAGTGCTGGCGTAGGAAAAACCTGAACTGGAACTGCTGAATTACTGGAGGTTCAGTGCTTACAACGCTGGTAGATTAAAACACCAGGAGGTCCAGTGTTTGGAGGGGAGGGGAGTACAAGATTGTGAATTATGTGCAGGAACTTGACCAGATTCCCACAGTAAATACAGAAGAAAAGTCCCCTCCTGCTTGGGACAGGGGGAGGGGAAAAGGAACAATTTTTAAGTATGCTAGAGCACTCTTTCCTTTTTAATAAGACCTGCCCTCAGTGGAAACTAGTTAACCAGAGCCTAAACTGCTGGGGTATTAACAGAGACTAATTGACCTGGGAGAGGGGACTACTCAACTCCAGCCCACCCTACTCAATCTTTCCCACCTAAGGGGAGAGAAAAAAAAAACCCTGAGAAATACATGGAAGTTCATAGTTCCGAGGCAGAGGCTCATGATAAGACTGAAACCAAATCATAGAACTAGAGAATGGTTCTCCTCCCTCACACCTCATCACTAAAATACTGAAATACTATTTACTGTGGCTCCTTTCACCCAGTACATCGTATGTGGCTATCAAGAAAAATTTACAAGATATACAAAATAAATAAATAAATAACCATTAAAGGAAACAAAAAGCCAGCATCAGAACTAAACATGGCGGGGATGTTGGAGTGATAAGACTGGGAACTTAAAACAACTATGCTCAATATGCTAAGGGTTCCACCCTTTCTCGGCTCTAACCTGGGGAAGATGGGTGTGGAGCTGTGACAATAGCTTGATAACCAATAGAGTTCACTTCTTTCGCTACCTGGTATCCCATCTAAATCTATTTAAAGTTCAACGTAATAGTAACAACTTCATGCTTTCAACTAACAAACTCTCCTACTAATATAGTTTGGACAAATGAAGACATTCTCACCTTCTCCTGCTAAAGGGGAGACACAAACAGTCACTGTCACACAAACAGTGACAGTCCCACAGTCACAGCGCTCATTACTGGGTAATGTTACAGCATCCATCTCTGGGAGGTGTGAATTATTCCCCAAATTCAGTAGCAGTCTCACCTGAATGTTCTGAAAGTAAACACTAAATTATAAAGTTCACCATCACAACAATCCTATTTAAGATAATAAATAGCAGGAGAAAAAAGGAAATACTAGTTTTATTAACAAAAATGTGTACATAAAAATAGAAAAAATATCCATAGCTGCTACTCTTCTCATTCCTGCAACTAACTGGTCATGAGATCATTATAGACACTAGTAACTTTCTACTTCTACTTCCTACTTCCGTCTGTATTACCCATTCCATGTTATCTTTACCTTGTTGAGGACCTCAGATTTCCCCAAGATTCTTCATCTTGTGCAATGGCTTAGACCTTCAGTTTTCAATTGTCTGACTACAGCTCTTTTATGACTGCCATAGGACATGAAGGTAACAAAAGGTACCACCTGTGAGAAAATTTTGGACCTCTAGTCTCCCTGTTTAACAACAGCCCAATTTATCATTGGTAATCAAAATACGTCACCCCAACCAGGGAGAGTAACTCTCTTTCCATATTGGTTCAGTGTCATGAGGAGAACCAAATGGCCAGGTGGCAGTATCAGCTTCCTATTCAGCTTCCAATTCAACTATTGTTGGGCCCCTTGGCAGAAGTATTCCTCCATTGGCAATGAGGACCTCCAAATCAGCAGACTTCAAAGTTGTAAAAATGGAAACCAACAATTTTGTGAAAGAGTGATTAGGTAAATGAATGAGAGAAAGCTCTCCCATTTCCCTCTCTTGATTTCCAGATCTATGTGTTCTGACTATTGAAGAAATAAATTGATCATTTTTAAGGTAAGAATAAATCTGCTCTGTGGACTTAAAGCCCCATCTGTTGGACACTTTCTTTACCATTGATATAGCTACTGAGGTACCTGTGTAGGAACAAAGGCATCTTCAGAAAGCAGTTTGAAAACTACTGCTCTAGGAGGTTTATAAGCTGCTTTCTATATGACAGAACACCATTGCTTCAGTGTTTCCCGATTTGTGTCATAAAGGTGTTTTCAGATGACTCTTCCACTGTACTGCAGTCCAGCCTGCAAAAGGGAAATGTAATTTGCAGCCTCCCATGCTCAGTGTAATAAAGCACAGCACAGAAGAGTTAAGTTTGGAGTTGAGACAATGGTTTGTTAACCAGCCTTGGAGGAAAGATAGGGTACAGATACTACATGCCTTTGGATCACAAGTGAAGTTTGAACTCATTCTAAGGGTTATGATATTAGAAACTTTTACAAGACAAGCATACAATTTGATTCCCTTTTTTGAAATAGCACTCTGACTGCTACGTAGAGAAGAGATGCCCTTTTTGGATATATGTTGGATGAGATGCAGAAAGTGAAGATATTAATTGTGAGACACATTAATCCAATAGATGTTGAATAGGTAGTTGGATAATCTGATACTCAGTGAAGTGGCTTGAACTACTCATATGAATTTGAAAGTCATCAGCATATGGAAACTATTTAGATAATAAGATTTAGGCCAGAGATTGGTTAAGATCACACAAAGAAAAGTGTAACTAGAGAAATTGAATTAATTAGAGATGGGGTTCTTGATTTTCCAACATTTCTAAGTCAGGTAGGAATGTATGCATATTGGGAGTCTGATCTGATAAAGACTCTGGAGGCTAAGTAACTCTTGAACATTGTCTCCAAATAACTCTTTAAAATAATTCCCCAAACATAAAATCTGGTAAAAATAGATTGACTTTTATCTAAAGGGTGGGCAGTAACTCAGTGCCCTAGCTATGTGGCACTTTTCTCAATATTAGCTGTGGTTCTGAGCCATTTATGCAGAAAAGAGTTGAAAATTCTTGCTTTAACAGGTAACAAGAAGTGTAAGTTTGACCCCTTCCATAGAATGGACACTGGTCTCAAATAATATTGACATCAGGGCCCAATAATCATTACAGAGTTAACATTTTTCAAATGTAATCCATACAAGTAGGAGGCCCAAATTTAATTTTTTTGTAGATACATTTTTTTAATGTGACTTTATTTGGAAATAGGGTCTTTTTTAAAATTTATTTATTTATTTATTTTTGGCTGTGTTGGGTCTTCGTTGCTGCATGCGGGCTTTCTCTAGTTACAGCGAGCGGGGGCTACTCTTTGTTGCACTCCATGGGCTTTTCTCATTGTGGTGGCTTCTTTTGTTGCGGAGCATGGGCTCCAGGCACGCGGGCTTCAGTAGTTGTGGCGCACAGGCTCACTAGTTGTGGCTCGCAGGCTCTAGAGTGTAGGCTCAGTAGTTGTGGTTCACGGGCTTAGTTGTTTGGTGGCATGTGGGATCTTCCCGGACCAAGGCTCGAACCCGTGTCCCCTGCCTACATTGGCAGGCAGATTCTTAACCACTGTGCCACCAGGGAAGCCCTCAAATTTAATTTTTAAGGTTTGTTTTTCCCTCTTTTAGCCCTAAATTATTCCAAAGGGGCATACTGTTGGCACTCAGATAAGAAATAAAATCTTTAGCAATGAAATTTTCCTTCAAGTATCAATGAAACAAAATAGTCAATATTATAAGGGCCTGAGGGGGGGTTCATTTGTAGTTCACATTGACAAATTCTACTGATCATCACAAATAATATATCTTTTCCTGAGAGCCTCTCTAGGAGATTGATTCAGTGATGTCTGGAGTGGTGCCAATGATTTGGTATTTTCCAAAGCTGCACGAATGATTCTGGAGATCAGCTGTATTTTGGAATAATGTATCTGAATGTCCCTAAGAAGGACCCTAATGAGAGTGAATTTTTGGCAATGCCTTACAGTTGAATTAGCTGCTCAAGAAAGGGTAGGGCTTCCCTGGTGGCGCAGTGGTTGAGAGTCCGCCTGCCGATGCAGGGACGCGGGTTCGTGCCCCGGTCTGGGAGGATCCCACATGCTGCGGAGCGGCTGGGCCCGTGAGCCATGGCCGCTGAGCCTGTGCATGCGGAGCCTGTGCTCCGCGGCGGCAGAGGCCACAGCAGTGAGAGGCCCGCATACTGCAAAAAAAAAAAAAAAAGAAAAAAAAAAAGAAAGGGTAATGGCATATGGTCACAACAAAGATAACGCCACAATTATTTTAAAGAGTGAAATTTTTTTACCAAACTGAGAATCAAAGAGAGAACCATTTAATTACAAATAATGATCGTCTAGCTAATTACCACAATACCCAGAGGAGCGTCTGCTGCACTTCGAAGATACGTCAATATTCATATGGGGTAGCTTGGTTGTCTATGAGGACATGTGCCTGTAACAAGCCACCCACCATGAATGGTAGCTTGTCAGAGACATCCAGGGCCCAGAAGACCTATCTGACAGCTGCAGATGAGTGAGAAATTATCAAGAGTTTCCAGTTGGGTCATTGCGATATGATCTCTTTCTGTAACGTATATATCATTTCCCTTTTACTGCACAGACTATTCAGCTGCAAGGTCTTGTCATAAACAAACCCCGTTAAGATCCTTCTGACGGAAATTGAGATAACAAGGCTATTTATTAAGTGATGTTTAGATGCAGTGTTTCCCCCAGCTAGCAATTCAGCTAAATGAATAATTCTGTTCTGTAAACACAGGTCCCTGTGTCTAGATGCACTGTTATTGTTTATATCAAACAGTGTTCATTAAGCACATCATCTTATTTATTTATATACTTATAGTTTTCTTTACTTACTCCAAGTGAGTTTGTGCCTCCTGGAAGACTATACATTATAAAATCCCACCATTTCTTTGCCAGTTTATGAATATAGAAATTATCATGAGGGTCTTTATGCACTAGCCCCTCTTGCAGAATAGTCGATAACCCTTTCAAATTCTCATGCAAAAAAAGATTTTTAGAATAGGTCCTAGAGTCACACACAGTAGGGAGATCAGAGACACAATGCAAGAAACTAGGATTGTCACAGAGCTCCTACTCAAAGCAGTCCCCACTTTACCCCAAATATTCATTTTTCTTGCTCTAAACTGCTGCAGAAGGTGAGAAATATTGAGTGTAAAGAACTATGGACCTTATTCATACCAACACTGAATGACGGTGAACAGGTTAAATCTTTCACGTTCCTTTTTGTTGGGATGATGCCTTTGGGAATCTTAAATCAGGAATTTGACTCTAAAATAACAAGACAGTAACAACTTAATAAGCACCAGCAGCAGCAGTGAGTAGCGGCAGCTTCATCATTGCAATGACGTTATCATTGTAGCTTCTATTTAATAATAATCTCTAAAATGTTAGGCTGAGTCTTAACACTTTACATTCTTTAAACTTTAATTATATTTAATCAGCCCATTGGTTCCATAAAGTAAGTATTATTACCGCTATTCGAGGTTTGTTATTGATATAAAAATAGATATCTTAGATTACATTAGTAACAAAAGTCCATTCCAATATATAAAGCTATTAGGTTTAAAAGCAAATCTTTAACACCTTTACAGGAAATATATGAGGCAATTTGTGTATGGTTAGGGAAGGTTTTCTTGATTCAAATTTTAAAAGCATGTATCACAAAGGAATATTGTCTTCATCATGATGGAAAACAAAGACACTATAACACTTTTTTTTAATGCTATAAGCTGATGCAGAACTGATGTGACTCAACTTTTTCTTTCTTCATTCAATTATACTTTTGAATGTAGACCTCTCTCCAGTCTCCACAACAAAAGAGCAATCAAAGTTAAAGTTACTGTATTGGTCATCCATAAAACTGATATTCATTGTTCACCTTCGAAATGAAAAAAAAAGAAATAGAGAAATGAAATAATAAGGAAAAAAATAATTAGAGTTACCTTGAAAATACTGAAATGTTTAAAAAGCTACCACCAGTGTCAGAGGACTCCTTAACCTCCACAGATCTTGGTCACAAAATAATAAGTTGTTTGGAATTTTTTACTAATTCTGTTTAAAATTTTTCTTTAAAAATTCATACTAAGCATCAAAAATTAATTACTACTGTTACAATAATGTATTTCAAAAAATTTTATTAGAAATATAATGTTGATATTGTTACAGAATGGATTATATATGCAAAGTTTCTAGTGTGTTTAAATAGCTTAATAACTATTTCTATTCAAAATAATAGGTAATATAAACTTGTCCAAGATAAATTATATTCTATACTAATATATTTTTGACAAATTTATCTATTCCTTAAAAATAATGGGGACTATAAGGCAGTTGTCTATAAGCAAGAAAACAAATCTTTCTTCCAAAACAGAGTATACTTGACACAGTAAAACTAAAAATGTAACCTCAGCTTTTGCTCTGTAACTGAAAAAAGTAATCGAGAGAAAACACTGCTCACAAACTAATTATATACTTTTCTAAGATACCATTTATTAAAAACACAAGACCCATCTGGCTTAACATCTGCAAAATTCCTATAATTAAAAATGAAGAAAATAAACATAGTGGAAGTTATTCAAGGATTTTGTACACTTCACTAAATTTTGTTTTACATTTGACTATAACAGAGGAATCTATAGGAATTATACTTTCTTGAAACCAAAGTTACAAAATTTTGTGATCAAATTTTGAATACCTGATTTTTATTCCATCTACATTAACTTTTGGTTTCTTCTACTGTTTACTATAAACTTGATTGTATAATGAACTTCTTCATGTCTCTGTTGCCCTGATGAGTCAAACATGGCTAAAATCAGACGCTACTAGGTCCCCAACCACTGAACTGCCAAAGGGAACTATTTTAACTAACTGATTTCATCAATCACTAATTTATTCATTCATTTGAAATATACGTTCAGTGACAAAAATATAACTTTCAGGTAATATTCTAGGTGCTGATATACAGCAATGGAGAAAACAGCAAGATCCCTGCTTATGTAATGTTGTTTGATAATTCTTTTAAAGTTTTGGCCCTAAGCACGGAAAGAGAACTCAGACTCCAGGATTGTGCCAAACAAAACAGGGATTTCAGTCACTTCTTTCTGTCTCGCAGTAAAAAGATAAATGATTCTACTCCTAATTTTTCATTTAGGTCAAGCCATTAACTAGGCTAGAATAGTTAGAAAAGGGTGAGGTCACATTCTCAGGATTGCTAAAAGAATGAGAAGTAGACCAAAGATTCTTTTCTGATCCTGGAACACTATATGGTGATCCAAGTGCATAGTTATGAATCCCGCGTAGCATTTTTTCACTTTAAGTTTTAGTTTAAAGATGCTTATGCAGTTTTCATATATGCCAGGCAATATCCTAGGCACACAGAAAGTATTCACTCATTTAATCCTTCTGAAAACACCATAATGTACATATGACTATTATCAGGCTTTTACATATTAATAAGACTCAGGTACAGAGAAATTTAAGCACTTTAGCTAAGATCACACAGCTAGCAAGCGACAGAGCCAAGATTTGAATCTAAACACTTGAAATCCAGAATTCATGTTCTTGACACGTACAAATGCTGCCTTTCACATATGCAAGGAGTTATGTTTCCTGGGACCTTAAATAGACTTCATGTGAAATATCAGACTGTTTTTTTCTTTAGTTATTGGAGAAGAGTCAGTTGTTATAATACTTCAAAATATGCTAAACTGGTAAAGAGATACAATTTTGAGCAAAACTAATTCTGCAACTATACTGTCTCATTGAAAAAAAATTCATGTGATTTTTTCTTCTCCAAGCCATGGGGATATGTGTTTAGCAGTTTACTGAGTTTTAATGGGCCTTAAAAGGCTGTCAAAAACACATTATTTACTTTCAGAAAAGACAGAGTGGGGAACCTCTGCAAATAAAGGCAACAAAAACACTGAGAAAAAATTGTTAAAACCAACGCTTTGGAACTCTGAATATTAACCAATGATTTGCAACAATCTCAGGAACATTTATTCAAGAAAAGCTGCTGAACCTAGGTGAGAATGGCAGTTTATGTCATTTTAATTTGACCTATTCCTATCTCCAACTCCCCAACTTAGAGTTGCCTTGAAAACTGGTAGCCTTGCAACCCCTAAGCTGTGTAAACCAGCAGTGTTGCAGACACCCGAGGGGGCAGATGAGTTTGGAGCTCCTAATGAAGCTTTTCCCAGAACGTCGTCAGTGACCAATCTCACAGGTCCTTGGAAAAGCTCCATTTGCAGGATGTTGTTGTTATTTGACTTAATTTTGGAGCTTGTTGCATGAGAAACCCCATCTCCAGGAAACTGGTTGAAAAAAATCAAAGGCAATAGTTTACCACACAACTCTCTACGGCTGTAAATATGAGTTGGAACAAATAAGAGGTTGGGCAAAACATACAGGGAAGATCTGTGAAACAAGATATCCATAGGGAGTTTTGAAAAGCACTGACATATTCCCGGTGATCTAGAAGACAGTATATATATGCAGGACTATGCACATGCCAGGAATAGAGGATCTGAATCTACCACTGCTAGCTGACCTTGAGGTCCTGCATAAACAGAAAGAAAAGGCTACATCAGAGTTTTTAACTGCCTAAGAACAGAAGGTATATCCCAACACAAAGAGCCTCTCAACAAAAGATGTAAGACTTAATGTTTCAAGGAATTAAATGAAACCTCTAATGAATCAATAGATGATCACTAACCTAAGTGAACACACACTTAAGCAGCCACACTCTACAAGGAATAGAAGACTTTAGATAATTATTCTGGGAAAGTCACTAAACAACATCATCAAAACTCGAGATGAAGAGAAATCTGATTGCCAGGATTTCCACACAATATTACCTAAAATGTCCAGTTTTCAACAAACAACAAAAATATGAGACAGCCAAAGAAAAAGGAAAAGAAAGCGCTGCCCATGCACATGAATAAAAAAAAAAAGCAGTCAAAAGAAATTGTCCCTGAGGGAGCCCAGAGATGTAAGATAAAGACTTTAAATAAGCTATTAAATAGATAAAGGAAATCACATCTAAAAAAATTAAAGAAAAAATATAACAGTGATGTCTCACCAAGTAGATAATATCAATAAAGATAAATAGATATTAAAAAGAACCAAGTAGCAATTCTGGAGTTGAAAAATGCAATACTTGGAAAGAAAATTCACAAGCAGCGTTCAACAGCAGATCTGAGTTAGCAGAATAAACAATTGAGGACAAGTCAAATGAGAATAATCTGCCTAACAGAAAGAAAAAAAAAACAATGAACAAAAGTAAACAGGCCTCAGAGACATGTAGAACACTCTCAAGTGTACCAACATATACATAATACGAGTGCAAGAAAAGAGGAGAGTGTGAAAGAGACAGAAATAATATTTGAAGAAAGTATAGCTGAAAACTTCTCAAATTTGATTAAAACAATTTAATCTACACATTCAAGAAGCTCAAATAATGCCAAGTAATATAAATTCAAGGAGTAATATAAACTCAAATAAAACAAAGTCAAAACAAGAATGTGTCTTGATCCACATCTAGACTCATCATAGTCAAACTGTCAAAATCCAAAGATAATCTTCAAAGCAGCAAGAGAAAAATGACATCTCATGTACAACAGAGCCTCAATAAGACTCAAAGCTGTCTTTTCATCAGAAAAAAATGGAGACCAAAAGGCTATGTGTTTAAGGAAATCTGTCAGATCACTGACTACTGAAGTAATGGAACAGAGGTGTCAGTGGCAACACAATACAAGGAATACATTTCTGCAAAGATAGTTTAGAAAAGTCAATCACAACTTTTTTTAGAAAGCTCAGTACACAAATGGATTACTGCAGTCCTTAACAATTAACAACAGGAAAACATAGTAGAGAGGAGAACCTGATTCCCAGAGTTACCACATAATATTATTCAAAATGTTCAGTTTCTAACAAAATATTACAAGGCACACAAAGAAACAAGATGGTATGGCCCATTCATGAGGGAAAAAAAACTGGCAGAATCCAAGACTGAAGAAATCCAGACATTGAACTCACTAAATAAAGACTTTAAAAAATTGTCTTAAATATACCCAAAAAACTAAAGGGAACCATAAAGAAAAAGAACAAATGTATAAACAAATAGGGACTATCGATAAAGACATAGAAACTGTTACAAGAAACCAAATAAAAATTCTCAAGCTGAAAGAGCACTAACCAAAATGAAAAAAAAAAAAAAAAGTTACCAGAGTGATTCAATAGCAGATTTGAGGAAATAGAAGAACGAATCAGTGAACCTGAAGATAGGACAGTTGAAATTATACTGTTGGAGGAGTAGCAAGAAAAAAATATTGAAGGAAATGAAGAGAACCTAAGGGACCTATGGGACACTAATATTGTACCAACATATACTTAATAGGATTCACAACAGGAAATAATAGAAAGAGGTAGAAATAAAATTTGAAGAAATAATAGCCAAAAAAACTTCCTAAATTTGATGAAATACATGAATCTACACAACTAAGAAGCTGAAGAACTCAAATTATAATAAACTCAAAGATGTCTAGACCAACACATATTCATAATCAAACTGTCTGAAACCAAAGCTAAAGAATCTTGCAAGCAGCAAGAGAGAAGTAAATTGCAATATACAAGGAATCTTTAATAAGATTAATGGCTGATTCCTCATTAAAAATGTGGAGGCTAAGGAAATTCCCTGGCAGTCCAGGGGTTAGGACTCTGTGCGCTCACTGCCAAGGGCCCAGGTTCAATCCCTGGTCGGGGAACTATGATCCCACAAGTCGTGCAGCCAAAAAAAAAAAAAAAAAAGAAAAAAAAAAAGAAAAATGTGGAGGCCAGAATGCACTGGGATGGCATATTTAAATGTTAAAAAAAAAAAACCTGTCACATAAGAACTATATATCCAGAAAAACTGCCCTTCAAAAATGAAAGAGAAATTAAAACATTCCCAGATAAACAACAATGGAGTGAGGTTGTCTCTGGTAAACCTGACCTAAAAGAAATGCTAAATGGAGTCCTTCGGGTTGAAGTGAAACGATATTTGAGAGTCACTTGAAACCATTTGAAGAAATAACACTAGTGAAGGTAAATGCATAGGTAAATACAAGCATACCTCAATGATATTATGGGTTCAGTTCCAGACAACCACAATAAAGTCACACAAATTTTTTGTTCCCCAGTGCATATGAAAGTTACATTTACACTATACTATAGTGTATTAAGTGTACAATAGCATTGTGTCTGAAAAAAACAATGCACATAATTAAAAAATTTATTAGTAACAAATGCTAACCATCATCTGAGCCTTCAGTGGGTCATAGCAGTAACTCAAAGACGACTGATCACAGATCACTGTAACAAATACAGTGATAATAAAATGTATGAAATACTGAGATAATTGTCAAAATGTGACACAGAGACATGAAGTGAGAAAATGCTGTTGGAAAAATGGTACTGATAGAATTGCTCAGTGCATGCTTGCACAAACCGTCAATTTGTGAAAAACACAGTATCTGTGAAGCGTAATAAAACAAAGTACAGTAAAAAGAGGTAAGCCTGTATAAAATCCAGTGTTATTTTATTTTTTGGTTTATAACTCCATTTTTTATTTCCTACATGATTTAAAAGACAAATGCATCAAGCAATTATTTTTAATCTATATTAAAGGGAACACCATGCACAAATGTGGGTGAGGATTTGTTGAAATTGGAACTCATGTGCTGAGGGAATTTAAATGGTGTGGCTGTTATGGAAAACACTTTGGCAGTTCCTCAAAAGACTAAACAGAATTATCATATGATCCAGCAATTCTGTTATTAGCTATATATCCAAAGGAATTTAAAACAAAGCCTCAAACAGAAACTTGTATGCCAGTGTTAATAAGAGCATTATTCACAGTAGCCAAAAGGTGGAAACAACCCAAATGTCCATGAACTGATGAATGGATAAACAATATGTGGTATATACATACAATGGAATATTATTCAGCCATAAAAAGAGTGAAGTTCTGATACATGCTATCACATGAAAGAGCCTTAAAGACATGATGTTAGGTGAAATAATCCAGACATAAAAGATAAATATTGTATGATTTTGCTTATATGCATTACCTAGAATGAGCAAATTCACAGGGAGAGAATGTGGACGTTACCAGAGACTTAGCGGAGAAGTAGTGGGGAATTATTGCTTAATGGGTACAGTTTCTCTTAAGGTAATGAAAAAGTTTGGAAATAGATAGTGGTGATGTTTACACAACATTGTGAATATAATCAACGCTACAGAATTGTTCACTTAAAAGTGGTTAAAATGGTAAATGTTATGTATATTTTAATGCAATAGAAAAAATACAAAAAAGCCCCTGCTCCCAACTCTTCTGAGCCTTTCCAGCATCATTCACTTAGTAATATTTAAGAGCTCTCCTTTCTGTCTTAAATAACTAAGGTTGCCCTTTAAAGTTATTTACATTTGTTTGACCTTTGTAGAAGATGAAATTATAATCTCCATCTTCTTATAAGCTTTCTCATACTTAACGTGTATTGCAAATATCGACTCTCATACAAAATCAGCACAAAATGTTCTAATCACTTCTAAAGCATCCTGTATTTCAATCTTTTTCTTATATCAGGCTTTCTTTGTCTATGTTTGAACTTTTCCTGGTTTCTCTCAGGTTGGAGAAAAACTAGAAAATGCACTTCAGGTGGACTGTATCAAACACTAAATATATTGCAAAGCTAAATTTTTGCCTTATGAAAATCTGATATCTGTCTAACTTTAAAAAAAATAAGTGTGTATGGCTTTTTCTTTTTTGTCTTTCACTTACAACTTCCAATTCTCATTTTGTTTTTTGTTCCCAATTTGCACTACATGTTTATTCTTGTTACTTGCACAGAAGTAATCTCTGTAAAGTTCCATTCTGTAGCATCTAGTCACTCCTATAAAATGTCTTTTAATTTTTAATTCCATCAGGCTAAGTGCTGGCCACCTCCCTCAGTGTCTGCCACGAACTTAATGAAAATGCTCACTAATCCATCTCACAGGTCAGATTTGCCATTTACCTCTCAGGGCTCTGAGAGAAATTAATGAGATCATTGTTCTAGTGCTCTTTGGATACTGGCATTTTAGGAAAGCTATGCCAAAAGTCTCCAAAGATTTGTATTATGAACTTGTTCATGAAAGATAAATTTTATGATTTTTACTAAATGTTAAGAGATTTAGGTATTCAAAGGCATGGACTCAGCTTTTGGAAACTTGAAAGGCATTAGCTAAAATCAGAGTACGCTTACTGATATAACTGTACAGATAATGTAAGGGTTGATGGAGAATTTAAATCAAGATATCTATATGATATAAATATCTAAAAAACAAGTTTACCGTATCATTTATCATATCGTGGGGAAAACAAAATGAAAATGATTCAAGAGGGATATTACTCATTTACTGTGTTTGAATAATACTCATTTTTATTGTAATAATATTATCTAATCATTCTTAGAAAGTTTTGAAAACACATATTAAGAAAATTATCCATAATTCACAACAGAGTTCCTTCAACATTTTGCCATGTTCCCCTTGATTCTTTGGCTATATACGTATTTTTAATGATGCAGAATAAATGCTATATTTCTAGGAGTATGTGCTAATTCTAAAGGTATTATTTCATTACACCATACTACAGTATTTTATACTATATGGAAATATCAAAAGATAAACATAAAAATGAAATGAACCAAATTTCTACCACTGATAATATTTTGATATAATTCAAAAATATACTTTTTATGCATTTCAAAATTTTCAGTTCACTTTTTAACAGAACTGCCTATTTTAATAATTTTATTACATGAGAATGAATGTTCATCACATAAATATCAGGTAATAAAAATATGTAAAAGAAAAACTTTAAAAATCATGACTAACCCCATCAAGTAGAGACATCACCACTAATATTTTGGATTATAGTTACTCCTCATTTAGATATAAATGTGTATACCTGTATGGATGAATATAGATACACAGATATAGGCATAAGTTATGGACTGAATTTTGTGTCCTCCCAAAATTCATATGTTGTTACTAATTCCCGATGTGATGGGGAGGTGGGGCCTTTGGAAGGATATTAGGTTATGAGAATGGAGCCTTCATGAACCAGACTAGTGCCCTTATAAAGGAGGCCCCGGACAGCTTCCTTATTCCTTCCACCATACGAGGATACAGTGAAAAGACAGCTGCCTGTGAACTAGGAAGCAGGTCCTCACGACACACAGAACCTGCCAGCACCTTAATCATCTTAATTGTGTACTTCCCAGCCTCCAGAGCTGTGAGAAATAAATTTTTGTCATTTATAAATCTTTCAGTTTATGGTATTTTTGTTACAGCAGCTGAATGGACCATACAACATAGGTAGATACACAGGTAGACATATAGATATACAGATATATGCATAGTGTTTTGGTTTTTTTTTTTCCGGTATGCGGGCCTCTCACTGTTGTGGCCTCTCCTGTTGCGGAGCATAGGCTCTGGACGCGCAGGCTCAGCGGCCATGGCTCACGGGCCTAGCTGCTCCGCGGCATGTGGGATCTTCCCGGACCGGGGCACAAACCCGTGTCCCCTGCATCGGCAGGCGGACTCCCAACCACTGCGCCACCAGGGAAGCCCTGCATAGTGTTTTATAATCACGTTTATATATCAATAACTAAATACAATATAAAATATCATGCTTAAAGCCTGCGTAATATTCCAATACAGGGAATGTGGATGTGGAAAGACAATACATAAAATGTATAGGACATATGTTCTGATGTCAAAATGCCTGAATGATCTCATTACTCTACTGCTGACAACATGTCATGGGCTAGTTTTTTGTAAAACCATATCTGTAAAATGACAGAAAAGATAAAATCATAACAGAATGTATAGTACATCACGAGAATTAAATGAAAGTTTCCATATGATAAATACCTGATAGTATTTGCTCATTGTCGTCAATTAGCATTTATTAAGTACTTATTAAGCGCGGTCTTGTTACGTGTATTATCCCTTATCTTCTGGCAACTCTGGAAGGTATGTATTACCATCATTTTACAGATAAGAAAGTTGTGTCTTAGATTAAGTAACTTGCATATTGTTATGCATACGTCTATTAAGAAGAGTTGTGATTTAAATTAATACCAGGTACCTCATTTGTTCCCACTTAAGTAATTACTTTTTGTCACGTTTAGTCTAAAGGAGTTAACGTCAGAATATAAGTTATTTACAGAGACTTAACAGAAATTCATCATCTATGGGAATATATAATCATAATTGAACAAGATAAAGAATTAAAATGTACTCTTTGATTAATAAGTTCTACAGAATGTGAAAAGGTGATGATTAAACTATTCCACCTGAGGTAATGGCAGATATGTTATATTTAGGGACACAAAGAAAGCTGGTCTTGCTAAGCATGGTGTTTATTTCCGGGAAAGTGTCTTTGTAGGGTCATATTGTTTCCAAAATGGTAACTGAGACTTAAGAGAACCATACCTCTGACTCTAGAATGACTGGATATTTTGAATGCCTTAAACACCAAAATTTATTCTGTAGAAAATCTGAGCATCAATCATGTTTTTCAATAAATAAATAGTATTAAAATGAATTGCATATTCATCTCTTTAAAGATATTATTCTATGCAATTTCTTTTAAAGATTAAATGAAAAAAAAGATTTTCTAAACATTGTATACCCAGGCCATATCAAATTCCCTGCCTTGAAATACATTTTGAGAAAAAGTACAATACACCAGTATTTCAAAATATTTCTGACCTTGAATGTATAAAACTTGAATGTTGACAAAATATAGATTTTCCACTACTTCTTTCTTACTGTTAAAATATATTTCATGGTGGGTTTCTTTGATTTGTTTTATTACCTTAATTAGACATTTCATAGTTCTCAACTGCAACAAATTTTTACTTAGAGTTTCTCAGGGGCTTATCCCAAGAGGGCACAGTGAGGAATCAAAAGAAGTATAAATGCTCAATCCTCAGAGAGAAAATAAAATAACGTTCTGCATACCAAACTCTGTGCTACAGAGACGCTTTCACATACAGAATCTTAGTTATTTTGCATATCAGTAAATGTTCTCATTTTAATTTATGTGTTAATTAAACGACCTGAGTCTATATAGTCAGTAAGAGTCAGGATTCAAACCTTATTTTAGTAGCCCACCTAAAGCTCTTTCCATACTTCTGTTAGCATGCAAAGCATAGCATGCATATTACATGTATTACATCTACTAGCAGACACAGAAGAGTCACATGTAAAGATTAGTAGCAGTATAAAGTAGTAATTGTTAAGAGCTGGGGCATAGTGATACAGAGGGTAACTGCTAATATGTAGCTCTATAAATGTTAAGATATATGTAACATACATTTTTTTCTGATTCCCATAATCCCATTTAATTTTGACCTCTCTTCCAACAACGTCTCCAACCTCAGGGATGGGTCCGTAGTATAAAACTGTAATCAAGTTTATAGACAATAAACAGAAGAATAATGGTTATATTGAAGGCTTAATACTATATTATTTACAGTATTTTTAGGATTCCAGTTATGTTTTATAAAAAGATTAGCATGATTTTTAATTTAGTAATGAAAAGATTATGTGTATTACTTAATGGTACAATGAGTTTTATATTAATGGATGTGTTTAAATAAATAGTTTTATGCCACCAGTGATAAAATGTTGCCTGGAATAAACTTATTATTATTAATCCTCACAAAATTCTCCAAGATTAGGTTTTATAATCATTGTTATACAATTAGAATATTAAAACTGCAAAAGATTACGGAACTTGCCCATAGACACGTGTTGCTAATTTTCCTATTAGCCTAAGCGTCCAGGTCTCTGTGACAGGGCATCAGCTTCAAAAGGACTTGTTACCTATTTGTAAAAAGATACTCAAATTAAAAACTAATAATAAACAGTGAAAAGCTTATGTATGATTAGATGACCAGAGTCCTAGAATAGTCACTGTATTAATTTCCTATCTCTGTTGTAACAAATTACTACAACTCGGTATCTTAAAACAACGCAAATTTATTATCTTACAGTTCTGGAAGTCAGAAGTCCGAAATGATTTTATGGAAGGAAAATCAAGGTGTTGGTAGGGATGTATTGCTTCTGTAGGTTTAGATCTCAATCCATTTCTTTCCCTCTTCCAGCTTCTAGAGGCTTCTCATCGTCCTTGGTTCATGGTCCCCTTCCACCTTCAAACACGGCACTAGCCGGTCAAGTCTTTCCCATGTTACATCATTCTGACACTCCTTCTTCTGCCTCGAAGGACTCATGTGAGTACATGAAGCCCAGCCAGAGAATCCAGGATGTTCTCCTAATCTCTAGATCCTTAACTAGATCACATCTTCAAAGTGCCTTCTGCCTTGTTAAGTAACATTTTCACAGGTTCTGCAGATTTTGACATGAACATCTTCGGAGGTCATTACCCTGCCTACCACAGTCAGGAAAGGCTTTCTTGAAGAAAATGATATATAGAGTTTGAGCTTGAATGTTAGAGTTTGGATCAGCGCAGTATAATCTGAGGAAACACTGTAAGACAAGATATGGTGAGAGATTGTTTATAGTGGCCCATGTGTAGAGCCAAGACTACTGTATCATTCACTAACTAGTTTCGTGATTTCAGTTAAGTCACGTAAACTTTCAGGGTCTCCATTTTTTCAAGTATGAAATGAAGTTATTGGGCTACGTGAGTGCTATAGCACTCTTTTACCAACCACGTAATACATATACACATTTTTAACTTTTATCATATAATCATATATAATGACTATATTTTTTTAAATTGAAGTATAATTGACGTATACATTATTTTAGTTTCAGTTTACAACACAATGATTTGATATTTGTATATATTGCAAAATATTCGCCACAATAAGTCTAGTTAACATTCATCAAAATACACAGCTACAAAAATCTTTTTAATGAAAATTAAATGAGTGCATTTTTAAAAGGTCGATTGGTTGTTAAGTTCAGACAATATTTATCAAGCCTCTGGAAGGTGCATGGCAGTGCCTAAGCACGGGATAGTCATTGGACACCTTTTTAGCTTAATCAAAGCCTTACATTTCTCTTTTGATAGGGTCATGCATTTTTATTTTCCACCTGACTCATTCTGAAACAAAATGAAAAATTATGTTGTATGTTTGCTTTTCTTTCTTCTTCCATAGCTGCTAATTTTATGGCACTTTTATTCAGTCTCTCATAACTTTTTCATTTAATTAAATTCTTACAAAAATATATTACTTTCAATACTTCAGGTTTGTCAAAAGGAAAGGGAAAGTTATACAGACTCATTATGCATTGTTTGTATTTATTAGTACTTTCTAGGATTATTTGTCATCTTTCCGAGATTTATTGTGCTATTCTCTTTATGTCATACCATTCCTTCATGTGAAATAATTCCCACACCAGAGCTTACTTCATAAAAGCAAATGGACATCGTGATCTAAATTCAATATCAGCTCCCAGACTTGCCACAAGGCTTGCATTTCTACTATTATTATCACTCTTATGGATTAAAAAAAAAATCTTCTTCTAAGCGCCTACTAAAGGCAATAATTTTTCCCTGATTGGATATCATCATAATACATTAGCAAAGCACAGAGAGCAGGTGCTGAGTAGACAGTTGAAGAACGTCTGCGTTTTGGATAACGATGAAGTAGAGGAGGGAAGGCCCAGGTGTGGGATCCTGCTGGAGCTCCATAATGTCCCTCCCGCAGACTTCTTTCTTGCTCTCTAGACAATACCCTAGTTGGGTCTTTATGCCTCCTACCTGTTACTTGTATCAAGATACTATATCACTTATATCACCCACATCCAAAACCACCCCTTCAATCTACCCTACATACATATGCTATCACCCTGCTCTGAAGCTTCTGTAAAATAGAATAGATAAAATTCAAAGGCTTCCACAGCATGGCCCACACTTATCTTTATAATGTTATTGCACTTTTCACACATAATTCACTATTGCCAAATATGTCTACTGTTCCTTGAATATACATACATCAAGACCCATTTCTACCTCTACCCTTCAAAATAGTTTTCTTGCCAAGGTAGCTTGGACCCTCCTTCTTCTTTCTTAAGCTATCTTTCTAGCTCTGCAAGAAGACCTTATCTTATTTCCTTAGTTTTCATGGATCAACACTTCCTTGAAATTCTATGGCACTTATAGGCTATCCTCTTCATTCATCACAGAGCTAACCACAGGTTTGCTTTCTGAAATGTAGATTGCTCTTCTTATTGTAAACATCTCATCTTCCCAACTACATCCTAAATCCCTCAGGAATAGGGACTCTATCCTTACCTTCTTGGCATTCTCAATCCATAGCACATAGCCAGACTCATAAATGGTTCTCAGTAGAAGTTAATAGATAATTATGATGGCTACTTTATGTTTTGGTTCAAAGGATCTAAATTATATGTAAAAACCTACTGATATTTGATTATTTGTACATAATAGAGATATATAGGGGTATATTGAATAGTTTAGAAGCCATGAGATTTAGGGGGGGTCACCAAGATAAAAGTCATAACTTTTAAAATGCAAGTCAAGGCTCTGAACTGTGCCCATATCAAGTGTCAACACAAGGATATAACAAATAGCAACTCACATTCTTCCAAATATTGTCATATTTGCTAAAAAAGCACTTAAAACTCATGAGGTTTCAGGCAACTTCTAGATAATATTCTTGGGGATAGAGCCAAACACCTTCCACTTTGCTTCAAAAATTCAAAGCTCTGATATATCATGCTAACTCTAGTTTTTATATCACCAAAAATTATCACACAGTTCAGGATATATAATACCTTCCTGAGGAGATCCTATTTTTCTGGGGACACAGAAATGATTCTTACATCAGCTGAGAACAGGTATGAAGTCAGTTTTCAAGAACTGGCTCAAATATTTCTTTCTCTGGAATATCGTCTCCAAACCATTTTAGAATTAGTTGTTCCTTCCATTGTGTTCCCAAAACACAAGCTACCTTTCTCTTTTATAACATTTACCTCTGTTTTACTTTATAGTTTGTTTACATTTCCATAATTTTCACTAGCCCAACAATATCTTAAGGGTATTTCCCTTTTTGGTTTTCTTTTATATTTGTTTTCTTTTTAATGCTGGGAAATTTGCACATTAAGAGTGTTCCATAAATGTTTGTTAAATGTGTATTTTAAGAACATATGGGGGACTTCCCTCGTAGCCCAGTGGTAAAGAATCTGCCTTCCAGTGCAGGGGACGTGGGTTCGATCCCTGGCTGGGGAACTCAGATCCCACATGCCACGGGGCAACTAAGCTCGCACGCCACAACTACTGAGCTCGCCCGCCTCAACTAGAGAGCCCGTGCGCCACAACTAGAGAAGAGGAAGCCCGCACACCACAACTAGGGAGAAGCCCATGAGCCACAATGAAGAGCCCGTGCCACAGTGAAAGATCTCGCATGCCTCAGTGAAGATTCCACGTGCCGTAACTAAGACCTGATGCAGCCAAAAACTAAAAACTAAAAATAAATAAAATAAAAAAATAAAATAAAATAAACTTAAAAGAACATATGGAAGTTTGAAACTTCTATCACCTGATTCTGGAGATTTATCCCCTCAGAGGCACCTGTCAAGATTGAAGCAAACAGAAGTCCATAGAGCTGATAAAGGAAGTGATCAGGAACAATAGTAAGACTGAAGCAAACTCCTTAAAGATGGAATCACACTTTGACTTTGTAACTCTCACTGTGGCTAAAAGAGTTCTTGGTACATTTTACATGTTCAATGAAGATTTACTAAATGGATTTTAAATCCTACACCGACTGTGATAATTTCAGAGGTAAAGAAGAATTAGCATCAAATAGCAGGTACTCCCTTGCCATTGAAGACATGCTAAAAAATAGAGCTTATATTTCTATCATTTATTCCAGCTGTCTTGCATTTCTGATACTCTTGTCCCTTCCCAATTGCTGAAACTATTAGAATGAACAACCCATAAAAGTTTTTGAGGACTCACTCAACTCCTGAACCTTTTTCTGGTAACAATACCACAGGTTGTACTCAAACCCATGATTTCTATTAAGGGATATAAATTTATATGTTGTGATACAATATGATGAGCATATTACAAAATATGTGGAATCCAGATTTCAATGAAATTGTCGATGTTTAAAGTACCATCTCATTTATAACATCTATGTGTTGATGAATGTGGACAGTAATAATTGACACAACCTCTTAATGCAAACATCAGCATCTATTTCCATTATGGGGGAACTTTTTCAGATTTACTAATTACATATCTGTGGTATCAGTTTACTCTCCAATAGCAAAAATGGCATTCTATGTAACAGAATCATGAATAATTGCAAAGCTCCTTGTACTTAACTGTACCAGATGGCTTAACTATAGAGAGATTCAAATGAATGGTATTATATTTCTCAGACATCTGGAAAACTTCTAACAACATATGGAACTCAAGTAGCACTCCCAGTATTTTTTAATGGCAAAGTCATTAACATTTGCAAAAGTAAAATTCTGATATGGCAGCATTTTCCCACATCCATTGCTGTTCAGATTCCTACAGTTTTCCTAATATCAGCTTATGCAAAACATTTATGTACATGAAGTAACTAGCAATCTATAGATGGTCTGAGTTCATGTGACACAGGAAGAACTGTGAGAATTGAAAAGGAAAGATGAACAAAGGAGAGAAAAGTATAATTTAACCTTGTTAGGAAAATAAACAATGTTCCTGAGTAGCTGAGTGTTGTTTTTTTTTTTTTAAACTGGACAGTGTTTTCTCCTCCAATTCTCAGCAACTGACAATTTAACTCGTATTTGATTTATTATTTCCAAATTTAGTGTTTAAGAAAGTGGTTTGGGATATACGCAGATCTGATACTGCCTTCCTCTGGTGCCACCCGGTTTATCTGGGGTTTTTTGAGTCCCAGAATTCACTTATTTAGGAACAGTGAAAGGATCATGTCTCCAATATTCTTATGGATTACTAAACAAATTTGTTATAAATAAAATTCATTTAAAGTTATATAAGAAGATTTTTTCAACTAACTCTTGTAAGAATTAAGTAAGTTTAAAAATAATCTGTGAGGTTAGGTGACAATCAGAGTTCAATTAAGACAGTATCTTAACAATTATCCAATCACTACATACTATATGACTAAATAAATGGATAAACAGAACTTTAACATTTTCAATCTATTTCAAATGATGAAGGTTGAGAAAGAAGGAAGGAAAGGAAGAACGACATGGAGGGAAAGAGAAGAAGGGAGGAAAAGAGGGAGAATAAGGATCAGGGGAAGGTAGGTGTTAGAAAGGGGAAAAGTCAAATAGGACTTTAGGAAAATCATTTTGGTATAAATTCTATTCCTTAATAGGACATCAAGAAATATAGTTAATTTTTGTGTGTTGCCTTGGGTCCAATAACTACTTAATTCACTTAATAATGCTAATAATTTACTAGTAAATTCTTTTGGATATTCTAAATATACAATCATAAATCTTCTTAAATGTGTGTTGATGATTTGTGGTATATTTTCAAATATGGTTTCTACCCAGCTTTTCTTTCTTCCTCTTCTGGACTCATTGCTCATATGTCAAAACTTTTCACCATAACCTTATGTCTTTTATGTTCTTTTATATATTTTGTTTTTCTCTCTTGGCATCATCTTGATACTTTTTTACTGATCTACCTTCCAGATCACTGATCCTGTCTTCTGATGTTTTTAACCTTCCATTACAACTTTTGAATTCTTAACTTTGGTTATTAATTTTTTTTTTACTTTTACTATTTTACTCTTTGTGTGTGTGTATGAATTTTGGGTCTCTACTAAAATCCTCCATAATTTTCTCTATGATCTTGTACATATTAATCAAAATTATTTTAATGTCTCTGTATGGTAACCCAAAATATCAATCACTAGTTGGTCAGCTTCTTATAAATAAAATACTTTTTTTCTCTTCATTTTCAGTCAGTGAGCCTACGTGTGTGTTTGTTTTGCTTTAATCATGCTATGTAATTTTGGATAAGAAGATGAACATTTTGTGTACAATATTTATGAGATTCTGGATAATGTTATCTACTTCCAAAGAACTTAAAATCTTCTCTTAGTAAGCAGATAAACAATGAATCACCTTGATATTTCCAAGCATCAGTTTGAGCTTTATAATAGTTGTTATACATCAGGTTTATATTTACCTATAGGCTGTCATACTCACTTGTAGACGACTGTACTTACTTTAAGACTCCTCTGGGGTCTAAGGTCAAAGTTGGACCACACAGCTGCTAATATTTTGGTCCGGCTTTTTAGCCTCCCAGCTGTTTTTCTTTCTGGGTTTCCTAGGGTTTTTCTCCATGCATGCACAGCTGAGGGTCAGCAGTTAACTCACAATTTGTATACAGATTTTGGGGTTCATTTCTCTGCAATCCCCTTCTCTCCAGAATTCTGTTGCTTTAATTTCAATCAATCTGGAAGCCTCAAATTCCAATCTCTTTATTCTCAGCTAAGTAGGGTTGCTGATTGCTGCTTGGTGTTTCTTCCCCCAGTGGGTAAACTAGAAATTTCCCTAAGGAGAAAAAGCTGAGACAGATGTGGAAATGACATGGTACACTGTCCTTCACTCAAGGACTCTAATCGCCTCAGATCCTACTTTTTCTTGCTTTCCATTGCCCTTGAACCGTTGTGGGGTTTTGTTTGTTTGCTTGCTTGTTTGTTTGTTTATTTATTTTTGGCTGCGTTGGGTCTTTGTTGCTGTGCACGGGCTTTCTCTAGTTGCAGCGAGAGGGGGGCTACTCTTCATTGCAGTGCACTGGCTTCTCGTTGCAGTGGCTTCTCTCGTGGCGGAGCATGGGCTCTAGATGCACAGGCTTCAGCAGTTGCGGCATGCCGGCTCAGTAGTTGTGGCTTGCAGGCTTAGTTGCTCGGCGACATGTGGGTTCTTCCCGGACCAGCGCTCAAACCCATATGCCCAGCATTGGCAGGCAGATTTTAACCACTGCATCACCAGGGAGGCCCTAAACCATTATTTTTTAAAATATATTTTGTCCAGCTTTGATAATTTTTTCAGCAGTAAGGATAGTACAATTTGAGTTTCTCTCATTACCGAAAGCAGAATACCTTTCTTGCTTAAAATTTTTATTTTTTTTTACTGAAATATACCATAATTGTTACAGATTAAGCAACTTGCAAGTACTTAGGAAGAGTCAGAGTGTACAATCACATTCATAGTTACAAAAGCCCATTTTCTTGTATTATATCTTACCTGACAAGATGTATCTCTGCTATGAGTAGAGCCAAAGTTTTTGCTCCATTTTTGTGTTTTTGTGACAAGGCAGGCATGTCCTGTTGATGAATCTGAACACTACATCCTCAGAAACCAATGAGATGTCAGAGAAGAAATTGATAATATAAAGATGTGGAGTACAAGTCTAGACTATTGATGGGTCAAGGTCCCAAGAGACATAGAATGGAATAAGATGAGGAAAACCAAAACAAGAAGAGAGTTAGCCTAGCCAAAGAGGAGTGAAAGTTCTTCCTCAAGACTAGACATAAAGGAACAGAAGGAGCATTAAAGATGGAGGGTTAGTTATAGGGAAACTGAGGAAGTTCTTATCAAGACTCTGGAGTCGTGTACTGAGAGAAAACGAGGGCACAGATAGAACTGAGGGTGCAGAACAGTGGGTGAGATTTGGAATAACTTCAATAAAGTAAAGGACAAATCATAAGATTTGATCTTAAGGACTATTGAAGTTCATTAAGAGTTTACCTTAGGTTTGATAACATGGGTTGAATCTCACGGGCAAGGTACTCCACTGACTTCACGATTGGGTTTCTATCTAAGAAAGCATAGCAGGCAAAGCAGAGGACAGATAATCCAAGTGTCGTACATTATAACATCAGGGAATAAGGAATTCTGAGATTTTAATAAATGTCAGACTGAACTGTAATCATTGCCTACTAATATTAATTATATCATATGTACATTTGAAATCAATTGAAGTTTCAGAAAATGTCAGCTGGGCAGAGAGCATGATAAAGCCAACCTAAGAAGTAAGAAGTCTTCAAGAGGAGAAAGAAGGAGCTGGAAAGTGAAAAATCTGAAGATCTTATGGCCAGAGATTGAGATACTCTAGGTGAAACACCTTCAGATGGTAATAAATATATTTATTTTTACCATATTGGAGGGTGAATGAAATCAAGAGGAGGTAAATGAGCTGATTAGGTCAAGAATCTATGAAGCCAGGTTTTTGGTTTTGTTTTTAATAAACAAAAGAAAAAGAAACTTCATTCCATAAGCAATATTTTGAAAAGAATAGTTTTGACGATCTCTCATAAGTACTAGCTTATATTTAGAAAAATGTGAAATCACAGTTTAAAATTAGAAAAATGGCACTAATGGTGACAAATTCCAAGTGTAAACTTGAGCATCGTAAGTATGAGTATTCTGCCACTCGTCTAATGCTTTTTACTCAATTTTATCAAGAATCCTGTATATTTCAAACACAGTGTCTATTTCAGAGATTTGATACAACGTGTTCTTTTTCATCCATAGTTCTAGTTTCTATTCTTCACTTACAAATGTTTTATAAATGTAAATTATCCAAAGAATGTATTTTTCTTAATTTAGTATGACGTACTTATCCACTTTACAAAAGTGTAGACATACACTTTTTTTAACTAGATTACTCACAAAATGATTTAAACAACACCTTCTGGATATCAGTCTAGTTCCAGTGAACCAATAAATAGCTCTCTAAATTTCTAACTTTCAGTTCGCCAACTTTAGTCTTATTTTTTCACTTTTCTTTCTCAGGCCGTGGTTCTCAGAATATTCAGTGCAGTCCCTGAGAAGAATATTATCACACACTTTGAAGCATGAAAATTTTTCTTTCTATGTCTTGCATCCTAGCAAAAGCATTTAATGGGTACTTTTTTACAAGTTATGGATAGGATTAACAGACTATACTCTAAGTTCGTTTCAATTGCATGACTACACAGATCATATAACAGAGGGATATCATCTGTTATACATTCATGAATTAGATCTCTAAGTCTTCTAGAGAAAATGCCCTTTGCAGAAACTACAAATAACTTCAATAGAATAATTCAAAATAAAAAATATGTGAAGGATTTATATTTTAAAGTTAAATCTGATATATGCAAAAATTTACAGTAGCTTTGTTTATAATCAATGAAAACCGGAACAGCCCAAAGGTTTTCAACCAGTCAAAAACTAGTCAACAAATAAACACACTGTAGCACAACTACCTAATGGAATAATATTCAGCAATAAAAAGGAACAAATTAGTGAAACACACAGCATGGATGAATCTACAATACAATATGCGAAGTTAATGAAGCAAACTCAAAAGGCTACGTGCTATATGATCCTGTTTATATTACATTCTAGAAAACGCAAGACAGGGACAGAGAACATATCAATGTTTGTTAGAGAATAAGGAGTGAGGTAGAGTGTTTGATGAAAAAAGGACACAGAGAATTTTTGAGAGATGATAAAACTGCTCCATATCTGGATAGTGGTGCCGGTTGTCCAACAGTAGACATTTATCCAAGCTCATAG
Organism: Tursiops truncatus; assembly: GCF_011762595.2. Classification (NCBI taxonomy): domain Eukaryota; kingdom Metazoa; phylum Chordata; class Mammalia; order Artiodactyla; family Delphinidae; genus Tursiops; species Tursiops truncatus. The sequence continues at coordinate 13,492,841 of NC_047051.1, forward strand.
AGCTGTACACTGCTAAAGAGGGTGAATTTTACTTTGTGTGAATTATACTTCTATAAACCTGGCTAAAAAATGAAAAATCCTTTATTTTAAAATCATGCATTTCTTGGTATGATGCTCTAAAAAGGGTACAACACCACATCTGTAGCTTTCTTACCAAATGTGTTACCTCAATCTAATCATGACAAAACATAATGACAAATAAATGGGCATTCTACAAAATAATCTAATCATGAGAAAACAAATTAATGGGCATTCTACAAAATAACTGGCCGGTACTCCTCAAAACATAAAGACCATGAAAGTCAGAGAAACTCTCAAGGATTATCACAGACTTGAGGAGACTAGGAGATTTGACAACTAAATGAACGTTGAAGGTGTGAATGCTGGACAAGAAAATGTATTAGTAGGACAACTTGCAAAATTTAAAGAACGTTTATAGAGTAGCTAATAAAATTGTGTTAATGTTAATTCCATGGTTTAAATCATTTTACTGTGGTCATGTAAGATGTTACCATTAGAGAAATCTAGGTGAAGGGTAGGGCAGCCATGCACACCATTTTCAGCTATTTGTAAACCTGAAATTATTTTAAATGAAAAGCTTAAAAAATGTAAATGGTCTAGAATTTCACCTTCTTGGTAGAATGTATTTGATAGAGGCAGCCTTCCCATTAGTAACAACATACTTGTATATGTTTGAAAATAATATTTTAAAGCCATCAAAGAGGTGTGAAATCAAAAAGCACTAGATGACCTCCAATACCAAATAGGGAAAATACTTACCTATATGAGCTGATAACTGCTGGCCCTTTTATTTCCTGAGCAAATTTGCTGTTCTTGGACATGATCTGTGATCAAGCATTTTATAGACAGAGAAATGCTCTAAAAAGAAGAGAAAGCAACAGAGATTTCGATGGCCGTTTGGGCTGAAATCTAGTGGATGCTCAAATACATTGCCTATTTTATCAACTAGGACATTCGCTAAGTCTGCGGTGGCACAGGAGACTGGGAGTGTGAGCCTAAGATGTAAGGCCAAATCTCCCACAGTCTTGAGGCATGAGCAGGATTCTAGGTGTCTATGCTGTAATTTTCCTTTAAGTATTTCCAGAGATTCAATACTTTTTCTTTATATGCCACAGATCTCTCTAACAGCATGAAATATTACAGGTACTACAGCCAAAAAAGTAAGTCCTCTGCAAAGTCTGAACATGTAACTGAGATAAATTCACACCAGAGGGAATTGCAATAAATCCACGAGAGCTCTCTTCCTCAAGATATTTGTCACATTTTGAATTCACATGAGTGTCTTAAAAGCTAACTTAAAATATCCAGAGGGCATAACTTTCATGGTGGGAGAGGCAGGAGCTACTGATTTTTCTATGAATGGGTTCAAACAGTCAGTGAATTGAAAGAACACAACAATAAGATTCATTAGAGCAAAACACTTAACACCAACAATAAAGAGAAAATCTTATTTATGACCACAGAAAAAAAGACATTTTACCTTTAAAGAAGCAACAATGTCAAGTGTCCAGATTTTCAAGTGTGCATGAAGCATAGACCAAGATAGACCACAAGTTGGGCAATAAGGGCTTCCCTGGTGGCGCAGTGGTTGAGAGTCCGCCTGCCGATGCAGGGGACATGGGTTCGTGCCCCGGTCCGGGAAGATACCACATGCCGCGGAGCGGCTGGGCCTGTGAGCCATGGCCGCTGAGCCTGCGCGTCCCGAGCCTGTGCTCTGCAACAGGAGAGGCCACAACAGTGAGAGGCCCGTGTACCGCAAAAAAAAAAAAAAAAAAAAAGAAGATATCTGAATGGCCCATAAGCACGAAGAGTTCCTCAACTTCTTTAGTCGAGTGAAATTCAATTAAAACCACAATGTGATACAACTACACACTGCTAAGAGTGACTAAAATTTAAAATGCAGATAATAGTACCGTGGAGTACAGTACCGGAATTAGTTCAACGGCTTTGGAAAGTTGTTTGACAGCATCTACTAAGGCTGAGTACGTACATGCCTATCACCAGAAAATTCCACTCCAAAATAAGTACCAAGCAAAGATGCATATTTACATTACAAAGGCATGTACAAATGTCCATTACCGCACTTATTTATCATAGCCAAAAACCAGAACTAACCCCCAAATCCATCAATAGTAGACTCATAAATAAATTACGGCATATTCACACAATGGAATACGACAGAGCATTGAGAATGAATGAACACAGTTACACAGAGCAGCATGAACATGTAGAAGGATGAACCTCAAAAACATAATATTGAACAGAGGAACCCAACATAAGGGAGTACTTATTACATGATTGCATATATGCGTTGCAAAATCCAACAAAACTAAACACTATATATTTCCATGTTCATACATAGAAACTAAAATTTTAAAGAAAATTAGATGAAATATTACAAAATCCATGACTGGTCAAGGAGAGAGACTCAGGGTGCTCAAAAGTACAAGTATTATGTCAATTATCAATCTTGGTGGTGGTTTTGGTAGCATTCTAATTGTCCTTTAAAGTGCTCAATTCTATTTACTCTTTCACAAGTATGGTATGTTTCACAGTTAGAAACAATGTTAAGAAAGTGAACAATTTTCTACAAAAATAGTCGTATTTTATATATTTTCAAAGTAAAAATCACAGCTTACTTGTATAGAAAAGAAAATTTTGAATGCCTTTTGAAGCTTTTCCAAATTCTCTGATATCTTTATAAAAGGTCTTCTTACTACCAAAGTTACTATTTAGAGAAGGACTGTATTGAAGTTTTGACCAGAAGGAAATATTGATTTTTCCATAGATTTTACCAGAGCTACATCCCTGGAAAAGTAGATGGGAATCAGCAAACTCCAACTTGCAAACTACAAGAAATTAGTATTTCCCGGTGAATAGAGTTTGCGGCATGAAATGATAAGAGGGAAGACTCAACAGATAAGAAAGAGGCTGATTATGGAGATCAAGAACCTCTTCTCAACTCAGGAATTAACACTTCGCCTGGCACGTGCTGTGAAGTCACTGAATCCTTTTAAACAGAAAACTGCCATGGTTGGATGCGCATTTTAGGTAAATTAAGCTGGCGGCAATGTGGAAGCCTAAATATGAAATGCTAAACAGCAGCAGATTTTCTCATTCTAAAAGAAGCTATAAAAACTAGAGTGATAATTTCTCCTTATATTTTTTGAATCTCTGTGTAGTTTAACTTTCAAAGACTTACTAGTGCCAACAGAATAACATTCAAAAAAAAGATCCTTCCCGTCTCTAAGTCCTCCATTCTCTTTTCCGGGATCATGTATTTGCTGGTGCAGAGTTTCTCAAGCCTGAATCTAAGGACCTCAGGACTCCTTTTCTTGTCTAGGCAAAGTCCATTTTCTTATCTGTGAAAATCCTACTCATCTACCCTTCCTTCCATTGGGCGTTTCCTTATTCTTCTGAGTCAATCACATCTTCCCTTTTGGTCCCTCAGAACTGTTTCAGCCTCTATTGTGCACTTACTTTATCCTATCGTGTATTCCACTCAGTTGCTTGTGCACTCTTATCTCCTACAAAATTTCTACCTCACTATTTGCATCCCTGCATGACTCCTCAGTACTTTGTACATTATAAATGTTCAATAATGCTTTAATGAATAATCCTCTATACATTTGCTTTGGAAATGAGGGTTTTCTTCTCTCAAGGGAGTATTTTTTAAAATTAATTAAAATGTATTATATATATATATATAATACATATATATTTTTATATATAAAACATGTAAATATGTATAGTGTTTATATATAAAGTATAGTTAGTAAGTACATACTATATATAGTTAGTATATACTATATATACATATAGAGTATATATATATATATATATACCAAGCACATATTAGACATTCTTCTAGATCACACATGCTGAAGGAAGGGAACATTGCCCCCAAGGAGACAAACTTGGTCTGGAGGAGGGGGGAAACTTAAGCGCTATGTGATTTGTAAACCTCCAAAGGGCTATAACGCATTGTAGTATTAAAATTTCACAGGGTGTGGATGACTAAGAAAAATATCTTTAAAGACTCTACATGGAGTGCAACTTTTTAAAAGTTAAGAGACGTTATACTAGACACATAGTAGAGAACAGACAGATAAAATACCTACTCCAACAGAGGTTATGTTGTAGAGAGGAAAGGCAGACCAACACATGACTCTACAAGCAACATATGAGTGGAAAATGTCCTGAATAGGACAGAGTGAGGGTTTTGTGATAGATTAACAGGAAAGGTGCTTTCAATTGGAAGGTTTGATTGGTCTCTCTACTGGGAGAACCTTCAAAATGAGTGGATTTCTAGATATCTAAATGATAAGGCGCAACCGTTCTAAACTGTAGGGGAAGAGAATTCAAGGCAGAGAGAACAGTTAGTGCAAAAGTCCTACTTTAAAGATTGGTTCGTTATGTCTGAGGAACAGAAAACCTGTGTGGCTGTAGCTTATGAGGCAATAACTGGTATGAGATGTGAGTTCAGGAGAAGCTTCTTTTTAACATGGAGAGAGAACCGCTTGTTTTCATACTAACGGGACTAATCCAGCCTTACAGAATTAAAACTAGGAGGAAGATGGGAAAATTGCTGGATTGATGTCCTTGGATGCAATAGGGGACTAGACCTCAGTGCAAAAGGTGAGGATTGATTTTAAATAGAACCATGAATATTTTCACCTCCAGTATAGGAGGCAGGAAGGCAGAGAGTATATGTGCAAATGTTAATAGGTGGGTGTTCTCTTCTGATTTTCTGGGTAAAGTAAGAAGCAAGATCATCAGCTTAGTGAAGACTGGGGAGATGGTGATGTATGATGGGTGGTTTTAAAATAGTTCTCTAGGAAAAGAAGAGAGTCAATGGATTAGGAAATATGGAATAATTGTCTGAGACTTAAAGGACGCATTAGAAATTTATAGGGATGAATTTGAACTGAGAATGGTCATTCTGGTTGTGTGGTTATCTCCAGTCACATTCAGTTGCATGGTAGCAAATGCAAAATAAGCAGACATTTGCTTTTAACTAGGGTTGTGGTTTTGACAAGCAAGTCAATGAAGGGAAAGAAGGACCAGGGAATTGAGCATTAATGCAATGGAATGATGATGATTGACTGTGGGATTTAAGTCAGACAGGAAGGCAAAGAATATATCAAAGAAGTGAGAGGGAGTGAAAAGATAATAAGATCAGCGAATGGCCCTTTAGACTATGCAGCAGTTGCATTTATTTATAATAACAAGGTCCATGCAAGAATATTGCTGTGGGGTGAATGGCTGAGACGGTGTGAAGGAGGGCACAGTATTTGAAGGGGAGGAGTTCAAGGAATTTATTTCTAGCATTAGTGCCTTTAATGCATCCTCTACATGTTTATTGAGGTCATTGAGAAGATGAGTCAGGTTGAACAGATTGAATGTGAGCCGTAAAAACAGTCACTCTAATACATATTCTGTTAAAGATGGAAACAACAGTAGAAAGAGCAAATTTTGACTCTTGTTGGAATGTTATGAATTCAGATAGAGTGGAGAGTGGGGAGATGGGAGCAAGGTCAAAGGACAGGACTGACTTAATGACATTCAACTGCCTGATTAGAGTGTGCACCAACATTGAAAGAAAGGAAAGCCCCATGAGTGCAAAACAAAGAGAACATGGGTGAAATCACTGAACATTAAAACCAATTTTTAAAACACATTTAAACATAAGCAATTATTTTCAGCTATTCTGACTACTCTTCATATTTGATGTGCATTACTCAAGGAGATAGTTAAAACCAATTTAAAAAAAATCATATTATGAAGTATTGATTCCAACTGCAGTCAAGTCTAATCTTATTTCTTATAAAATGTTTATAAATTTTCTATGAATTTATAACAAAAGTAAAGTTACATTATAGTTTATGGATCAATTGGTCTTAGTAACAATATATCCATACGCATATATATGTAATATGTGTATGTGTGTACATATATAAACATCTATACCTTTCACTAAACACATAGGGAAATTTATCATAATGTTTAAAAAAAATGCTATAGTTATTCATAATTTTAACACATAATAATTTTTTCCATTATTCTCAAAGGCAGAACAACATAATTTTCACACACACACACACACACACTCACTCATGCATGCTATGGAAGTAATATATGCCTTTTATCATGCCATTTGCTTTATCAATAACTAATAATTTTTAGATACACATTATATAATGCTAAAAATTAAATAATAAGAAAAAACATATGAATTTATATTTTATAGCTTACAAAATGGGTAACAGAGCATATAAAACCTGGAAAATTTTAATCCCAACTGCTTTTGGTAAAGTCTCCTGCAAAACACTTATATTAACTTAGTTTTGAGTGTTTTTATAATACTTATTGAAATTGTATGAACACGTTTATTTGGGTTGGTAACTGCAGTTACCTTTTTTTTTTTTTTGTAGTTACCTTTTTATTTCAGAAAAATAATTACTTTTTGCCTGCTTAGATTATATTACTGATATTTTCTATTAATAAAATGAGGGTATGTCTGTAGGCTCTGAGGTTTTATTATAGATGTATTTAAAGTATGAGGTAAAAGTAAATATTTTAATGAAAAAGATGTATTGAAAATATCAACACTTATTTTTCATTCTTTCTCAGTGCATTGGATTATACTAGATAGATTTAAGTAAAAACATAACAAATGAGTAGTGATATATTTGGTAATTTATATCATTATGTTTCCAAAAAATTAAAAAGTAAGTAACTCTAATATTTAAGAAATAAAGTCATCTGGCAATCAAATGGTTTCAAAGTTTTACTTTCTACAGAAGTAAAAATCACCTAATCAAGTTGTCAGCTGATAAATTATAATAAGTACATATGAGGAGAGATCACCATGGGATTTTTAGGTTTTAGCTCAGGAGAAGTTCAAGAAACTGGCTGAAGTGGTATTGCAAAACACCCTCTAACCCACCTCATTGTTTATGTAATAAACTTACTTGATGCTTACATTTATGACAACAAAGAACAGAAATAAACTACTGTTATTATTATCTTCTTCTAGCAATTGGTAATACGTATCCATGAATATGTAAATGAATAGAAAAGAAAGCCTCATTTATCTCATTAAAAAACATATCTAATAAAGCTTACTTTTACTTAATTTGTATTTATGAATATTTTTATATCTCTATTATTCCCACCAGTTGTTTACTACTTGTATGAACTGAAATTTTTTTTCTCTGCCTTACGATTGCAGAGAAATTTAGAAAAGCCATTTTTATATATATATATATATATACACACACACACACATATATACGTACATGTTTTGTTATGCAGTTACTTAACAAGTGATCAATAAAAGACTTTCCAGCATAAACTTATATTACATTGGAAAGCATTCTAACATTCTGTGATATAAATAAAATGGAAATCAGAGTTCCAGCAAGTACAAGAAACAATTTAAATTTTCCAACTGCTAAAGAAGAAATTGTTCATGTACTCTAAGAATGGATGGTGGTTTATTTCAAATCACTCTGGTATTTAGCTATCATTGCATTCATTGAAAAGTTATATACAATAATTACTTTTTAAATAATAATACTTCTGATTTGATAGAAATTATATTTTTTGCAACTATTTAAACTTAACATTATAATAAAACCTTTTAGATATTAACTTGAAAATCTGGGGAGAATACATATTGGTCAAAATTATTTTAGTGGGTACATGAATATTTGAAACTTATTGCTGTTAGGAAACCCACATCTGACCTCTGGCCATAGATCTGGTAATTGCATTCATATCACGTTTCCCTCTGTTAACTAACTTTGATACCCTGACAGGTGTGACTTCCGGGTCAGTCCTCACTGGCCCTATTCGTTGCCTCTTCAGTTCTCTTGAGTCTCAGATCTCAAGGATATCTCTGACAGCTCTTCAGCCTCGGAGCCAAATAACTCCTCTGGTCTATGAAAAACGTTTTTATCGTTTCAGATAGAAAAAAGTCATTAGAAAATCTCTATAGGAGCAACAGACACCTTTACCTCTCGTCTTTTCCTGTTTCACCTTTCCATTTTTTTTGTTGTTGTTTTTTTCCCACAGGGCAGAAAAAAGAAGAAAACTGATATACTAAATATTCACACGCTGTGGCTTACCTTTAAGACTCGCAGTCTTTTGAAATCCTATCTTCTCTAATTATTGCCTGGTTGGTCACACTAAGACATAACTTATATTTTAAACGTTTTATCTCTATCTGGACTCAAGATAAGCATTCATACAGCTACTGTGCATGTGATTGCATGGTCACAGGTTATATACACGCAAACTTAAATCGTGCATCTGGAACTCGTCTTGACTTAAAACCTGCAATCTGCCTAGAACAGATACCATGCTTTATCTCGACCTGATAAACTCAATTTGAGCTGCTTCTACTCTAATATTTGTTCACTTGGGTAAAAGAGGCACATATTTTGAAGTGTCACTATAGCATAGAGTGCTATTAGCCATTTTCCCCCTTTCTCCATGGTAATAAAAATTGTAGCTGTATTTATTATTATCCTGTTAAGATATTATAATTCTCAGTGGTGACATCAGCAAGAATAGCAGAGCAAGGAACATAAAATACCCTCTCCTCCATAAAATCAATGAAAACACTGTTTAAAATGGTCAAAATAAACTTTTTCAGAACTCTAGAAATTAACCAGAGGCATAGAACAATCCAGAGAGCATTGTCCCAAAAAAAAACCAACAAAAACCAAGCCGTCCAATTAAAAAATGAGCAGAATATCTGAATAGACATCTTTCCAGAAAAGACATTTCAGATGGACAACAGGTGCATGAAAAAAAGTGCTCAATATCACTAATCACCAGAGAAATGAAAATCAAAACCACAGGGAGATATCACCGCAGCACCTGTTAGAATGATTACTATCAAAGACAGGAAATAAATGTTGGCAAGGATGTGGAGAAAAGGGAACCTTTGCGCACTGTTGGTGAGAATAAAAATCGGTGTAGCCGCTACGGAAAATGGTATGGAGATTCCTCAAAAATAAAACTGCCATATGGGAGTAATCCCACTTTTGGGTATTTAACCAAAGAAAATGGAAACACTAACTGGGAAAGATAACTGCACTCCCATGTTCACTGCAGCATTATTTACAATAGCCAAGATTTGGAAACAACCTAAGCGTCCATTGATGGATGAATGGATAAAGAAATTGTGGTATAAATATACAATAGAATATTATTCAGCTATAAAGAAGAATGAAATCTTGCCATTTGTGACATGAATAGACCTTGAGGGCATTACACTAAGTGAAGTAAGTCAGATAGAGAAAGACAAATACCATATGCTCTCACTTATAAGTAAAACTCTTAAAAAAAAAAAAACAAGCTCATAGACACAGAGAACAGATTGGTGGTTACCAGAGGCAGGAGGTGGAGGTGGGTGAAATGAGTGGAAGAGGTTAAGAGAAAATAAGTCATGGGATGTAACATACAGCATGATGACTATAGTTATGTCATGATGACTGTACTGCATATTTGAAAGTTGCTAAGAGAATAGATCTTAAAAGTTCTCATCGCAAGAAAAAAATTTTGAACTATGCATGGGGACAGAAGTTAACTAGACTTCTTGTGGTGATCATTTTGCAATATATGCAAATATTGAATCATTCCATTGTACATCTGAAACTAATATAATGTTATATGTCAATTATACTTCAGTTAAAAAAATTCATTCTGGGCTTTCCCTCCTTGCCTTTACTATATAACTTCAGAAGAACACAGAAAGAGACTTACGTTTGTTCTTCACGGTGACAGCATCTGGGAAGGAAGAAAAGTCTACTAAAACAGGTATAACTGAAAAAGATGAGGTTGCACACTGGTTTGTGTTTGATTTTCCACTGTAGCTTGTGTTCTTACTCATTCTAAAGTTTGTAACTCCTAGTTCTATAGCTGTACATATTGCACAGCCTACAAGCACTAAATCGGACACACTCTCCAATGCTTCCTGAATTTGAAGATTAACACATTCCTTCTTCCTACCCTTAGCCAGCAATACACTTCAAAATCTCTATGGGAGGACTTCATTGTCCTATTATGTAGTCTTTGGGGGGAGCTGATGAATCAATCCATCCCCCATGTACATTTCATCATCATCCCTAAAATCAAAAGAAGAGGCAACAAAAATCCCAAATATCAAATAAAACAGGAAGATGATCCATATTCTTTCCTGATCCCCTGTGCTACGTTGACATATCTCTTCTGCTATTCCTAACACTTAGCAATTCCAAATGTATTTATCGGTTCTGCCACTCAGCATGACTGAAATGATAAGTGAAGATACCACTTATCTTTATTATGGCTTGTGCTGGGGACTCTCTTTCATGGGAAAATATATTGAACCACCCTCATGTATATAAATATAAAAAACGCAAAGGAAAGGACAAATAAATATAAGAAAGAAGAAGGAAAGGACAGTGACTTTTTCTAATAGCTTGAGGGTAGAAAGAGACATTCTAGACCTTCTAACTCAGGTTTCATCACCCTTATGAAGATCTCCAATAAGTACTGACATTGGTAATCTAGTGTCTGTCCTACGTGATCTTGGTGGGAAATGATCCCAAGGGAGGAAAGTGAGATCTCAAGATTGATGCTTCAGGTTATGACCCCAACCAAATATTTTATATACCACCCAGTTTTATTCCCAAGACATGAAGGGGTGGTAAAAATCAGTTATAAATACTGAACAGTTTTAACTTTTTGAAATGTTTTTCTAAGTCATTACTTTCAAATTTCTAAACTACATATTTATTTCCTCTTAAAAGTACTTGTTTTAATATTCTAAGGAAACATGTGCATGCTTTCTTCCTCATGCCCTTTTTAAAACTTTATCCTCAGTAAGAGTTTGATGTTCTCAGTGTGCAATAATGAACAAAAATAATAAATATGTATTATGTGTGCTCACAAAACTTATTCATAGATGCAGCAAACAATTTTCTGAAGACTGGCTCTCCGGGGAAACCATACCCACATTTCTAAAGAGTGGGTATTTAGAGGAGTTCATGCTCAGTTTCACGTGTTGGCTGTAAAAGCAAGTGAGAACCTTAACACCACTGTCAAAGTAAGAAGTTAATAAATAAATCCCAAGGCACTCTAGAAAATAAAATTCATTTTCTTCAGGCTCCATCTACTTTGAGAGAAAGGAACATCAACAAAGGAAATAAGTCTTTTAGTTGAGAACAAAACTAAAAATCTTCAGGGCAGGGAAGGAGAGAATGGGAAAATAAATAGCCTTGGAATATGACCAATAAGAGGCAAGCAGAAGAAAACAATGCATTTGGTTAACAAAGCACCTCAGGATATAATAGCAGATAAATTTTTATCACTTAATTTTTGCATGCCCAACTTCATGGACTTAATTGCAGTGTGTACTCTGGTGAATCCAAAATATATTTTCCCAATCCAGCTCTCTCTAAAAGACTCCAAAGGGATATATCCAAGTGCTAACTGAATATTCTAATTGCAGATCTCACCAGGAATCTCAAGTTCAGAATGTCAAAACTGGTATCCTTTACCTGATTCTTCTCAAGTCTCTCCCTACAAATGTGCTTTTCATTTGTTTAGACTCTGATCATTTATTTCTTCTGTTATGATGATAGCCGCTTAAATTGTCTCCTTGACTCTCAAAGTATTTCCCATAATCCAATGTGTCTTGACCTTTATTGGAAGCATAGAACCCTTTCTCAGATGAGAGTAAAGAACACGTTGTCTACAAAAAGGTACATATGCCCTTACACAGGATATTTTGCCTACAATTGTAAATTAATCATATATCCTTGAATCCCATTCTTAATCCTCCAAGCAGTTCTTGGACCATGGGTTAATAGTTCCTACACTAAACTATTCTCAAAACTTCTGCCAAAATAATTTCAAAGATGTAAATCTGTAGTGATCCTATCCTATATGATAAAATTCAAAACTTTGGCATAGCATGTACGATCTGTCATGATGTGAACACTCTCTGTTCTCCAGCCTCTGATTCATCCTCTTCTCTCTTCTGAACCACATTATGTTCCTGGAAAGTAACTTCCCTGGTAATTCCACCACTTTAGCCAAATTGTTCTCCCTGCTGGAAATGCCCTTTACTTTCATCACCTGGACCCCTTCTCATGTTTAAATGTGAGCTTAGGCATCACATTGTCCGGTTAAGTCTTAACAGATTTCCTTGTTCACCTCCACCCTCTGCCTGGATAAGCTGTCCCTACTGTAAGCACCCTCTGTTCCAGAGTGTACCTGCAACTTTTCATATGAATCTATGAATGATTAACTGGAAGCTTCCTGTGTTCACTTAGCTTTGGAAGGGGGTGGGGAATTGCTATAATGGAGAAAAGCATCCCTTTCTTTTTCCCTTCCTACAAGGAGAAAAGAAAAATTTCTGACCATTTCTAACCGCAAATGCTGCTTTCCCCGTAAAGCCAATGGATGATTCACTGTGATCCCTTCCTGCCTTCACCAACTTTCTAATAAAGAAGGGGGAAAAAAAGGTGTAACAGGGATAGTTCTACTGCCTCAAACTAAGTCCTTCAAGGGTTGTCTCCCTCAGTTCTTAGTAGCAGCCTTTAACGTGGGGGCTACCGACAGCCTTTATGTATTCAGCTATCTTTGTTGTTTGACCCCCGAAGTTTCCCTTCTTGGTTCCTGTGTCTCATTAAGTCCTTTGTTAATGCAGAAGTTTTTCCTTCTGCCTACACCATGTCTCTCCACAAGGCTCATATCTAACTCATGAGGCTAACACATGTTAGTTAGTTAGGTCATCCCACTTCACTACTCTGTTCTTTCTTACAGACACCCATGCACAAATATTTCTTTTCTCCCTAGGTCAAAATCCAAAACCTCTCATGCCTATTAACTTCTGTCAGATTTGTTCTGTTTTCCCCAAATTTTCCAAACATTCATGAACCAGCCATGGAATATACTAAACTGAAGCCCAGATCCTCGCTATAGAGAGCTATTAGTGTATTTACAGAGCGCAAAGTAATTATCTGTCTTACAGAGCATGAGCTCATTAAAACTGACAACTTCATGTATTCTTGATATCCTAAAGCATACAACACATGATTGGCCCATAGGGATTAGAATAATGGTGAAAAGCACAATGTTGGGAAATTTAAAAAGATAATGATTATAAAACCTGCACCGTGTACATAGTGAACGTTCAGTAATGTTTGCTTATTATTATAGTTGGCAATGATTAAATGTTTGCTGATTGTCAAGGATAAACATAAAAGAAAAGCCTTAAAATATTTTGCATCCCTTACAATTATTATATGACTTTAACAATATCCAAAACATACTTTTTCTGGCTCTAGTTTTCAGATTTGTTATATTTTTTCAGACTCCAGGTGTCCATGTGTCTTAAACAAAGACATTTCTCACTTGGCATTCTTGTAAAATGGAAAAGTCTCACTAAGAATTACAAAAATTGTAATAGCCTACTCCTTTTTACAGCTGGGCACAATTTCCTGAGGCTATACAGTGTGTACTGCACACCGACATTCTTAAAATTATGTCACTAAAATATTAACAGCCTCAGGAAAGGGAACAAATGGAAATTTATAATGCATCTAAGAAATAAAGTGAATTGGAGACTTTCAGAGCATTAATGACAAGAGTATGAGTGTTGTGGACCAACTTAGCAAATATTCACATATCTGATCCAGGGAACAACTTAGACACCTATGGGAATGCATAGCAGGACACATTTGGGTGGACTGATCAATGTTTTTGTAATTTTTATAATGTTGACGTAGACCAGAATTGTGATTTTTGATCATTATTTTTTCTTTTGTAGCATAACCTTTCCAAAAATTTTTATGTAAAAATTTACCTACTCTCCACTATATGACAGGTAAGTGTGTAAGACTTCTACAGGTTCTTTTTGCTTATATTCCTGCATCCCAAGAATTCGTTCCCCACGTATCTCCTAGAGTAAAACAGATTACTTTCTTTTTCTACTTAGAACTTCCCAATAGGTTTGCTATACAAATAGAATAAAAAGTAGACATCTTACTCTGTTCTGCAGAGCCCCATGAGATCTGTTCCCTGCCAATCTCTCTAATTTCATCTCATCCTATCTACCCACTCTCTACAAGCTATGGGCACCTTCACTTACTTTCTCTGTCATTCCCAGCTCCAAAGTTTGCTCAGAATTTTGCACTGGTTCTTTGCCTGAAACACTCTTCTACCTCATTTGTGCACAGCTGAGTTATTCCTGTAAGTGCATTCTTCACTTAAATGTCACCTCCTCAGAGAAGCCTTTCATAACCACCAAAATAATGAAGTCATCCAGCCATATTCAATCACAAGAACTTATTTTACCTCTCCACATGGTACTTACCGCCGGCATCTTCTCATTTTTTGAATGTGTTTGTATTATGTCTTCCTCCACTAGAATGTTTATTCTATGAGAATAGGAGCCTTATCTCTTTTTTCCCACTGGTCAACAACAGTATCTTGTACAGTGCGTTGCATAGTGAGTACTGGTGGAAGGAAGAAAGAAAGGAAGGAAGGGAGGGAGGGAGGGAGGATGAGTGGGGCTCTTTATCTTTGTACATCTCGCCCTCCTTGCTTTTATTTTCCCCCCTCTAAATTCTGCTGGACACATTCTCTCAAGCACTCTGAAGAATTTGATAAGTACACATGTCTTTCAAATCCCTCCACATTCTCAGAAAGAGGCCCCCTAGCCCTCTACACAGAGAAATGCCAAGTTTACATGTTGAGAGGAATCAGTTCCCATATTAAGGCACAGCATCCCACAGTCATGTATGCCCATTCCTTCTCTTCTACATGAAAACATTTTCTGTTATGTAAACACGAGTTTTCAACCAATCAGACAAAGACTGCGATCGCTGTCAGTAGTCTCGTCTTCACACATTAAGGATAATGAGAAATTGATTTGCTCCCGGCAGCTCAGTTTGTTCCTTCAGCTTTATTGAGAGAGCAGGATTTGGAAGGAAACCAGATGGCTGTGACTAGAGGAGGGACGGCTCTGGAAAATAGAGTTAATGCAAATTGTGCAAGAAATACTGAATATTTGCAGATGACTTTTTTTTACTCCTGTCTCCAGTTACATAAATTTTCAAGCTATACATGAAAGATATAATAGTGGAGCTATTACCATATTTTAAAAAATTATCTTAAGCACATAATGGGACTTTCTTCTGAAAAGAGTATAAGGCTCTTTAACTGATTATGATATGTTTATATTTTTCAGCACTCCTGTAATGTAGACATGGAACTAGAATCATGCAGATGTACATTTTTAGTTCTTCTTAGCCTCCTTTTTAGCCCTATGACCTTGGGTAACTTATTGTCTCTTTACCTCGTTTTATTCACCCATAAAATAAAGAGATCGATAGCTCTGCTTTATGGCTGCCATAAGTAAGTAAACCAAAATAAATATAGCCATAACCCAAGACTGAGCATAGAGCAGAGGCTCAGAAAATACTAAAGAACTCCTGGTGTTTAGATGAAGAAGTTGAACATAGAATGTTGAAGTCCCGATGTAATAATAAATTTTAAATTTCTTGATTTCTAGTTCAGGAGCACAGCTTTTTCATTCACCTCTTATCGAATCCCTTACAACAATTTAGTCACCCTCCAACCTGCTTCCTTAAAGAATATAACTCTAAACTAGAAAAAAATCAGTATAGACGATCTTAACAGAGCAGAAATAGAGACACAGAGTAGAGAACAAACATATGGATAGCGGCGGGGGGGGGGGGCAGTGGGATGAATTGGGAGATTGGGATTGACATATATATACTATTGATACTATGTATAAAATAGATAACTAATGAGAACCTACTGTATAGCTCAGGGAACTCTACTCAGTGCTTTGTGGTGACCTAAATGGGAAGGAAATCCAAAAAAAGAGGGGATATATGTATATGTATAGCTGATTCACTTTGCTGTACAGTAGAAACTAACACAACATTGTAAAGCAACTCTACTCCAATAAAAATTTTAAAAAAAAAGAATATACAGGACCCTGCAAACTATGATTACTTCTGTTCAATTAACGATGATGTTTTTACGAGTATACTTTCTATCAAATGAAAGTCTCTCCACGTGCATCTCTGGTTCCGTCATCTCATCCCTCTCAAAATCCACGAAGAGCTACACATTTTTGTCTTTCTTCTTTAAATTCTTGCTCTTTAATTGATCCCTTCTGTCATTCAAATATGCTATAATTCCCTTCCTCAAGCAAAATTCGTGAGCCTATACCCATTTCGCTCTATTTTCATATCTTTCTACTCCCCTTCACAAGAGAACTTTTTGAGTTGGCTGCGCAGTTACTGTTTTGACTCCTTTTCTCGCATCTCACTTGCTCTTTAACCTGCTCTGATGAGTCCTGGTCTCCCCGTTCCACTTGAACACCTCTTGTTAGCTTCACCAGTGGTCTTCATGCTACCGTTCAGTGAACCATTTACAAATCTCTTCTTGAATTTTCGCAATATTTGACATATTTATCAATAATCTCTGGCCTTTATCTTGACTTCTGTGGCACCCAGCTTTAGTCATCTTCCCACCACCTCTCTGAATATCTCTGCTCAGTACCTTAAGGCAGCTGCTTCTCTCTGACCTCTAAATGTAAGAGGTTGCATTGCTTTGTTCTAAGTCCTCTTCTCTCCGTCTTCGCTCTTGTCCTAATGGAAATTATCCACTTCCTCGATTGTAACACTATCCCTCTCAACTTCCACATTCAGATCTGCCACACTCCCTCTTTTCTGAACTCTAAACACATGCAATTACTTGCCCATATGAGACCTTTACTTAAATGTCTTCCAGGTATCTCAAACTTAACATATTCAGAAGTAACCTATCTTTTCTTCTTTTTCTTCTCCAAACCTGATTCTCAAGAGAACAGCCAGTCACTTTATGATGGGTTGACAATATTATGTCCCTTTAGTACCGGAAGGGCCAGTGGTTGATCCAAACAGGAAGAGAAACCTATTCCAACTATGACTGTCGACAGCAAATACTACTATCCAGAGTCTTACTGAGTGTCTGGTACACAGGCATAGAATCCTACACAATACAGCATCTAACCAGGGGACCTACTTCACTGTGAAGGAGGTTCAGGAGTGAGCCTATGATTATATACAACACTAACCAGACAGTGGAATAACTTTATCATGATGCAATACTGCAGTGGGGATTCAGGAGAGGCAAAAAAAAAAAGATGACTGTTTCAACAAGTGTATATTCTTAAGTTTATCCAGATTTAGGGTCTTATTCAGAAATAATTATATTTTCTTTTAAAATCAGTTTTCTTACTTTGACAGACTTCAATGGTTATTTTGTTGCTGTTTATGTAGAAAAAACCCTCAATCTTGAAGTTCAGAAAAGGGTTCGTTGTCAAAATCTTTACTTTCTTCTTACAATTTCTAAGCTGACACAGAGTCCAAAACATGTTATTTATTCCTTTTTGGTGGTTTAAACCTAAGAAGAAAAGGAAAACATACTAAAAAAAAAAATATGCAGTAATGTTAGTAGCCTTTAAATAACTACCACTAAGTGGCTTTACTTAATCATTTAACTTAATGATTAACAAAAGCATTTAAAAACCTTTATCCTGTTAAATACATAGAATCAAACAAAGCAAATTTCACATCAGAGTCTGCTGAAGTATAATTATAAAATCTGAATAGGAAATTAATAGAATCTAATTAAAAATAGGCCTTGGTAGCAAACAATGCAAAATAAAATCGGACCAAACAAAAGCTAGAGAGTAAAGTAAGCTACAGTTTAATAGTAGTTACAATGTCTCAGATGGAAATATTCATGTACATACTTTAGACTTCAAGTCCAACCACCTTCATCTGTGATGCATGTCAAGGATATTGCCAAGGTAAAGGGTGGTGTTGGCTGTCCAAATTATAATAACCGGAAAGAAGGTGGAAGAACAATCTTAGGTTTATAACAATTTCTAAGGAAATTTTATCATAATTTGATCATTTGGTCACAGCAGCAGGAATATACAAGCAGAATCAGTAATTTTGTAGTCAAATAAGTATCCTTGTCCTGATTCCAGAAAATCTATGTAGGTTGGAGAATAAACATTGGCAACTACTAGAGGTAATGTGATCAAGGAAGCAGCTTGAAGGAGCTTATTATAAGGATAGGACCTGCCTAAAAGGACTGATTTCCAGAGAAAATTACATTAGGATTTTTAAGTGCACTCTGAGAAGTGATGGACAGTTCTGGCCATAAGGCATTAGACAGAACAGAAGTTATAAAGAAAGCTCTAGACAGAGAGGTTTATGAAGAATGACTCCTTGTCACAGAAGAGGAATTTAGGATACTGGACCTAGAACAAGAAATGCCTGCTTATTGGGATTTAATCAGGGCATTAGATACATAACCTATCTCAAGTGTACTAGCTTAGACATGGTTGAAATCCAATATGGGAGATGAATACGGAGCAGAAACAAAGCTATGACCTAGAAAGACTAGGAGCTGGGAGAGAGAACTCTATTACTACAAATCAGAGGACAATGTAAGCTGGGAAAATCTCTACTAGGAAGTCACT
The DNA here is from genome assembly GCF_011762595.2 of Tursiops truncatus. Lineage (NCBI taxonomy): Eukaryota > Metazoa > Chordata > Mammalia > Artiodactyla > Delphinidae > Tursiops > Tursiops truncatus. The sequence continues at coordinate 13,511,436 of NC_047051.1, forward strand.
ATAGAAGAGAAGAAAACAGAATGAATATGGATAAATCCACTGCATGAGGCAGGTGACTGCCAACACAGAAAGCCTATTTTAGGCAACAGTTATGTGGATGTAAGATAGTTTGCTTCTTGTTTGAATAATATATTATTTTCTGTGTGTAAGCATTTGCTGCCAGATTTTTTTATCCTATTCATAGATCCTTCTTGTCCCTTCCCCGCTGTTTTAAAATAAGTCTAGAAGTGACATCTCACAGCAACGCTCTCTAACCCACATCCTCAGAACCACCTGTTCTCACCTTTCTCAACCTGGTGAGGCCTTAATGATGAAGAGAGTGAAGTTACTTTACTGAGATGCAATTCTGATGGCACTACAGAATTGATTGGTTATCCGACATATACACACTACTCTATATAAAACAGATAACTAATAAGGACCTACTGTATAGCACAGGGAACTCTACTCAATACTCTGTAATGACCTATGTGAGAAAAGAATCTAAAAAAGAGTGGATATAGGTATATGTATAACAGATTCACTTTGCTGTACAGCAGAAACTAACAAAACATTGTAAATTAACTATACTCCAATAAACATTTTTTTAAAATGAAAAAAATAATAAATTAGGTAACCTTGTGGATGAAAAAATTCAGGCAGCTAGAACCTAGGAGAAAACTGATAACAAGGGAACGGCAAATCAGCTATCAACAAAATCTCCAAATTCTACAAAGGTGGTGTTTTAAGTTGCCTGGAGAACTTCCACATCTAGAAGACATACTGAACTAATTTATGATGTATGCCACGATGCCATCAAAGTGGATAATGATAGCACTGTAATCTAGGAAGCCTCCTGAGGGAAGTTATATCAGTTAGCCTTTGCTGAAAAATCAAACCGCCCTAAACGATAGTGGTTTAAAACAGCAATGGTTTATTTATCTCATGTTTCTGTGGCTTTAAAATCTTGCTCCTTAGTATGTAATTTCATAGGGAGGAGAATGATTAGAACAGAATATCTAAAAAAGGTTCCTTAGGAGGGTGATAATGAACAAAAGTTGAGGAACACTGCTGTAGCCCCTCTCCTCTGTAGTTAACAGTAACTATGGCCCGCTATGTGCCTGATAACCACTTCCCTCGGCACTGAGGATATAGCAAAGAACAAAGCAGCAAAATCCTTGCCCTGGTAGAATCATCATATTCCATAAGACATCCAAGAATCTTTTAAATTTTAAGAAAAATTTTATTTTTTCTTAAGCCAGTTTCGCTAGATACTGTTATTTGAAGGCAAAGAATCCTTGACTAAAGCAGTGAACCATCCTTCCAGGCAACCAGGAAGATACTTAACCCGGTTTTACGTGTAACTTCTTTGATTCTGATAATTATAGCTACAGTTTATTGAACACTCTCTACATGTCAAATATGAATCACCTCCCATCTTTCCCAAAAGTCATAAGATTAGGTATGATTTTTCACCGTTTTAAAGATGAGAAAATTGAGCTTACTCACTCAAGGCCTAACAGCTAGCAAATGAAAGAACTGGAAATTTTCATTCATACGGCCTGGCTCCAAAAGATGCCTTTTCTACTATAACAGGCTGCTTTTTGCCTGTCTCAGCTCTGCACTGAAAGATAAAACAGCAAAGTTGTTTCCATATCTTAGCTATTGTGAATAATGCTACAGTAAACATGGGCGTGTATGTAAAAGCTGCAGTATACGTGTATAATGAAATATCGTTCAGCCATGAGAATGAAGGAAATCTTGCTGTTTGCAACAACTCGGATGAAGCTTGAAGGCATTATGTTAAGTAAAATAAGTCAGACAGAGAAAGACAAATTCTGTGTGATATTCCTTATATGTGGAATATTGAAAAAAGCCAAATGTATAAATAACAGGTGGTTAGCAGGGGTGGGAGTTTGGGGGGAGGGTGTAGGGGAGATGTTGCTTAAGGGTAAAAACTTGCATCTAGTGTATAAATAATTCCTAGAGATCCAATGCACGACATAGTGATTATAGACAACAATACTGTATTAAAAACTTCAAAGTTGCTAAGAAACTAGATCTTAATTGTTCTCACCACACAAAAAAAGAATTATGTGAAGTGATAAGGTGTGAGCTAATGCTATGGTGGTAATCATACTACAATACATAAATGTATCTAATCAACCGGTGTACACTTAAAATTACACAATGTTATATGACAATTATATCTCAATTTAAAAAAATTAAAATGTCAATCCACCTGTTTAAAAAAAATATCTAGGTTTCCTCATCTCCTCTGAAATTTTGACAAGTCATCAAATTTCTCCAAGTTTTATTTATCTCATATATAAAATCTAGGAATTAATGTAAACATACGGGAGATGATTTCTTCACCTAAAATTGTTATTAGTTATTTCTTATAAGTTTATGATACGACTAAACAATCAAAGCATAAAGGACCTCATCCACAATTCTTCAACGTAATACCACTCACATGAATGGCACCTTGCAAATTAGGAAATTTCTCCTCTGAAAAGCAGACCAACATGCAGAAGTTGATTACTAGTACATTTTATCTGCTGTTCAATGAATAAAAATAGGACCCAGCTTCTGTATGGTATAGAAAATTATCTCATAAACCTTATATAGTTACACATTTTTCCATGAGATAATACTACACGTCATTTGCTATTGTACCTGTATTTAATTTTTTTAATTACAGAAACAAAAACAGGAGAGACCATCCAAGATCAAAGATCTGTGGGACATTTTCAAAAGGTATACGTACCATAGTTGTAGTTGGAATACCAGAATACCAGGAGGAGAAGAAAGAGAGCACAATGTGGAAGAAACGGTTGGAGTAATAATGGCTGAGAACTTTCCAAAATTAGTGGCAAACACCAAACCACAGATCTAAGAAATTCAGAAAACACCGAGCAAGATAAATACAAAATAAACAAAAAAATATTTTAATATGCCTATACATATCATATTCCAACTGTAGAAAATCAAAAGCAAGGTAAAATTTTGAAAAAAACCAGAGGAGAAAAATACTTTATATACAGAAGAACAAGAATTAAAAATTACAACCAACTTCTCGTCAGAAACCAAAGCAACAAGAAGAAAATGAATGAAATATTTCAAGCATTGAAAGAAAAAAATCAATTTCCTAGAATTCTGTACCTAGTGAAATTATTCTTCTAAAATGAAGGAGATATAGAGACTTTCTTGGAAAAGCAAAACTGAGGGAATTCATTACCCACAAACCTGCTCCACAAGAAATGTTCAAAGAATTCCTTCAGGCAGAAGGAAAACTTGGTCAGAAACTTGGGTCTATATAAAAAAAGGAAGTACATTGGAAAAGGCAAAAATAAAAATAAAATAGTATCTTTTATTTTTATTCTTCTTCACTGATTTAAAAATAACTGTAAAGTAATAATAAAAAAATAACAATGTATTAGGTAATTATGGCATAAAGATAGGTTAAGTGGATGACAGCAATGTCCCACAGGATGGGAGGGAGTAATTGGGAATAGTTCTCTGCTATAAGATATCCTAAGAAACAAAAACTAAATAGCATCGTTTTTATAACATTCTTCCTCTGCTGCCTGCAGAATAAAGCTCAACCTCTTTAGCGTGGCAGACATGGCTCATCAGAGTTCAGCTCCACGCCTACCATTTTGGCCTCAACCACTAAAGCAACATATGCTTTAGTCCTATGAAGTAATTGTGATTCTCTGAACATAATGAATAATTCAATATCTTGATTCATGCTGATTAGTTCGCCTAGAATATCCTCTACCTTGCCAGACTCCTTGTCACAAATGACTTTATATGTTTTAAAAATGACTTATCCTTCTGTAAAAAAGCTCATATAACCGTGTCAGGCAACATTAACCTTTCCCTCCTCGATCAGATGGGTAAGGGAAGGTTGATGACCTCAAAGTAAAGGAGGAGTATACCTAAGACAGCTTGAAAATTTCTTACTGAATGTTAGACAATTCTTCTCAATAAGATAAGAAAATATAGAAAAGAGGCAAACATTACAAGAGGAAGATTCCAAATTTGGGTTTGATAATTCTGGGTTTGGAGAGCCTACTAGACTCTCCAAATACTCAAATGAAGAGGTCAAGGTCTTGGCAAATACACAATTGTTAAAACTTCGCAGTTAATGGCATTGAGCTGATAATAGAAATTTGATGGAGATAACTTTAGATAGAGATAAAAAGAAAATATAGGATGTACAAGAATAAACCCTTAGATATTTTCTATGTGTTAAAGAGAAAGAAAAAAAAAAGAAGAGGCAGTCAAAGAGGTAGTGATGAAAATGAAAAATCATCTTGTCATAGAAATTAATGGAGAATGTTTCCCAGAAGGTGAAGTTGGTCACTGGATTGAAGGAGAGGCTGAGCTCTTTAGGCCTTTAGGCCTGGGCTCTCAGTAGGAATGTGAGACATAAATTCCCACCCCTACCATGTGTGTCTCTTTCTTTGGTGACCCACAGTTCTCATGTGCTACAGTAATTCTGGTCAATCGATGTGGTTATTAAGTAGGACTTACTCCATCTCTCAGTTCAGCCCTAAAAGTATGACACCGGCCACGGGGATTGATTCAGAAACACACACAACCTGAGCCGAACCAATGGGATTCTCCCTTTCAGGTGATAGCAGTAGCTATCAGGAATCAGACATCATTCTCTGGGATTTAAAAATTGCGAAAGTCTTGTAAATTGCGATGTGTTAGGGGTCACCCTGCCACGGCGTAAAGAAAGGTTTTTCTGAGAGGGAACACATTTTAACCCCGGTGGTAGCTTCAGCTTTGTAGGTTTGTGTTGTTTTGGTTTTGTTTTAGTTTTAGTTTCGTTTTGTTTTGTTAGGTGAATATAGTTGTTGTCACTTGTAACTGAAATGAATATAGCTTCTGTCTAGGATGAGTATAGTTTCTCTCACTTGTAACTGAGGAAGTCATAAGTAAAAGAGATCATTGTTGTACTTCAAGAAAAGAGTTTCAACAGAGTAATGAAATTCACTAGAATGAAATTCACGCGCTTGTTGAAGAATTACTGAAGGAAGAAAAAATGAAAGCAGCAAGAATATGGCACTCCTTAAAGACTGAGGGCAGTAAATGGGAGAAATTGCAAGGAGAAAGCAAGCAAAAAGCATGTTCTGAGAATTTTTTAAGAACAAAATTTTTCTTAGGAACAAAAGAAAGTTTAAGAATGAAAGGGATCTGAGAACATTTGCAGGCTGGGGATAGGGACTGGAAAAAATGAGATTTGAAGGTGCAAGAAAGAAAGGGAGATGGAGGCACTTACATTTATATTGTGGAAAATGCTTTTTTTGGAGGCAGCAACTTCTGCTAGAAAGTACTAGAACCGTTTTCAGAGTGACAGTCACCTTTCTCAAATTGATTGATGGAAAAAATATCACAAGTAAATGTGAACAGAAAAGAAAGAAGGCAATTCAGGAATAGGGAAAAGGTGAGAAAGATCCTTTGTAATATCAAACTATGGTAACTAGTCCATCATTTAAAAAAACACGTTCTATTCTATATTTTAAGGTGTATGTTTTGAATCTCTAACTAATAGCAATTTTTAAGGCCAGGAATTTTATCTAACACTTCATGGTTTTCATTCCAGAACAATGTTATTAAACAGATGTTTAATATATAGTTTTGGGTGGATGGGAGGCTTAAGAGGGAGGGGATATGGAGATATACGTATGCATATAGCTGATTCACTTAGTTGTACAGCAGAAATTAACACAACATTGTAAAGCAATTATACTCCAATAAAGATGTAAAAAAATAATTTCTTTTACATATATAGTTTTGACATGTTTTTTAGGGTCCATGATCTGAACAACTAGAAATTATACTGTAACAGTATATATACTCTATCAAATACAGTTATATTAACAAGTGAATAGTTAATAAAATCCCTACATTCAGTGTAATAATGAAAACATCAACGCTTCTGTACATAAGCTTCTTTCTCCATCAAACTTTTTCTGTTCTCCCCACCCTCATCTCTTATAAAACTCTTTCATTACATCTTATTCCAAATGTATAGGAAGCTACATAGTGGGTTTGTCAAGAACTTCCTTGAAAGGAACCTAAAATAGAGTTTTGTTGCATTTCTATTTGTGCTTGTATGTGTTTTAATAATCCCAGCAAAGAAACTGAGCAGAGCAAGTGTCCACATACCGTTTATTGTGTCAATGAAAGAAAAAGGAATAATGTGATTGCATATGATTAAGTCACATGAGTTCCCTCATTCCCTTTTCCCTGGTTATTGAAACCTTCAGCTTCTGGTTCTTTGTAGGAACAATGTGTGGTTTATTCAGAGTACACTAAAACACAACTAGGCATTTTCCATCACTAAGTAATGTAAAATCTCACTGTGCTAACTGCCTCCGTTTAAAACTTCAAACTGGCTTGTTTCTATAATGTGTACACTTCTGCTGTGTGTATAGATTTTGTATTTGTTCTATATCTGCTGTATCCATCCCTTATTACCAATATCCTAAATTTATCTTCAGATCTCCAGGCTTCCATTTTGGATGACGACAGGTCTAGATACATAATATATTTATTGTATGAATTAGAGCACTTAAAGTGCCAGCTCCCAATCCACTTGGTCAGGGAAGGTGCCAGAATGGAACGCACGCTGAAATGGATGCTGGGTCTGGTGGCAGCAGAGTCCGTGAAGCTGCTCTGTCATAAATCCTCCCGCTGGCTAGTTCTCATTGGTCTAATATTACTATTTTCAGAAAATTTACATACTAAAATGCAGTCCAAGGCATGTTTTTAGATGTCATCATGTTTCAGACAGATTTCGAATATATTTTTATTCTTAAAAACACACAACTTCGGGCTTCCCTGGTGGCGCAGTGGTTGAGTTCGCCTGCCGATGCAGGCGGACTCGTGTCCCAGTCCGGGAAGATCCCACATGCCGCGGAGCGGCTGGGCCCGTGAGCCATGGCCGCTGAGCCTGCGCGTCCCGAGCCTGTGCTCCGCAACGGGAGAGGCCACAACAGTGAGAGGCCCGCGTACCACAAAGAACAAACAAACAAACAAACAAAAAAGCTTATGAACAAGTCAAGAACTGTAGCCTCATTCCTCTGAAAATTGTGAGTCATTTTCGGATTCCAAAATGGAGAGAAATTTCATTAAAATTTTGAGAAGGAAAATTTGGAATTGTGATTATATCCACATTAAAATTTTTCAGGGCAGAAGAAATTAAATTTTGTAACATTCAGGAAAGATGAAAATTTAAAAAAAGAAAATAAGAAAGTGTTAGAAGGCAAGGCAATTAATATGTTTATAGCCAAAGAATTTCAGTGATTTTGGCTTGCATTCCTAATCTCAGACTGCTAGACCACACTTCCATAGCTCCTAGAATATAAAATAAATTAAAATTCATTTTGTGTCACATATATTCAGTCTAAATTATACTATTAAGCCAAATGTTTAAATCTGTTTGCTACCAAAAAAAAAAAACCTTCAGAAAATCTTTAAATCTTTGAATCTATCACCCATTAGCTACCAAGCAGCTGGTCAAGAAATGCTAAGTCCAAAAAATTTCAATTTTAGAAGCTTTTCTCAATCAACAGCCTTGCCTCGGGTATTCAACATATCTGGAAAGTATCCCAACAATGGAACAGATGAACTATTTCTTTTTTCTCCTGCTTAGCTACAGGCAAAATCTAAAACTGTAAAAGTGATCACCACCCAATTCTTAACAGATATGATGCTGAAAATCACAACAAAACAAAACAACAATTGCATTCCTTCCAAGTTTTCAGATTTCTCCTTCTCTAACGTTTGTGTAAATTCCTCCCCCCAAAAAGCTTAAACCATATTCATGAGTTAACTGGCATTGTATTAGGGCTATATAGTCTTACACATGAATTTAGCAATTCCTTTACATGAAGAAATATATACTCTCTTAAGCAGGTTTCTGTATAGTTATCTCAAATGTTCCCATTTTATTCTCTTTGGAGGTTTATCTTAATCTCTGCATCGTTATTGTTGTGTTTAGAACACTTACATTCAATGTAATTATCAACATGGTAAAATGGGTAAATCTGCCATCTTATTGTTTTCCATTGGTCACTTCTTTATTTCTTATTTCCTTTTTTCCTGCCTCCTTTGGGACTGATTGAATTTTTATGATTTTATTTATATCCATTACTGGTTTATTGTTAAAATTATTTTATGTTTTAGTGGCTACTCTATTGTTTGCAATATACATCTTTTAGTTATAGTCTACTTTCAAATAATACTGTATCATTCACTTCTATTGAAAGAGACTTAACAAGGTTACACTTCTACTTCCCACCTACTTAAAGTTCATTGTCCTAGTGATGTCACACATTCTGTTTCTGCATATGTTGAACCACAAGACATTTTTATTATTTTTGCTTTGAACAATTATCCTTTAAAGAGCTTTAAAAAGTTAGACAAACTCTCTTGTATTTTTATCTACATAACCACCATTGCTAGCACTTTTTGTTCTTTTGTGTAGATCCAAATTTCATCCTGGTATCTGGCATTTTTTTACTTCTGCCATAGAACTTCCTTTAGTATTTCTTATAATGCAGGACTGTTGACCATGAAAGCTCTTTTGTTTAGCCGAGAAAAATCTTTATTTCATCTTCATTTTTGAAAGATATTTTTCATAGTTATAGAATTCCAGATTGACAGTTTTTTATTCCAGTACATTAAAAATGTCACTCTATTATTGCCTGGCTTGCAAACTGTTTGGCAAAAAAATGGACTGTTTTTCTCGTTTTTGTTCCTATGTGAATAATGTGCTTTTTCCCCTCTGATTTCTTTTAAGATTTTTTTTTCTTTATTAGTGGTTTTCAGCAATTTGATTTTTATGTACCTCGTTGAAATTGGTTTTTTTGTTTTTGTTATTTCTCTTACTTAGGTTGGTTGAACTTCTTGAATTTCTGTACTTAAAATTTTCATCAGATTTGGAACATTTTTTATCCATGATTTCTTCAAATACATTTTTGTACCCATAACCTTCTGGATATCACCCTTTCTCTAAAATATATTTGATATTTTCCTATAGGTCATTGCTGTTTCATTCATTTTTCTTCTGTGTTTCATTTTGGATAGTTTTCATTGCTAAATTTCCTGCAGTGTCTAATCAGTTAACCATTACTGGTAAGATTTTCATTTTAGATAGTGTCATTTTCACACAGATGTTCCATCTGGGTCTTTTTTATATATTCCATGTCTCTTCTCATCATGTTCAATTTTCCTCTATCTTCTTGTACTTACAGAGGTAATTATAACAACTGTTTGAGATCATCGTCTGCCAAATTGTCTATCTCTGTCATTTTGGTCTGTTTTTAATGAGTGATTTTTCTCCAGCTTCTTTGAATGCCTGTTAGTTTTTTATTGGATGCTGAACCTTCTGGGTGCAGATTTTGTTGTACTCCTTTAAATAGTACAGGGTGATGTTATGACACGTAATTACATTACTTGGAATCAGTCTGGATTTTTGAGGCTTGCTTTTAAGGCTTGTTGGTGTGGGTGAAGTACACCATCTAGCCTATAGTTAATTTAGAACTACTACTACTACTACTAAAGTAAGTAAGTAAGAAACCATAACCCTAGCCCTAACCCTTTAGAGGATTCTAATTAATGGCCTGTGTATTAAGGTCTTTTCAGCTGCTGAGTAGAAACAAATTATTTCCAGCTCTTTGTGAGCACCGGCAGTTGTTAAGCTTACTGCTTTTCAGTTACAACCCCCTCTGCGTCTATCCTTAGCCTTGAGGAATTTCCTCTCATGCATATGCACATGAAAACTCAGTGAAAGACCCTCTGAATATCTTACAGACTTTATCTTCAGCTCTCCCCTCTCTGATTGCTGCCCTGAAAATTCTATCTATCTTTGACTCCTTAGATTCTAATCTCTGGTCTCCTGGACACATTGAGACAACTGAGCTCTGCTTGAGTCTCTCTGCTGTGCTGTGGTCCATAAGCAGTAAGCTGTGGCGTTCATAGAACTCACCTTGTTTGTCTTTCTAATATTTGAAGATAGTTGTCTCATATGTTTTATCTCGTTTTCTAGTCATGTAATGCAGGGGAGTAGATCTGGTTTCTGTTGTTCTGTTATGCTCAGAAGTTTTATTGGCTGGGCCAAAATGTTCATTCGGTTTTTTCCATAAGCTGGCTCTAGTAGCACTTAGTTGTCTTTATCTTCATTCGAAACAATTTTGTTAGATTGTATGTGACAGCTGTCATATCAGCGTGCATTTAAAAAAAGACATCAAAATTGGTGAACTTTTGTATAGTCATTTTAATATTAAAGATGGAAGAAAAAAGCAACATTTTCGACATATCATGCTTTATTATTTCAAGAAAGGTAAAAACGCAACTGAAATGCACGAGAAGAATTGTGCAGGGTATAGCGAAGGTACTGTGACTGATCAAATGTGTCAAAAGTGGTTTGCGAAGTTTCATGCTGGAGGTTTCTCACTGGACGATGCGCCACGGTCGGGTAGACCAGTTGAAGTTGATAGTGATCAGATCGAAACAATAATTGAGAACAATCAACGTTATACCATGCGGGAGACAGCCGACATACTCAAAATATCCAAATCAAGCGTTGAAAATCATTTGCACCAGCTTGGTTATGTGAATCATTTTAATGTTTGGGTTCCACGTAAATTAAGCAAAAAAAAAAAACCCTTCTTGACCATATTTCCGCATGAGATTCTCTACTGAAACGTAATGAAAACATTCCGGTTTTAAAACAAATTGTGACGGGCAATGAAAAGTGGATACTGTACAACAATGTGCAATGGAAGAGATCGTGGGGCAAGTGATATGAACCCCCACCAACCACACCAAAGGCTGGTCTTCATCCAAAGAAGGTGATGTTGTGTATATGGTGGGATTGGAAGGGAGTCCTCTGTTATGAGCTCCTTCTGTAAAACCAAACGATTAATTCCAAGTACTGCTCCCAATCAGACCAACTGAAAGCACAAAAAGCGTCCAGAATTAGTCAACAGAAAACACATAATCTTCCATCAGGATAACGCAAGACCGTATGTTTCTTTGATGACCAGGCAAAAACTGTTACAGCTTGGCTGGGAAGTTCTGATTCATCTGCCGTATTCACCATACATTGCACCTTTGGTTTCCATTTATTTCGGTCTTTACAAAATTCTCTTAATGGAAAAAATTTCAATTCCCTGGAAGATTGTAAAAAGTACTTGGAAAAGTTCTTTGCTCAAAAGATAAAAAGTCTTGGCAAGATGGAATTATGAAGTTGCCTGAAAAATGGCAGAAGGTAGTGGAACAAAAGTGTGAATACATTGTTCAATAAAGTTCTTGGTGAAAATGAAAAATGTGTCTTTTACCTTTACTTAAAAAACTGAAGGCACTTCTTGGCCCACCCAATAGCTTACTCATTACAATTTCAACTTATTTTATTTCTATTTTTCATGCCCTTTAAAATTTCAGTTTAATTACTATAGTTTTATTTTCAGAATTTATCATTTTTCTTTTTCAAAATTTCCTCTTTCCATAATGCATCATTTTCTTTTAAGGCTAAAATGATATTTTTGTTTAATCTAATTCTTCAAATTCTTGGGAGGCTAAGTTTGTTTATCCCTATTGCTATGCAGTCATTTTTCATGTTTTGTTTAATACCTTCATCAGTGTTTTCAAAGAGATCTTAGAAAGGCTGCATTAGAGATTATTGGCATTATGCTTTCTGAACCCAGAAATCCATTTTGGTAATTTTACCAGATAATCAATTATGTTATTCCTTTACTAAAGACAATGTAAATTCACTCATTTATCACACAGTGTACCAATTATTGTACTCATGGGATTTTCATTTATAGAGGTGACTGAGTGATAACACAGAGGTTAATGCCATTAAAAATTTTTCAATTCACATTTCTCAAGAGAAGGGGGCACACCAACAACACAGGGCCTAATGGAAATCACCAGGTTTGGGTTAAGAGGCAGAAGTGCGGGGGAAAGCCTAGGTCAGAGCCTTTATTGGAATTTCTGCAGGAAAGGCAAGGCAGGGCCAGGTAAACAGCTTAGGTAGGGTTGGCTAGTTGGAAGAATTCTGGTGCGCTTTGGGCTATAGGGGTGGTCTCTAGTTACCTGACACCTGGGTTGCTTTCCCTAAATCATATCAATTATACCAAGGGTCATAAGCTCGAATGACTGCAGGGGATCAATAGAAAACATGAAAGTGTGATTAGGACGGCAGGTGTCTGTGCCAAATGTTAATACTCACTTAGCTGTACTATACAGACCAAGCCCCAAACTCTCCTGGGCCATTTGCTACCAGCTCACAACCTCTGCTTTCCCACCACAACCGTACAAGAAAGGTTAATATCAATGAGCAATTCCTCATCTCTAAGAAGTATATAGTCCTAGAAAAATCAGTAATGAGATTTCTAACACAGGGTCTCTGATTCAGAATAAACATGTCACACAAAGTAATGGTGTGGGAACATGTGAGGATATTCACATAATCTTTTATTCAAATGGCTTCTTTATTTAATAATATTTGATAAGAATCTTTAATTAGCCTTTTCTAACCTCTGCTTTCAGCAGGAGCAGTGAATTGAGTGAGTAGACTGTCCTTTGAGCAGATAAGCCTTAAAATAAGAACAAAGCAAGAAACAAAGTGTATAATCTACTGCATTAAGAACATTTGTGACTGCAGTTAATGGAATGTAAAAACATTACTGCAATTAGGAAGCATTACCAATCTACAACATTTTAAAGTAACATTAATTAATTCAACAAATACTGATTGAATAGCTGCTATATGCCAGATACTCTTCTAGGTGCTGGGACAGAAAAATTGAGTAAGAACTCCTTGAGAAGCTCATCAAATGAATTTACCATTCAACTATTTGTATTTTAAATAGTAACTACTAAAAATAAACTTGTATAGGGTCAAATTAGGTGAATTTCGTAAAGAAACATCAATAACTGTGTTTTGTCACTATCCTCTCACAAACCATGTGTGTGACCTTAGGCCTGTTCATAACCTCTTTTGTCCATTTTTTCATTTTAAAAAAGATAATAGTACACATCCTGACTGCTTTGTATATTTTATTTTAGACATTGAATAAGACAGTGAATGTAAAACATTTCAAAGGAAAAAAATGCTGTATAAATATAAGAGAGTATTATCAATGACTATTTCTTGATCTGTTTAGGCAAGAGAGTCATAAATAATTTTCAAATATATTTAAGACCAACAATATCAAATTAACATAATACTAATAATATTAATATTTAATAGTAATCAGCTGTGTGACCTTGAAAAAATTATTTAGTGCCTTTGTGTCTTAACTTCCTTATTTGTAAAATAAGGATAACAATATTTCCTATTTCAAAGAATTGTTTGCCACTAGTTAATGATATGACTCAGCTCCTTAACCTCTTACAGTGATTAAAAACCAGTTTTTAATACCAGATATCTGAGTTCAATCTCCTTTCAGCCACTTACTTAAACTTGGGATAAACTATTTACTTTCTCTGTGCTACTTTCCCCTCCTGAAAATAGAGTATTACTAGTACTGACCTCATAGAGCTACTGGAAGGATAAAAATGAGTAAATATGTATGTAGAAAAAACACAATCTTGTGGTTGGAATAGATCTGTGGGAGGTGACTTTAATTTCTCCAACAAGTATATTCCCATTAAACAAATAATTCACATAGTATTTAGAGAGAAAATTTAATTATGCAGCACTGGTAAATTCCTACTTCATACAATTTAAAGTGCTTTTTTGTAATAAAGGTATTTTATAATTTCTGTATTTAAAATATTGCAAGTTTTGTGATTCTCACATCTACAAGGCTTATAGTCAAACAATGACCTTTTTAGAAAACCTTGTTCATTTTATTTTCCTTTCTTTTCTCATTAAATTTCAGGAAATATTTGGGAAGGGTATGTAATCATAATAATCAGAGGCAGCACATTTTAAGCTGTATCACCTCTAAGGCCATTGTCTAGCCTTGCTAGGCTCTAATCTTACCTATATTTCTTTGTTCTCGGGCATACAAGGATGTAAACACTCCCTAACCTTATAATAGTTACCTTAGGATCAACACAGCATTTACATATTTTCACATACTTCTGTCTACCAGATCATTCTCCTCTTTGCATAAAGCTTCTTGTCATTGAATTATAACCTACAGCCAAGGTCTATGAAGGTTTAAAGTCTATATTTTGTGATTCCACTTATACTAAATGCTTAACATAATACCCAGCACACAGTAAATCTTGATGAATTTTGAGCTATTATTATTATCATTGCCCCAATAATACCAAGACCTGCTAGAGGATTGCAGGGGAAAGAAAAATAACAGGAAAAAAATGACCAAATTAAACCTCTCTAAAAATATCCATTTATTATTAATTGGTCAGCCTACAATTTGTTTCCTGTAATATAAAGTGTTTGGAGTAGAAGACCCTAAGTTTTATCCCAGTGTAAACCTTCCAGGATTAAAAACCTTGACTATCAGGTGATCTTAGTCATAATTATAAATACAGTCAAATTAGGGTGAAAAAGTTAGAAAGACAAAAAAAAAAAAAAAAAAAAATGGCCTCCAAATCTGACGTGTTGGACTTCCCTGGTGGCGCAGTGGTTAAGAATCCGCCTGCCAATGCAGGGGGACACGGGTTCGAGCCCTGGTCTGGGAAGATTCCACATGCCGCGGAGCAACTAAGCCCGTGCACCTCAACTACTGAGCCTGTGCTCTAGAGCCCGCGAGCCACAACTACTGAGCTCATGTGCCTAGAGCCCGTGCTCTGCAACAAGAGAAGCCACCACAATGAGAAGCCCGCACACCGCAACGAAGAGTAGCCCCTGCTCGCCACAACTAGAGAAAGCCCACGTGCAGCAATGAAGACCCAAAAAATAAAAAATAAAAATAAATCTGACATGTTTTCTATTTTATTTAAATGTGGCTACAAAAATAACTGGTAAGAAGAATTTTATGACTCTGTTAGCAAATTTCTTTTGTCCTTAAGTAAATTTAATTTCCCTCCAATTCCTTTCTAATAATGAGAACTTTACATGCTTTTGCAAACAGAATATTGGCATGTTTCATTGACACTTAATGAGTTCTAATATGGGCACACTGTGCACGTCTACAATCATTTCTGCCTCTACATGATACTAATTGGGCCCATTCCAAAACACGTTAGTCCACTTATGCTGTTTGTTGTCTTAAAGTGTTACATTTGCCAATAACCTCCTAAAATCCAGAGTTTGCTTCTCTTTACAGTCATTAAATATATTTCAACACTTTAACTTTTCAGTAAATAAGAAGGTCCTTCTTTTGTTAAAATATTTGCCAAATTTTGCTAAATGTATTAGCAATATTAAAAAAGAGTAAATACTGAGTATTAATGGATTCATTTACCATTTTTTATGCATAAAATGAAACAAGCAGAAATTATGCTATGACTGAGGAGACACACTTATGGGGAGGAGAGTGAGAGGACGGAGGTGAGAAAGAAATCTAAACATTCAGGAACATGTATTTGTCAATGTATTTTGGGAACACAATGTTTTTCCAGTGTACTTTTGTTATAATATATTAACATATTTTCTGAAGAGGCAGCTAAATGTGAACTGAAGTCACACTGCCTGAGGTTGAATCCTGTCTTCACTATTTTTACACATACAATAAAAATGCTGATCAAAACATGTTTGTCTTTTCAGGATTTTGCCCCATGTTTTTATATGTGAGCAGAAACAAAACTATAAATATCAAGATGTAAATATTGTTTAAAAACATATGACATGTATTCTTAGAAATAGAGACTGTATGTATGTACTCTAATTCTTCATTGCTGTTTGGCTAGCAGACACCAGGTAGACACAATCAGTAGTTTTCTCCCTACTGCTATTCTCAAAAATCTTAGTCATACCAACAAAGCCCATAGTTTCAGCTATTAATGCTATAACTGCTGATCCCCAAATCTATCAATCGACATTTGCCTCCATCCTTCTACATATATGGCAAGACCTACATTTTAAAAAGTGAATAAGACAATGACTGTCATGAGAATATTGAAGGCTTACTTTCCCACTGTCAGAATCATCTCTCTCTGCCTGGGGAGATACCACCATAGAAAAGTACTCTGCTGCAAAATTATGGCAAAGATGAAATTGGTTTTCAGCACTCCCACTACAGTTGCTTCCCTATTCCTCTCTTAGATATCTCTCCTTAAGAATCTAACATAATATACTAAATATTAACAATTTTTTTCTATTATATTAGTGCCTACGTGTTTCCCATTTTGTCTATTTATTGCAATGTTTCTTAAAGAGGGAATCACAGACATTGTAAGAGAATGTTTGTCTTCTAGACACAGATGCTTAGATTTGTAATAAAATTTAGAGGACGTACAGTCGTCTTCCCTCACTATATGAGAACCTGCGACTATTAGATCCTAGAGGGTTGGCACCTACCTACCTTACTCATCCCGGCATACCCATCGTTTAGCTTTAGTGCCTGACACAAAGAAAGGAT
Source organism: Tursiops truncatus (assembly GCF_011762595.2). Taxonomy (NCBI): domain Eukaryota; kingdom Metazoa; phylum Chordata; class Mammalia; order Artiodactyla; family Delphinidae; genus Tursiops; species Tursiops truncatus. The sequence goes on from NC_047051.1 coordinate 13,527,947, forward strand.
TCAAATTTTTTATTAAGCTGAATAAATGTGACCGGTGATAGGCAACCTAGTTCCCTGGTTTAATCCTATTAGACCCACATAACAAACTATTGAAATCTATTCATGGATTAATCTTCTCAACTGGACTCCTCAAGTGCAGGGATCTTGTCTTTCTCTCACCAGCTTGATAAGTCCCTTAGCTGTTGAAATTTAAAATGTAAAAGAAAAAAATACGAGAAATCTACAAGATATAACATGATTAGGTTGCTGGACAGGCATAAAATACTAATATTTAAAGCCAGGTGAGGATTCCAACTTCTAGTGCATCAATCAAACTTCTCCGCGCTCAGGTTGCCTCGGCAACTTGGGAGAGCGCCCGCCTCCAGCCCCGCCCACCGCCCCGCTCTTCGCCCGCCTCCCGGGACCCTTACTTCCGACCCAACCGGCAAGCTGGGACCTGGAGTCCTGCTGTCTCTGTCTGTGCCTGTCTGAAAATACAGAAGAAAATAAATGCAATTAGAAGAATATTCATTCCAAACGATCCGCAATTTTGTTTCAGAGATATACATGAAAAAGCAGTAACTATCTGTAGCTTGTAGGCGCCGCCCAGCGTGAGCATCTGGGCTCGATTTTTCAGGCAGTGCCTTGGACACCAGCAACCTTGGAGGACCCCAGCTTGCCGCGGGAGACGTGGACCTGAGTAGGGCCAGACGCCGCAGAGGAAGTGAGGTTGGTGGACGGAGTTCGAGTGAGGTTCGTGTCCAGACCGGCAGCACCATGTAAGTGTTTGCTTTCCACCCGCCCCAGTCCCCCGTCCCGCTGCCCGACCTTAACTCTCCCGCTCTCTTCCACAGGTCGAAGGTTTCCTTTAAGATTACGCTGACGTCGGACCCGCGGCTTCCGTACAAAGTGTGAGTAGCTCTGTCGCGGGGGGGGGGGGGGGGTCGCTATGGGCTGGGCGATATGAGCCTTCCCCGCAGCTTCCACACCAGTGGTCCGCGTTCCTTTTCTCCCCTGAGCTTCCCACATCCCACTCGAACTGAGATATCCTGTAAGTGTCAGCTTGCCCAGGCGCGGGGCTGTGCGGATATGTGTGCTGGGAACGTTGCTGGTGATTTGCGAGCTCTCTTTGGGGGCTGACGGAGTGGGAGGACGTGTGGACGGGGCTCTGGTGATTTGCTGGCGTCCTTAAAACAGTCTCAATCTGCTCGTGATGAGAAAGGCCTTTCACCACTTTGACCAGCTGTTAGAGGAAGTAAGGGAAAGCATCCCAGTCCGGGTTCCGAAATTACTAGAACAGTCAGGCTCCTGATACTCGTTGAGTGTGACTCACTCGATAGTTGGGCTTCACAAAGTAGACAGATTACTCCCTCTCTCATCTTTGATTTCGCCCTTTACATTGGATTGTTTTCATCAACGTGTAAGTTGGCTGTAGAAAAAAAGAATAAGAAGGCGGGAGGGAGAAAGATGAAGGAGAGAGCAGCATCGGTGTCTATAAGAGTGCCTGGAACGTGGTACCAGTTCACTCAGTATGTGTTGACTGAATGAATTTAGCAGCACACTTCTAGTTCAGTGTGTGTATAGTTGTATGTATGTGTAATTTGCGTATGGGTATGTGTATATAAAATAGACACAACACATGTATGGGTGTGTCAGGGTCATTATGTTATGTTTCCTATTCAAAGTAATGGTATCTAGTATCTGAGTACTAGTAAAAGCAGCTCTGAGATTTGTGGGAAAACATGCTTTAACTTTTTAAGGCCACTTTTCACTTGTCAGGCAGGTAAATACATACTTCGATAGAGAAATGTTCCTTGAGTTGCTAATAGTTGAAGTCTAAGAAAGATGTTTCAGTCCTGGATTTATTCGGGGGAATGTCTGGGTTTTTATTGTTTGTTTTGTTTTTTTGTTTGTTGATAGATTCCCTGTTGGTATTGCTACTTGGTTATAGAAATGTTGAAATCAAACATTCTCTTTCATATACAGGATGCGTTAAAAAACACCTTTGGCTCTTTCAGTCTAATTCCAGTGTTTCCAGTCTTACTCCCCTCCTCTTCCTCCTCACCCCACCCCCGGCTACTTACCACCACCATCACTTAATCAAAGTTTCAGCCATCCTGTTCCCAAATTGACAAGCAAGTCTTTGGATCCTCCCTGTCTGGCACACGTTCTCCTGTGTGCTTCTAATGTAGTTTCGTGACTACCACTTCCTGACAGTATCCTTTAATGATCAAAATTTCACCTCTGAGACAATTTCTGTGATGATCTAGGGAGTTCATTTCACCCTTCCCTAGTGTCCTATAGAAACTTTGTTTTTATTCTTTATAATAACACTTGTCAAGTTATGCCATGGTTCTGTTTATGTGAAATATTTATTAAAAAAACAAATTTTGCCAGTAATTTACTTTAAAAGTTCATTTTAATATGCAGGATAGTTCCTATTTTTTCAAAACACCAATGTAATGTAAGCGTAAGTTTTACAAAATGATGTGACTGGCAAACACAAGAGCTTCAAATCTAGGTAAGGTTTCTGGAGTTGCAGTAACTCCCAGTCCCTCTGCAATTTTCTGCTAATTAGAACATGCACTAAAATATGTTTTTATTTTCTGTATTATTGGATTTTATTTGGACAGTCTCACCAATTTAATATGCAGATAGAAACTTATGTTAATGAATATCAACATGACATTTTATTATATGATACAAGGACATTTTCAGTCTCTAGTCCAAAAGTGAATTGAAACCGCAAACTTTAAGAAGTTCTCCTCTAGAGTTTTAGGACAGTGAGTCTCAGGTTCTAAACTATAAATAAACTACAGAAATACTTGCAAAGTACTGTTCCCAGCTTTGTAAACTTTTACATTGCCAGTTTATTAGATATTTTTTAATCAAATGGCTATCCTTTAGAATTTTGTTTTTCTCTCTTTTTATTCCATATAAAAAAGGAAAGGGAAAAAAATGACATCTATTTTCACTCTTTAGCATTATTTGGGGGGAGTGGACTAGGGCAGCTGAGAAATCTATTAACACTTTCCTTACTGAAAGTCGCTGTAATGTGCTGTGTCAGATACAATGATTTTTATATTCAGCAGTAGATCTGTAGACTAAGTGAGGGGATGGTACATATACCTGAGGGTGTTATATAGTAGTAGTTGGTATTAAGTCGTTAGAGAACAATACAGTGGTGACAAATTGAGAAGTTTCAAAGAGAAATGTTAGCTTTCCCTACTTTGAAAGAGGATTTGATCTTTAATCATTGTAATTTATTTTACATTAGGACTCTTATTAATCTTATTTAACTTATTTCTGTGTCTTTGAGTGCTTTCTTAAGGTATAATGTCAATTAATTTTTAGTGTTTAAGTTGGAAAATTGATGCAGATTGACTGTTTATTGGTGCTCTTTAATACACTTGCCACTGTACAGGTCAGTTAACAAAATCACACATCACTCTCTGAAATGTTTATATTGAGTGAGCCCATTTTCAAATGACATAAAGGTGGAAAATCACTGAACATCTCGCCATGGTAAACATACTCATTTTCATCAACTTGGACTACTATTTTAGACTTGATGATTGAAAGTTCACAGAAAGCTTCGTGAAAAGACTTATGATCTGATGATGCTTCCCAGGTAGCCTCTTCTTCTAATGAAAATGATCACATTCTTGCATGGGATGAACTGGAGGCGGCAAAGTGTACTGAAGACTGAGGAGAGATTCAACTTTTTGAAACCCATCTCTAGAAACAAGAAGCAACCTACACGCTAGACCTGTTTGTATCAAAGTATGAAGCATGTACAAATCCACACCTATGTAGGTTATTCATTTTCAAGCGGAGCCGAGGGCACCATCTCAGCAATAAGGCTAATAATTGCTTTCTTTCTTGGTAGAGTTAATGAACATAGTGTGCAATCATAATACGTCAACGTCAGACTCAAAAGACAGCTTTGTCAGTAGCCGAAATAAGTAACAGAGGACCTAAAAAAAACTCAGCCTTTTAAAAGATTCTTTTTAATTCTTGCAGACTCAGTGTTCCTGAAAGTACACCTTTTACAGCAGTCTTAAAGTTTGCAGCAGAAGAAGTAAGTACAGAAATTGGAACAACCTGTAGAGAGTGCAGTTTAGTGATGTGTCTCAAAAATCTGCATGCATCTTGACCCACCACTGCCACATGGGTTCATTACTAGGTTTACGCTGTCAAAAAGTTAAGCCTCACTTATAGATAAAAGTAGAGTGAAAGTTGAGACTCACCGATAAAAGAATGACTTAAATGGACACATCTATTTAATGTAATCATGGAAAATTATAAGGAGAATTTTTATTGAAATTGAAAAGATAGTGATGATATGTCAATTTTTTAAAAAAAACATTATATCACTGTAATCTGTACGCCTGTGTTTTACTAGCTTTGATTCTAGAAGTACAATTTTATTATATATTTATCTTAGTTTTCAGATTTTCTCTATAAAGCATGTGGACTGTCAGTAAAATTTATTGTTTTTAAAAGTGTTTTTAAAGATATGTTTGGGTTTCTGTTTTTAAGAAATAAAATTTTTTCATCAGAATTTTTTATCAGAGGCATCTGTAAAGTAACTCGTTGGACTTAACAATTAGAAGAGAAACTTGGTCTGGTGGAAGTAACCTGAAAATGTGATTTAGGAGACTTAGCATTCCTCTTTTAACTGTGTCATTAATTATCTGTTTGACGTGGGGCCAGCCCACGAATTTCTTCCTTAAATTTCTTAATGTGTAAAATGGGAATAGTTAATGCCTACCGTTCCTACCTGATTAAGTGATTTTGTGTAAAAATATAATAGCAGTTACTAAAATTTTGTGGAGTTAAAGGTGCAGTGCAGGTACAGAGTAACCCAACTCAGAATATTTCGTTCGAAATCTTACAAGTTTACAGTCACAGAAAAAAATTCAGTAATTAAATAAATAAGAAACCGGCTTAATCCATAGTCCGGCCCTGTACTTAAGGAATTAATGGAAAATCAGCCAGCCCATTAGTGCTTCCGGCTCCTTATAAACTATTGTCAGGGACCACTGCCATCGTTCATCACTCATTTAGAGTTAAACTGAAAAGTGGTATTACTTGCTTTATTGTCAATTTTGATCTATCCTTCATGCAGAAAGAATAACTAAAAAGAGGTGGGGAACAAATCTGAACACAGCATCATTACTTTTTGCTACACAGATCACTTGGTTGAAATGCTCCTGGCTTGTGGCCTGGCAGGTTCCACAGATTCCAATTTGAGAAGTAGATCTCTTCAAGCTATAATTAATATTTATTATTAAATTTTGTACTTATTTTATAGTGTGTCCTTTTACAAGGCAAAGGCATTGTTGTGATCTGGGTCTTCTAGTAAAGCTTGTGAAAATCCTAACATGTGTGCAGCAGAAAATGAACAAACTTCACGCAACCACATGTATTGATTAAGGTTTTAGTGTACCTTTTAATTATAATGAATCACGAGTGTTACACACTTAGAAAGGATATAGCTTTAAGGCAGCAGTGAGAAGGCCTTTCACAAGATGACATTGTAGACTCTTTCAGTAAGAACAAGATTTGACTTAAGAAACCAGAAGTCTGTGGATATAAATCCCTAGTAAAATTCTCTTAATAAAAAATAAAATAAAATCCCCCAGCATATGACTGGGAATTAATTTAAGGAATGAGTTGTCAAACCTGAAAGAGCCTCTTAACATCCTAAATTATAAGACATGTGGGATATGAGATAGGAATGAATGACAGCTGAGGAACATAAAGTGCACTTTGCATCTGCGAAAAAACTTGTCAGTACTGTAGACAGAAGTGGTAGTTGCTGTATGTACATCACTGGTAATGCTTCCCCAGATGTCAGTTTAACCATTGTTGCTACGTGCTGGAAAAGGAAGAAATTATGTCTGCAGTTGCTTTTGATTTTTAATGTCACAAAATATGTTACCACTAAGAAAACGCATAGCTTATCTTAAAATGGACATAACTAAGAATAACAAATAGAAACTTTGTCATATTCAAGTTTTAGACATCTGAAATTGCCTATAATTAATTTAGGTGTTTGATAAAATTTTAATAAGTATTACAGCCTCTATAAAAACTTTTGAAGTATTTTTAAATTTATTAAAGTACATTTTGAAGTTACTTTAAATTAGGTTTATTTAAAATTTTTAAAACTTTAAGAGGACACTTACACTTAAGAATGTGCGATATGAACAGTAAAATTATTTGTTTTTTAGGTACATAAGCCCGTAACAAGTAATTGTTCTTATGCATAGTTAAGTTCTTATTTTAAAACTTGGTTGTTCAATTCATAAATTAAAATAAGCTTTTAGTTGTTTTTCTCAACTATGATACGTGACCACTATAACTACCAAGAGCAGCATTTCCCAGAGAGAGTGTTTTCCTCAGACCACCAGAACCACCAAAAAAAAAAATTAAAAACTGGGATCAGTGGCCCAAAAGTATGGGAAACACATTATTGACTATTTTTTTGCCTGGAGTTAAATAAACTATATTAGCCTCATATTAAAGGATTTTGAAAAGACTAGTAGTTTAACTTAATGTTTTCCAAACTTATTTAATTACAAAACTCAACTAATATTTATAAAGTTAGTCCATGACGTAGAAGTGCTTAATTAATATTTGTTGGAAGAATGAACTATGAGGACATGAACACACTTTGACAAATACTGGTCTCTGGAGCATTAAGAGGAGAATTTAGCTTTTAGCTACTGATAAGCTCCATACCACATTTCATTGATTCAGAAAGCTCTTCTTTTTACATCTCAGTGGAGTCTTCCTGTCATGCTTGGCCATGTGGCAGTCACATAATTGTCTAGCTGACATCACCTGCACCTACTTGTACTTAGAGGTATTTCCTGGTGGCATAATTGGACTGTTGCAATCCCATGAGGTTTAAGTCAGCAAATCATTTAAGGAGAACTTGAGGAAGGAATATGAGCCTTGGTTGGCCTCCCATTAAACACAAGAGAGCATTTGTTTGAACTTACTATTTCCACAAAGAAATTTGAGGAATATTCTAAGCAGTTGCTTTGCTTTTATTTTTGCTTATGCCTGAGCATTATATATGACAAAAGTAAATCATGTCTAAGTCTGAAAGAGTAAACATTGGGTCATAGATTCATTGACAGTGTTTTTCTTTTTTTGTAGTGCATAAGAAAGATGCATTTTACAATGTATGGTGTCCTAGATACAATGAAATGCAGTATTTAGAGAACAGTGTTGCCCTTTAAAGATAAAGCAAGTTATAGTATTCTTTGATGATGTTACTTATCCTAAAAGATAAACCACATTTTAGAATTATAGAGTTGATTATATGTACCCCATCCTTGCTAACCATCTTTCATAGTTAATATTATATATATATATATGTATTTTTTTATCTTTTACTCCCTTTTAGTTTAAAGTTCCTGCAGCAACAAGTGCAATTATTACCAATGGTAAGAATTCATTTTAAAACTATGTATTAACTTTGAGTTACAGAAATTGTTTAAAAGAAACCAAATTAGTTAAAATTGACTTAAATATAAAAGGCTAAAACTTATATCAAGATAAATGATATACTTGATTGTAAACACTAAGTCAAGGTTATTGTTCATAATTGTCTCTTTTCATTTTTTTGTGCTTTTGTTATATAGTACAGCACTTGATAATATTTTGTGTCCTTATAACTTCATGACAAATTATTATTAAAAATAACTTGTCATTTTATTTAAAAAGGGGTTTTGGGGTTTTTTTTTTAATAAGTTATATTGGTAAATGCTTTTAGAATACAGGAAGCTAAGCAGGAATGTACCTTTGCTATACCTTGTTATTGCTTTCCTGATAGAAAACAATTTCTTATAGACTGCAATAATGAGGATTTTATCCAGTTAGATATATAAATTAAATTCTGAATGTCTTAGGATACTACTAATAATTAAGTTTAATGGAAATAGCCCTATGAGAAAATACTGAAACAAGATGAGGAATAAAGATTGCAGGGAATGCTTATTATCTTTCAAGAATACAAAGTAATATTCACAGGTACTGGTGAGTGGTTCGGGATTAGTTAAGATAGACTAAAAAAGAAGGTAGGTTTTTTTTTAATGTTTTATTTATTTTATTTATTTATTTTTGGCTGCGTTGGGTCTTCGCTGCTGCGCGCGGGCTTTCTCTAGTTGCAGTGAGCGGGGGCTGCTCTTCATTGTGGTGCGCGGGCTTCTCATTGTGGTGGCTTTTCTTGTTGCGGAGCACGGGCTCTAGGCGCATGGGCTTCAGCAGTTGTGGCTCGCAGGCTCAGTAGTTGTGTCGCATGGGCTTAGTTGCTCCAGGGATCTTCCTGGACCAGGGCTCGAACCTGTGTCCCCTGCATTGGCAGGCAGATTCTTAACCACTGCACCACCAGGGAAGCCCAAGAAGGTGGCTTTAATGTGCAATAATTAGTATGATTTAGTTTAGATATGACGGAATTTCTTATTCTGAAGCATTCTGCATGCTGTCACATTGAAATGTGTCTGTATTTAGATGAGAGCTATCTTACTTTTCTGGAAAGTTCTAAATTCACAGATGAGTAGCTATTGGGAAAGTGCTTTGTAAACTTTTATCAAGTGTCAGTGGAATTTACATCACTACGTGGGCTCTTCAGCCTTAGGATTTGATGCCTCAGAGCAATATTAAATGATTAATGACATACCTAAGGTGTTTTGGCTTTATTTTTCACTGGATGTGGCAAAATAGTATAAAAAACTATCTTCTTTGTAAAACTTACCAGGATCATTGTGTTGACAGATGTTCTTGTCTAATCCAGCAATATGTGTGAATACATAATAGTGAGAGATTTCAACAGATAACTCACCTGACAGATTGTCATTCGTGTTCTCAGTATAACTGTTTGGCTTATGCCTGTGTACACAGCAGCACTTTTTTGGCACAGTTCTTCTTGTTACTATTAAAGCCTTTTAGCTTTAGAAATAACTTAGATGATTTTATGACTTATTTTCTAGATGGAATAGGAATAAATCCTGCACAGACTGCTGGTGAGTATCTATCTGAAATCCATGGAGGTGTGGTGAGGCTATATTTATCAATTGATACTGAATATTTAATTCATTCTAATTAGACTTGATAGGATTTAACCAAGGTAATAGTTGATTTTTAGGGATTGTATAGCAGTCTTTACCTATGTGTGTAAGTACTTTGTTTCTTTCCATGTATCAGTTATGTATGCTTTTGGCTACAAGAAAGAGAAAACCTGACCAATAAGCTTTAAAGGTATTTAATACATGTAACAAAAAGTCTGAAGATTGTGCTCTTGTGGGAATAATGATTTTGAGCTACGTCATAAGGTAGTTGTGAGGTAGTACATGTAAAGTGCTTAAAAGTTTGCATTATTTATAGTAAGCATTCAATAAGTGCTGGCTATTATTATTTTAAAGAAGTACAGTCATTTAAATTTCATGGGGCCTAGTCTACACTCAGAGTTTCAAGCTGCTACCATTATACAGTGCTAAATATTGATGTCCTAACAAGCAGGAAGGGTAAAAGTAAACTTTTTAACAGTTGTATATTTGTGTTAGATGTACCTTCCTTAGCTTATAGTCTAATTATATTTTGAAATTAAGCATGATTTAATATAATATAACCTCAGTCTTGAGAAATAGTTATTTTTAAACTATTAATATTCTAAAGTACTTCTACAAAATTATATTGTCCTCCTAGGTCCTGGGCTTGAAATTTAGCCATACAGCAAATGAAGAGGAATTTTAAATAATTTCTTTTTACATCAATCAGTTGTTTTAAGTGTATAATTTTATTAAATTAAAAAGTCTGTTTTTTGAGAATCATGAGGCATTTTGTTGTATAGATGCCTTTAAACTTAGGTTTAAAGGTTTTGCTTTTCCTACTCTAGAAATGCTTGGTAGTTATATTAATTTGAATTATTGCTTACTCTGACATGTTGCCTGTTGGATTACCCTATAAAATTGAATTGTGGGCATCACGAGGTGTGAAGAAAATCTGAGCAGGCAACGCAGACCCAAAGTAGGTCAGGGTTTCTAAACTTCTGTCGCTTGGGGTAGATTTAGATTTATTATTTTTCCTGCCCCTCAGTATTTTATTGTATATTAAAGTGAGTATTGATGGTTAAATTACCTTATGTTTTATTTGATGATTGGTTTTGGTGGTAGTTCTTTGGGTAGTGTTCTTATTTAAAATTTTCAAACATTAGTTGCGTTGTGAAGATGTGAGAGGGGTAGGCACAAGACTTAAGCCTGGACTCGGGTTCTAATGATCTTTGAGCTTTGTACCTACTTGACACTCCTTTGTTTCTTTTACATAATAATTGTTGAAATGTTAAGATAGTGTGTCATTTTTTAAATACCTAACTTTTTGTTTTGTTTGTTTGTGTAGGAAATGTTTTTCTAAAGCACGGTTCAGAACTGCGAATAATTCCTAGAGATCGTGTTGGAAGTTGTTAATATCTGCTGCTTGGAACATAAAATCCCCTTCCAGAATAAATATTGTTATTGTTATTGTTGTAAAATTGGAATCAGGCATTTGAAATCCTATGAAGACACCAATAGTTGATGAAGTAATGAAAGGTGACTGTCTGTCCCTTCTTGTTATTCACACTCTTCACGTGAAGAGGGGACACTTCTCTGTTGAGGGTGTCATCACCACAGAAGATCACGTTACTACCTCACAGCACACACAGGTAGTTCATTGGGGGTAAATGGATTATCCAACTGTGTCTTATAACTGGAGGATGCTTCTGATCATTCTTTCTGAGAACATTTGGAAAATTACTATTTACTGAATCTTCCTATTTGTCTTTGAGTTAATAGTGTAAAAAGATTATCAATCCATACGTGGCAATTTGCTTGATAGCATCTGACCTGGAGACACAAAAATAGTTGAATTCCTCATTAATATCGTTTATGATAAAGGATCACATCAATGAATAACTATCTTTTTATCATTTAGCTTGCTTTGAAGTTTTCAGACTTCTTGAGTTCTTATAAACTTTAATTTAAAAAATCAAAGAGCCAAAACTTGAATTTTCGATCTAGCCCCTTACGTGTGACATTGGTATCCCACGCCAGAGGGTTTAATTGAGACTGAAGTAGAAGCATCAGTTGCTGAATTATGCATTCCTTTATTGATCTCTTTTTTAAAAAAACCTTCAAAACAGGAATCCTCAAGAAACCATCTTTTTGAGGATAATATATCTAAATAGCGTTCAGGGAGAAAGCATTGTCGTAAAGAGGATCTGACGTTCACAACAGAGCTCAAGGAAATGCTAATTGAAATGCTCACTAATTCTGCTTACAGAAGACCCAACATTTAAGGAAGTGTTAAGCTTAGTTACTGGAGTGAATAAGAAGCTAGGAAAGGAAGATGGGGAAGCCCAGATGACCAGGCTTCTAGTCAGAAGGAAAGAAACAAAAATGAAGGGGAGCAGAAAGCTGTAATGAGTGTCACAGAAAAGGCCAAACTGTATGGACAGAACCGCAGAGGCTGTGTTGGGAAGAACTGAAAGGAAAATAAAATACTTGACATTGTTATAAGGAGCAGAAGGCAATCACAGAAAGCAAAGCATAGGCCTTGTCAACATACAGATTTCAAAATTCCCCATAGAGAATCTAAGGAATGATATGCATAAGGGAAGATTTAGTTTGCCTTTAGAGAGGACATCAATATCTATGCACATCTTGAAAGGTGAAACGAAGGCTCGTAGTGATTGAGAACCAGTGCTTGACTTGCTGTATTCTAGATGGTAAGCTCTGGAGGCAGGCCTGGTGTCTGTCTTGCTCTTTCTAGGCCTGGAAATGTAGGCCTTCAATGAAGATGTGTAGAATTATTCATGAATAAAGTATTTCTAAGACCAATTTTTATCCAAGTATGCATAGACTCTAGGTTCATTGGGAAAAAAACAATGCAACAGAATCAGTATCCGAAGAGTAATATTGGTTAAGTTTAAGGAAGTAACTAGATATTGTTCATGTATTTGACAAATGAACAGCACGATTCTGAATTGTAAAGGGAAAAAAAATTGTGCTGAGGTAGTGTGTTGCTAATGTTTGGGGAATTTTTTATAAACAAAGTCTGACGCTTAAAGACTCCTGGTCTTTAACAACATTAAGCCTCAGTTAACCAGAAATTTATGAATACCCAGTTTTCTGCATTTTTTGTTTTATTTAGATTTCCCCCATTCTGTTTCTAGCACAAAATTCTGCCTAATTTGTTACATTAATAAGTTTTATGATGTCTTCTACCATAATTTGTTTAATATTTTTGTTCTTTGGTTGGAAAATTGTATTGCAGTAAGGTCTTAAAAATATTTTCTTAAAGAACTAGGCGTTTTGTTATTAAATAAATGTGATCTGTAACTTCTTTGTGCAGAATGTTTTGAAGTGTTGTATTTAGTTTAAATGCTTTATTGGTACTCTTGTGAAAATACATTTTCTTATACCATAAACCATATTGTCTACTCTTATTATTAGTGTTTAATTAGCACACCTTTTGAGCCAGTATATAACAAATGTAGCCAAAAAAAAAAACAAAGGGCAAAAATGATTAATGGCTATAGGTCTTAGAAATGAATATATATTTCCAAATGCCAGTCCATTTGGAAAAAAATTCAAGTTACAGTGTCTATAGTAAGTGTGTAGGTTGGTGGGTCCTAAATAAACCTGGGGTGATTATCAGAATCACCTCGGAAATTATAAATACAGATTTCTGGAAGCCACCCCTAAAGTTCTTACTCATTAATCTGGAATGATGTATAAGAATTTCTGTTTATAAAAGCAGTCCTGATGATTTCTGTTTTGCAGCTCAGTTTGAGAATTAATGATAACTTTTCACTTTGTAGAGGAACAAAATGCAGTGTAAGGGGTCAGAGTAACTAGAATATGTTCTAGAATCTTGGGAAGTGTACATCCCACTGCTTGTTCCTCCAGTAGCTAAGTGCAGAGATGCTATAACAGTCTCTCTCACTCACCGGTAGTAAAGCCTCCTTTTAAAGTGTTCCACGTCCAATAGTTTTTTGGATATTTTATTTCTTAAGATTAGTTATTTGAAAGAAAAGCCAGTGGGAAGAAAACTCAGTCCAATTTAAGCTCCCCAGTCCCCAAATTAAGACATTAAAAATACCCACCATGTCTTTACCCAAAGACCTAGAAATATTTGTAACTTGAAAGCATTTATGTACTCTAATGGAGCACTTATAAATTAACTGACCAAATACTAGTGTTCCCAAGGCTATTTATAAACTGCGTATTACATATGTAAGTCATATATATGTGTATGTATACATATATCTATTTTATGTATTTACCTATGGAATTAGTATATATATATACACATATAATTTACATATGTAACTCATCTAAAAGAAATGTATTGCACAAATATGTATTGAATATGAATACACAGTTTCAATATGTATTGAACATCAAATATTTTGATATTTACTTTCACGTCTCATTCTTCACAACAATGCCAAATTATTCCCATTTTACTGAAGAAGAAAGAGGCTTAAAGAGGTTGAGATTTAAAATTTGACTCCTTGTTTGACTTTGGAACTCTCCATACCATACTGGGAGAATTTTTCAGTATCTTTTTCACAATAGACTAGATCTATATTGAATTATAAATGTAAAAATATAAGACAAACGCGTCAGGCCTAAATTCTCATTTCAGAGTACCAAGTATGTGTGAAATCATGAATGGCATTACTTAACTAATGGTGTAAATATGGTATGATTGTAGGACATTAAGTAAAAACCAATCAAATAAAGGTGATTATGAGTCTGGTGTGACTCCACAGGGTGGCTTGGTGGGAGTGGGACTATGGCTCCGCGTTCATCAGACAGTTTATGTTTTTGAACCTTGTGTGTCTTGCAGACGCAGCTACAAGATTAGCTCCCCAGTAACCTGCTCTTCCCACCAGACTCGCCTATAAGCGCCTCCAATACAGAAATTCTGGAAGTACCCTCTCATAGTGCCGGGGATGGGTAAATCACTATTTAAACCAGGCTGTTTAATTAAACCATTAATTGAAATAAACATTCTCAAAGAGCTCAATCTGTCCAAACTATTAGCCACATCTAACTACCTAAGCCAGGCATTTGAAACTCATTAGATTCTCGCCTTTATCTTGCCTTAGCAAACCAATCATAAAATTCGATTGATTCTGTTTACAGAATATAATCTCATAGCCATCTCCATGGTCTAAAGCCCTCAGTTTCTCGTATATGCTATTATAAAAACCTCTAGTCTCCATTTCCTTTTCCACACTTTCGTTGTAATGAGCTTTGTGACATGGAAATATGATCATGTAGTTCCACTAATCAAAATCCCACTGAACAAAAATACTTCTCATGACATCTGTGGCCCTTGAACTGGTCTTTGAACTGTTCAGAGTCATCTGTTATTGCTACTCTCTTTCGTACAGTTTCCTTCTCCAATTCACACTGCAGCTACACTGAACTACAAATAATATTCAGTATCTGATGTACCATATTATGCCTCCATGCCTTTGCTTTCTCCATTTGCCTGCAAAGCCTCAGACTCATTCTTCAAGTTTAGAAGCCATGGAGCCTTTGCTCACTCCTCCCAAGTAGAGTTAGGTGTTTAGCTCTCTAAGCACCCATTGCATTTTGTACATTCCTCCATTACAACAATTATTAAATACAGAATTATATTTGTCTCTGATTTAAACTATAAATTTTATAAAAGTATAAGGTCATGACTGAAACTGGATTTCCAAAATTGCCTTGCACATAGCAGGTACCCAGTAAGGACTTTATAATCAAAAGACTATTTAGGGCTTCCCTGGTGGCACAGTGGTTGGAAGACCGCCTGCTGATGCGGGGGACACGGGTTCGTGCCCCGGTCCGGGAAGATCCCACATGCCGCAGAGCGGCTGGGCCCGTGAGCCATGGCCACTGAGCCTGTGCGTCCGGAGCCTGTACTTCGCAACGGGAGAGGCCACAACAGTGAGAGGCCTGTGTACCGCCAAAAAAAAAGACTATGTAAAAGAATGAAAACTTTGAAAATTTCAACAGTGTCTCCTACCTGATAACTTCTTTAGTCAGAATATTTAATTAACCAATATACCCATATTTCCTCACCACTTCTTGTAGCAGGGATTTACCCTGTCTCAGAAACGAATTAATCATTCTTTTAAAAGTGTGAAGCATCCTCCCACTTTTTAACAAATATATATTAATCATCAGCTGTATTATGGATATTGGTAAATACTGGAGATGAAATGTGATTAAGATTCATTCCTTTTTCTTGGGCTCTCAAAAATTTATACATTTCAAAACCAGCAAAATCTGCCGAGTGAAGTAATTATATGGAAGGGTATATACTTCAAACCCTTTTTTAATGGGCAGAGCACAGCTAGGAAATTGACATTATCTCATTTAAGCCTTAATCTCTTCACAAACTGCCGTGTTCATTTCTTTACTGTTAAGGGAGCCAAGATTTAAGTTATTGTGTTCAAAGTTACAACAATGAGGTTGGCGCCTAGGTCTGTGGGTTATAAAATCCACACCGTGTGTTGTGGTTTGTTGGCCATGATTTTTGCTAGAATTATATTGCAGTATTTTCGAAAAAGGAAAAGGATACATCTGGGGAGGGCCTCATAGCTTGCTACTGACCATTTCTGTGATCTCACTTTGCTTGAAAAATTGAACACTCAATAATCTACACAGTTAAGACTCTTTTAGTAAATATATATACATTTATAACTACAAAGAGAATTGTGAACATTGGAAAAGTAGGTTTATGGCCCTGTTACCTGCTTTGCTATATAGGGGGTGTTGTGGAAATTCTGTCTGGATGTAAAACACTGGCCAAGGTTGGCAGACAAGTGCTGAGAGCCAGATTTTTGGCATAAATCTGTGATTTTCTGGCAAAACTCATTAGCAATGTAAAAGCTGTTATTGAGAGCATATTGTGATGATACATCATGTCAATATTTGTTTGGCTGAGTAACACTGTGGATTTAATAATTCTTAAATGCACAATTTACAACTGCTGAGCTGTTTAAGAAAAAAAATTTCTATGTGATGTTTATCGTCAGTGCCACAAACATTTTGACGTTTTAAGTGGAGATGCTAGCTTCTGTGACTTTTTAAATAAGTGTGTTGGACAGATTAGGGATTTTAAAATTATCCTTAGGTATGCACATTATGTAGCAATAACACATAAGAGACAATGACTGAATAAATGAGTGAGTCATAGAGGTCTTCATCCTTTATAACCTCTGCCATAAATCCATATTACCTGGTAGACCTTTTGTTTTAATTTAATTTAATTTATTTTATTTTTTTAAATATATTTTTTTAATTTTTTATTTTTTTTATTATTTTATTTAAAAAAATTTATTTATTTTTAATTTTTTTATACAGCAGGTTCTTATTATCTATTTTATACATATTAGTGTATATATGTCGATCCCAATCTCCCAATTCATCCCACCACCACCACCCCACACACCCCCCACCCCCACTTTCTCCCCTTGGTGCCAGTACGTTTGTTCTCTACATCTGTGTCTCTATTTCTGCCTTGCAGGTGGTTCATCTGTACCGTTTTTCTAGATTCCACATATATGCATTAATATACGATATTTGTTTTTCTCTTTCTGACTTACTTCACTCTGTATGACAGTCTCTAGGTCCATCCACATCTCTACAAATGACCCCATTTCATTCCTTTTTATGGCTGCCTAATATTCCATTGTATATATGTACCACATCTTCTTTACTTGCTAGACTGTTTTACTCAACATTTTCAGTTTTTGCATAGTGTTAGAAGATGCTGAAAAATATTTGTTGAATAAGTAAATTACTATTTTTGGTATGTGGGAGGGATACACCTTGCACTTAGAGCCTTAAACCTAGTCTTAGAAAGGAATAATCTCTATTAACTTCTTTCTTCCTGAAAAAGATAGCACACATGGACAACTGATATTTATTGAGCTTTTGCTTTGTATCAGGCACTGTGTTTTATGTTTTACATTCTTTTTTATATATATATAAATTTATTTATTTATTTTTGGCTGCGTTCGGACTTCATTGCTGTGCGTGGGCTTTCTCTAGTTGCAGTGAACAGGGGCTACTCTTTGTTGCGGTGCACAGGCTTCTCATTGCAGTGGCTTCTCATTGTGGAGCACGGGCTCTAGGCACGCAGGCTTCAGAAGTTGTGGTGCATGGGCTCGGTAGTTGTGGCACATAGGCTTAGTTGCTCCGTGGCATGTGAGATCTTCCTGGACCAGGGCTGGAACCCATGTCCCCTGCATTGGCAAGTGGATTCCTTTTTTACATCTTTATTGGAGTATAATTGCTTTACAATGGTGTGTTAGTTTCTGCTTTATAACAAAGTGAATCAGTTATACATATGTTCCCATATCTCTTCCCTCTTGCGTCTCCCTCCCTCCCACCCTCCCTATCCCACCCCTGTAGGTGGTCACAAAGCACCGAGCTGATCTCCCTGTGCTATGCAGCTGCTTCCCACTAGCTATCTATTTTACGTTTGGTAGTGTGTATATGTCCATGACACTCTCTCGCTTTGTCACAGCTTACCCTTCCCCCTCCCCATATCCTCAAGTCCATTCTCTAGTAGGTCTGTGTCTTTATTCCTGTCTTATGGCAGGTGGATTCTTAACTGCTGCACCACCAGGGAAGTCCTTACATTCTTATTTAACCCTCATTATAGTCTATGAGATCAAGACTATTTTTTCACAAACTTTAGATTAAGAAGCTGGAATGTTCAAAGAGATTTCGTGATTTTTCTGAGGTTACACAACTAATTGGAAGCAATGGTATATGTAACTCAGTTCCTTCCTAGGACGCCCCAGGAAGCACTCCACAGCTGATTGGGGCCTGGGAAGTTAGTCTAGTTCAAAGCCCAGAAAGCTGGTACCTCCCACTGTGCTGCCTTCTTTGGCCTCTTTCTCCACTTTCTTCTTCATTATTCATCCTGACCTCTCTCTAACCCTCCTGTATATCTTAAAGCCAGTAAGAAAGGATGGTGATATGAATAGAAGACTCTACAGTTGCATCCATACTTCTTCATGCTGCTTCATGTCTATCTCTATGTAATTCTTTCATTCCTTTATTCGGGCATTTATTTACCAAGCATACATAAAAAAGCAGGTACTACTCACTGCTTTTCAGAGTTAAGGTCCCTGCACCGAGGCTTGGAGAGCAGGGTGTGTTGGCCACGGTTTCCAAGTATTCCCACAATCATCCAGTAGGTCTCACTGGATGTTCTCATTCCTTGTTTAAGGCCTGACAAACTCTATCACTTCTTCCTACTCACAATTAGTCAAGGTATGTTGGGTATTCTGGGGTATGATTTGTCAAGAGAGACATGGGTAAATTGATGTAGGTGTGTCTCAGGGTATGTTCAGAAATCTGAAATTTAATTTGACACAACTGCTGTCCCAGCCAAGAAGCAGGAGGAAATCTGAAGTCCAGAACCCATTTGTTCAATGCTTCCTGGTGGGAACTAAAAAACCACATCAGGAAGATGCTTAAATAGGTTGAATATAGTACAGGGTGGTATCAGTAAGGACAGATACAGGTGTTGGCATAATTTTGCTTTTTAGAAACTTCACTGAAAATAAACTATAAGTATAATAAGTGTCTTCTTTCTGATCTTTCAACTGAGATTGTTCTTATAATAAATATCTAGAGTAACACAGTTAATGTTAATGAAACAATATGATGTCTAAAGAAAGAAATAGCAATTTTAAAGTGTAAACCTGCCGATTTTTGGATTGGGTTTTTTTTTTTTGAACTGCTTGTAAATTTTGGAGATTAATCCTCTGTCAGTTGCTTCATTTGCAAATATTACAATAAATGCTGGAGAGGGTATGGAGAAAAGGGAATCCTTCTTGCACTGTTGTGGGAATGTAAATTGATAACAGCCACTATGGAGAACAGTATGGAGGTTCCTTAAAAAACTAAAAATAGAACTACCATATGACCCAGCAATCCCACTACTGGGCATATACCCTGAGAAAACCATAATTCAAAAAGACACATGCACCCCAATGTTCATTGCAGCTCTATTTACAATAGCCAGGACATGGAAGCAACCTAAGTGTCCATTAACAGATGAATGGATAAAGAAGATGTGGTACATATATACAATGGAATATTACTCAGCCATAAAAAGAAATGGAATTGAGTTATTTGTAGTGAGGTGGATGGACCTAGACCCTGTCATACAGAGTGAAGGAAGTGAGAAAGAGAAAAACAAATACCGTATGCTAACACATATATATGAAATCTAAAAAAAAAAAAAAAAAGTCACGAAGAACCTAGGGGCAAACGGGAATTAAAATGCAGACCTACTAGAGAATGGACTTGAGGACACGGGGAGGCGAAAGGGTAAGCTGGGACAAAGAGAGAGTGGCATGGACATATATACACTACCAAATGTAAAATAGCTAGTGGGAAGCAGCTGCATAGCACAGGGAGATCAGCTCCATGCTCTGTGACCACCTAGAGGGGTGGGATAGGGAGGGTGGGAGGGAGGGAGACGCAAGAGGGAGGAGGTGTGGGGATATATGTGTATGTATAGCTTATTCACTTTGTTATAAAGCAGAAACTAACACACTATTGTAAAGCAATTATACTCCAATAAAGATGTTAAAAAATAAAGTGTAAACCTATGTATTAGTTTCCTAAGGCTGCTGCTAACGAAGTACCAGAAACTGAGTGGCTTATACAATAAAAAGTTATCATCTCACGATTCTGGAGCCTGAAAATCAAGGTGTCAGCAGGGTTGGTTCCTTGTGATGACTGTGAAGGAAAGATCTGCTCTGGGCCTCTTTCCTCGGCTTTCCTCTTCACAATTTCTATTCTGTATGTATATCTGTCCCTTAGATTAGATTTTTCCTTTTTATATCAGTCATAATGGATTAAGACCCACTCTAATGATTTCATCTTAACTCATTACATCTACAGTGACCCAATTTCTTTCTTTTTAACTGATTTTTAGTGGAGTAGAGTTGCTTTACAATGTTGTGTTAGTTTCTGCTGTACAGCAAGGTGAATCAGCTATACGTATACATATATCCACTCTTTTTTGGATTTCCTTCCCATTTAGGTCACCACAAAGCACTGAGTAGAGTTCCCTGAGCTATACAGTAGGTTCTCATTAGTTATCTATTTTATACATAGTATCAATGGTATATATATGTCAATCCCAATCTCCCAATTCATCCCACCACCTCCCTTTCCCCTCTTGGTGTCCATACAATTGTTCTCTATGTCTGTGTCTCTATTTCTGTTTTGCAAATACAATTACACCATTTTTCTAGATTCCACATATATGCGTTAATATACAATATTTGTTTTTCTCTTTCTGACTTATTTCGCTCTGTATGACAGTCTCAATTTCTGAATAAGATCACCACCTGAAGTACTAGAGGTTAGGATTCTGACATATCTTTGTTTTTGCAGGGAGACACAATTCAACTTGTAACAGCCTATCTCATTCTTCCTAGATAAGGTTATAGATGAAGTACATGAATAACAAAAAAATGTGTCCTAAAAATAACCTTTGCATTTGTGAATACAATTCACAAATCCAATCAGAAATTTACGAACAAAGCTCCATAATTTTAAACAACTCAATTGAATGAATTGGATTAAATAGAAGGGAAAATTAAAGGCCTTATTAATTCCCAAATTTCACTTTAACCTCTCCCAACAATCTGTTGCCCAGTCCCTAGTTTCTCTTTTCTTTATGTCCTCCCCTGGAAACACAAAGAGCAGAGCAAAATCCTAAAGGTAGGCAGCTGAAAGGCATGGAATTTCCAGCCAGTAATTCAGACACCTTAGTCTCTAAACAGTCAAAAGCTTGAGTTTCTGACAGTGGCTGGAAAGTTATGTTTCTGAGACTTCTTACCTTGGACGTTTTACTGGATACAATCGTATCATTCAAACAAATGAAGAGTTGTTTTTTGTTTTTCTTTTCAGTAGCCAGATTGCTTTCCATCGTCTACACTGCTTACAAAGATGCAAAAAGCTGTACCCATCATTCAACTACCCATTTGATACAAAACAGTGTGGGCACCCAAAGCATCCCCTAAAAGAACAAACAATAAGCAGGGAGATGCAGTTAAGGTAGAGGCTTCATATTAAATAGGAAATGGAAGCTGCAGAGCCAATTATAGGTACATTTCTGCTTGTTGAAGAGACCTCAAAATAGGTTTTAAAAATCTGCCTCTGAAGGTTTTCTTTTCAGTGAAATTGAGAAGAAATATATGATAGGCCATATATAAAAAAGAGCATTCATTCTGCCTGCCAAAGTAATCGTCTTCTCCCTCTTACCAGATTCAAGGTGCAGGATAATTGCCTCTCTGTGATGCTTTGTTATGAGAGTTCTAAATAAACCACTCTCAAGTGGCCCCCCTTAAGTGCAGCACCCCCTAGGAATGTACCGTTGAGCCTTGAAACTATAATTTGTTGCAGACACTCTGAGCAGAATACATCCTTTCCCAATCTCTAACCTTGATAACTGGGTGTGTTTAAAGTTAAAAATAAAATGAAGTGGAAAGTTATCCAGGTGCAAGTTATTAACCTGAAATGGTGGCAGACAGAGGAACTTCAAAAAGCGAACTCACATTTTTGGTACACGTCATAAGTTCCAGACACTTTGCTAAGAGCTTTAACTAATGTACCTCTTAATTCTTCACATTGACCCATTCATATATTTCTTTTATGGATGATGAGAGAGATGAAATGACTTATACACCAAGTAAATGGTAGAAGTAGAATGCAAACCTATGGTTCTTTGATTCTGAAGCTTATATTCCTTCCACTCAGTTCCAGCAACTGAGACATAAGAAGAGAGCGTTTTCAATCAAGCATCGTTTCTTCACATTCTGGTCCCTGGTGTCTTTATCAGAATTATATCTCTGCTACACCTCGCCCTACACCCTGCCCCGTAACCCTTTTTGAGCATTCTTATAGTCATTCTTTTGATCACGCTATTCTTGCCTGGAATGTCCATGTTTACTCTTCTCCACCTGCAAGGTTTTTAACCAGGTACAGTACCACTCTCCTAGGAGATGTTTGGAAATGTGTACAGCATTTATGGTTGTCACAATGGGGGTGCTACTGGCAATAAGCGCCCGGAGCTGGGGTTGTTAGCAGTCTGCAGTGCCATGATGTATGGACGGCTGCACACAACAGAAGACAGAGAACTGCTCTGTGCCATATGCCCATCAAGCCCGACTGAGAGCACAGACCCTGAATCTTGCTCATCCCTCCAGCCCTATTACCCCCAAGAATTTTTTGATGTCCAACTGCCTTGGACCTGAAATGGTTTACCCCTGAAATGCAGAAAGATTTCTTATCTACTAGTCTGTATGTTTAATGCTAATGTAGTTTGAATACAATTATTAGTTCTCCTTTTTTGTTACATATATTCTTTGTCTTTCTAGTAGTTCTTTTAATGCTCCTTGAGGTCAGGTACGTGTTATATGTGCCTTTAATCGCAATCATGACAGCAAATACTTCTATAGCTTATATGGCATGGATTTGCCAGCGACTCTTTTAAGTGCTTTATATATATATAAACTCATTTAAGCCTCCCCCAAACACTATAGACTTTTATTAGTCCCATTTTATAGACAGAAAAACTGAGGAACGGAGAGGTTAAGTAACTTGTACAAAGTCATACAATTACCAAGTGTCAGGACTGTGTTTCAAACCCAGAGATGTGGTCTCAGAGTCTGATGCTCTTAACTACCAAATTCAGTGGATTTTCCTAACATGTCCCAGCACCTATTATAGTCAAACACAAAAATAAGACTTTGATTTTTAGAAAATATTAATAAAATTTAAGTATAGTATGGGAGTAATATATAGGAGCTCCAAAGATGGGCACTTAACCCAGCTAAAGGGGATAGAGGAGGCCTCCTAAAAGGATGAACTAAACCTAGAGCAACAAGTTCAAACCAGGGGCAATGGAAAGGGGGGCTGGAGAGTAGGCAGAGACAGACCACAGAGGAGCCATGTTAGTTAGCTTAAACTTAATCATATAGGTAGTAGGTTTTAATTAAGGGGTGAGCCAGTCAGGTAAGAGTTTTACAGATGTCACCTTGGCATCTGTGTGAGGATGATCTGAAGAGAATGAGTTCACAACAGTAAGTTGTAGGGAGGCTGTGGCAGTGTGTCGGTGATGATGATATAGTGATGATGCTGACGGTGGTGATGATGATGACAAAGGCCTGCCTGAACTAGGACATCGCTATCTGTGCCAAGGCCTGCTGTGGACTGTCCCCTCCAGGCCACACTGAATCCCCTGCCTTTCACTCGCCTTCTTCCTGCATCTACCTAATACACCCCCATATGGCCCATATACCTTTTCTTGGATGAGTGGATTTTCTTGGGCAAACCAAGCCTATATTTCATATACTTAAATGGGAAGGCAACATTGTGCATGAGATGAGCAGTAGGCCAAGAGTCCTAATACCTGGATTCAGTTCCAGTATTGCTTTTGATTACCTGTGTCACTTATGAAAGTCACTTTATGAATATATTCTATTTCCTGTGTAAATTAGGGTACCTTTGAAAAGGCCAGAAAATGTCAGAAGAGAAGGTGTCTATCCCTTTTCCAGGGACAAATGTTGCTTATGTTCGGAACACAATGGTTATTTTTTTATAATCCTAGAAAGTATTTTAAGTGTCTCTTATTTTGACAGAGACAGCTCCATTTTATCATTTTATGTGAAACAAGTTTCATTGTTATTTTTTAATCTGCCAACTAGCCGAGCTGTGCCCTTGGTTCACTTCTTTGGAAATTCCAAGGAAGTCAGTGGGACGTGGAATGATTATCTCACAGCTGAGCCTGGCCTGTGTTCCTCTGTAATTAGCATGGCGGGGGGCCAGAGAGAGCTTGGGAAGCAAAGAGCTTTATTTGCGTGAACAGTGTCTCTGGAACACGAATTCCAAAGGGGCTGCTTGCGGGAAGTAATGACTCTAACAGACCTGCTTTGTCCTCTGTTTCCATCTTCACCTACCACGCTGCCTTTTCTGCAAACATCTGTAAAAAGACTATATGAAGGGAGGGTGTGTGTGTGTGTGTGTGTGTGTGTGTGTGTGTGTGTGTGTGTGTGTGTGTGTGTGTGTGTGTGTGTGTGTGTTATGTCTATCTGTGTGATGTCTGTGTAGTGTGTATGTGAGCCTTTCTTCAGAGCAAAATAAGGTTTGGAAGGGAATTCAGTAACAATACCGGTTGCTCTCACTTCCCCAGGGAAGCCACACAGCATGTAAATGTCTCAAGCCTCAGCACCATTTCTTAATTAGTTGTTTATGTACCTGCATCCCCCTGTGTCCTGAGTGTGACTGGAGCACAGGGTCTATGTGTTCTCACTCTGTACTCAGTGTGACACTTGGCACATAGAAAGAGATCAAAATTTGTTCAACTTCTTGTGATCAAATCAACCCAAATTTTGGTAATTAATTTGGAGCAGTTGCTTCTCATCTTAGTATGAGCTCCAGGAATTTCTGTCAAGCAGGGAAAAAAAGTTGTCGTTAGTAGGTACAGCAGGTATAGTGTCAATATTAATAGGTAAGGGCCTTTGCAATTCAATGAGAAAAGAAGTACTCACTGAGGAATAAAATTTAAATGGCTTACGTGTTTTAAAACATTTTCGAACTCCCTAGAAATCAGAGATGCAAAATAATATAAGTGTACAATGTATGTGTGAAATATAGTATAAGATGCTATTTCCTCCATCAAAATGCCAAAGATTAAAATTAACAGATGATACCCAGAATTGTCATGGAGTTTTAGTTTGTTGTATCATGAGTTATGGACTTTCTTTACATCTTGGAGTTACAGAATTTTGCTATGTATTGGAATTGTAGAAGTTTGTTGTATCATGGAGTTACAGAAATACGTAGTGTCATGGAGTTAGAGAATTTTTCTGGTGGAGAAATCATCAGTAATCATCTAGTCCAAACCCTTCATTTTGGAGCTGGGGAACTGAGACCCCCAATAGAATAGCTGGCAAAACCAGGGTCAAACAATTAGTTGAAAAATATGTCAGAATTTGTCAGTTCCTTTTTTCTCCTCCTACATAAGAATCTTATATTTTATTTAAATTTTTATTTTTTTTAAACCAAAACAATCCTATGTGTTTCTATATTAGGAACTTAATTATGTTGTTTTAAGATTTATATTCCTTTCAGTTTCAGACAAAACTAAATCCCAATGACCTCTGCCTTTTTCTTATTAATGTTTTTTCAATAATCAGCAAATGACATCTTTATCCAATGTACTTCAGTCACTTGAATAATGTTTAATCAACATTCTGTCTATAGAAGGCATTTAAATGTACATAAAATTAATTAAGGTATAAAACAATACCATAATGATAAAAGACAGTCAATTTAATTTGAAGGAAGAACAAATTAGATATTATTTGAAACCTGAAATGAGTTGTCAGTCTAGTATTAAATCTAAATTTTGAGTTTCCTGGTATCTAAGAATAAAGAAAAAGTATTGAATAACTGAATTCCCTTTTTCTAATTAAAATATATATTCAATCAATGTTTAATATAAAATTGGGCCATACATATATCCTTATGTTGAGAAAAAAACTTTTGTAGCAGTTAATTTAATGAGAAATTTCTCTTATGAATCCTTGAAAAAATAAGCAATATCTTTTAAAATAGTGTAACCAATACACAACACAAATATCAAATAAGAGTTTCCCCTCATAAAAAAGAGACTGTAATCCTGGATCATAACTCAATGAAATTCTTCCTCCTCTTCCTACGTGGTCTCATGATTTCACTGAATGTAGCAATGCAAATCACAGGATGTCCCGGAGAATTGTTTAGATATAATCTTTGAAGAAACACTAACAACAGTTCTGCTAATGTAAAAGACTAGTCAGTTCAAAGGGTCTGCCTGTAGAGTTAAAATCCGAAGTTATTTTTCTGAGTGCTATGAAAAGTCTTACAGTGTTTTCTTGTTAATAAAGAACTGAGTACATCATTAATCAGTTGTAAAATGCATGTACTGTCAATCCCATGCAAGATTTTAGATCAAGATTCACTTACTTTCAATAACTGAATAAATACCATTTGGAGGGTCTATCAAGGATGAATAGGTCTACAATTCTAGAGTGTTAGAAGAATTTACATCTTGTAGTTAGAATTGCCATCCTTTGAGACCAACCATAGAAATTATGAATAATTTAGCCAAGATTGGGGCTCAAAATTCAGCATTAGAACTCTCAGCTTCTCTGAAGGAGACATGATTTCTTGAGCATCCCCAATGTTCTTCTGTGTCTTTGAGGCTGGTCATTTACTAGCTATTAGTTCACTTGTCATCTCACTATGCTTTAGTTATTTAAATTTTCACAGCAAGAAATTCATGAAGCCACTTAATAAGAAGTTTTACCTTTAATGATTCTATCATGGTTCCAATGCTTTAAAAGAAGGGACCTCATGAATATGTACAATACTAGGTGACCACACTTTCTTTGGATAAAACCGCAGAATATCCAATATATCTAATTTACTAATTGATCTAAACAGTCACATTTGAGACAGCACTTTCACTACTCAAACTGTATGAAGAAAGCTTAATAAAAATAAGATAGGAGAAATGTTTTAAGTATATGTGTATACATAGATTAATTAATATAAAGTTAATATAACACATTTATACAGTCATATTAATTTTATATGCCTTTATCTAGTCTCTACCTAGTCTCTTACCTGAAAGAAAATACAAAAATTCGAGTTTGGGTGAATGGTACATATTTTTCAGTGGCATTAGAAACAGCAGAATTTGAGAAGAAATGGATTCATTCAGTCCACTGTGATTTGTTTGAGATTTGAGAGGTGACTTATTTAAAGTCAAAATCAAATGAAATGTGCACACACCATACACACACAAACACGCACACTCATGCACACACGCACGAAGAGGGTATCCACATTTAATTAATTTTCATATTGATATGCAACAACTTTTTTTGCACTAAACTTTTGGAATTAAATAATTTAATTTTAAAGCCTCTAATTTCTCATTTAGACGGCTGTGGTGCTTCAAAGAAAGTTTCCAGCACACAGAATCTCCCTAAAGAGAGGCCCCCTCCTTTACCAGGACAATACATTCAAGCGCCCACTCTGCTTTTCTGTGGAATAACGCAGTCCATATATTTTAAAAAATTATCTTACATTTTAAAATAGCTGTATATTTACAGAAAAGTTGAGAAGATAGTTCTTAGAGCTCCCATACACCCCATATCCACTTTCCCCCATTATTGTCATCTCATATTACTATGGTAGAATATGCCACAATTAATGAACCAATATTGATACATTATGATTAACTAAAGTATATAGTTTATTTAGATTTTCTTAGTTTTTACTTGATGTCCTTTTTCTGTTCCAGGATCCTACCCAGGACCCCACATTACATTTAGTTATCCTGGGTCCTTAGACACCTCTTGGCTGTGATCATTTCGTAGACTTTCCGTGTTTCGGATGCCCTTGACACTTCTGAGGAGTACTGGTCAGGTATTTTGTAGAATGTCTTTTAATTGATGTTTTCATCATAATTACACTGTGGTTGTGTGTTTTTGTAGGGGAAGACAACAGATATAAAATCCCATTTTTATCACATCATCTATAGGTTATATAATATCAGAATGACTTATCACTGTTAATGTTGACTTTGATCACCTGGCTGAAATAATATTTAGCAAGTTTTTCCACTACTAAGTTACTCTTCTATTCACCTCTCCATGCTGTGTTCTTTGGAAGGAAATCAGTATGTGCAGCCCATACCTAGGAATACGTAGGGCAGTTCATAAATATTGCCAGGACTAATTGCCACTTTCATCATTTATGAAGCAGGAAAGAGTTTAAATTTGTTCTTTCTTCAAATAATTATTTAAAAGTGTGACCTAAGCATCAGCACTTCCTAATATTTATTAATTACGATTCAAGTCAAGTTAGCTTGAATCTCCATTCCCCTGACACAATGGGAAACCTAGCATTTCAACTATACTCTGGGTTTTCTAGTGGTGCTTACGGTTGTTCTAGTTACCTCTTTTTCTGGTTTCCTGCTTCCTTGGAATACATAATCCCTTTCACATTATGCCTCTTTTGAGGCTGATGTTTTTTCTCCAACTATCAACCCAATTGTGGAAAGTAACCCTGATTCCTTGCCTTTTCCAAAACACTAGGTATTTATGTGTAATAGATTTACTGGAAAATGTGGATTGTGGGAATGGTGGAAGATCATGTCATATATCTGGGGCAATGATGTTACATTACTGTACAGCAAGAAAGAATTTAACAATGAATATTAGGCCTATGTAATATTAGGAACACAGAACAATTCTGCCTTTTGTCCATTTGTCACTTCTGTCCATTTGTCATTCTCACCATGAAGACTTTCTCACTTATTTGCTTTTTTGGGTCCTGGATTTCCCCCATTTTTTCAGAACTGTCTTGCCCATGTAACCCTGCTCTAGATTCTTGGCTTCCTTACAGACTCCATCTCTGGATACTAGCAAAATACCAAAATACCTGTATTCATTACTATGCTCATGAACTTATTTATGTGGTCTCCTTCTTAGTGAGACCCTGCTGTGTGCTTAGGGCTATCATTCTACAACCAGATGGCTCATCGAGATATTCTGCTGTACAAAGTTTGCTCTTCTGAAGAATACTGCAGTCAGTGCTTTAACTTGTTTCTTTCCCTTCTCCAATCCCTCCCTCCGTACCACATTCCTCCATCCTGTCTTATAGTCAGAAAGTGTAAATATCAGTCGGTGTTCAGTCAGGAAGACAGAATTCACTCTAGATACCTCAGGGATTAATTCTGGGAACTGGCAACAAAGGTGATGGAACATAAGTAAAGGAAATAGAGATGGAACATAGGAATTAGAAAGTAATATGTTGGAAGGACTGAGAGTCCAAAAGGGAGAAGGTGTCACCCAGAGATCAGGAAGTTATTGACTGTAACTGCTGATGCTGTTACATCATTCCTGCATCTGAGTAGCAGTGATTATACATACTGAAATGGATGGAGTTTTCTGATGCTCTCAGTCACTTGCATTTGCCTGCTACTTCTCCACAGGGAACAGTATAACATGACACTTTCCTTCATATTTTAATCCCTTAGCTGTGACCTCCGTTGATAGAACCTAATCACAATCCAGCTGCCTAGGGAATCTTGGAATTGTTGTTTACAGGCTCCCAGATCCTTGCGATACAAAGAAAACAGGAGCTGAGTAGCCACGACCACATGTGGAACAGTGTACCCCTTTGTCTTCTCGACATTCATAAACCAACTGTTATCCATATTGAACTGCCAAACAGTAAAAATAGCAATGACACCATGACACGACTAGTCCTTATAAGATTAAAGAAAACTACATCCTTCCCCAAAAGGGATGATACAAGTCCTACCAGTCACAACATCCTTATCTGAGTCATACTTGCTTTTTTTAGTTCTATCAGCTGCCTTGATATGTTATACCCTAAAGATTACATTTTAATATTAATCACCACCAATACTCCTTAAATAATGGAGTAGGAAAAAGAGAGGGGGGAAATATTAGGAAATATAAGTACTATGAACATTTTAGTGTACATTTTGCTTTCTGTACCCGTTGTTATGCATCTCTGAGGACAAACTCTGTAAACCATCTTGCTTTTTCCTAATCATTGTTATATCATAAGCATTTCCCCACATCATCAAACATCTCTTGTAAACAATCTTTTTAATGACTGCACTTTACTGTCATATAGTCATAACATTCTTTGCTAATCATAACTCTATTATGAAAATGAGTTATTTCTTGTCCTTACTATTATTGATACATTTTTAATGCATTTTCATCAGTTTCTTAGCCTCCCAAAATAGCATTGTGCTGTCAAAAATATATATTTTTTAAAAAGGGTCCTTGAGACATACTGCATGATTCCTTTTCAAAATGTGTATCAATTTATGTTCCCCCATATTGAATTTAAGATTAAAAGTTAAATTTAGTTCCATGCTGAATGAAAATATCAGCATTTTATTCATTGTTTTATTTCTGGTACTTACACAATGTGTGGCATATATAGTAGGCATTCAGAAAATATTTTTGAATGAGTAACTGAATTATGTCTATGCAAGCAATAGTGCTAGAGCAGAAAAGTTGTAATCCTTTAGAGTAGAAGAGTATTTGAAAAACAGATTAAGTGATTTCCCAAAAATCATACAGCTACTTTTGAAAACTCCAGAAGTAGGAGACACTTTATTGCCTCCAACCTTTATATTCTTTCTGCAACACCTAAAGGTATAATCAATTTTTATTTTTTTCTAGTTGATGCTGTCTCCATGTATCAATAGTATAAAATAGCACACAATTTTAAATTATATATTTCATGCGGTATAAAATTAAAGTCCAATTTACCATATTCACAAAATTTAGCACACATACCCACACATCCATACAAATCAGCTTGGTCAATGATTGACCACAAAATAAAAAGAACTGACAAGTTGAACCATTTATCTTTGCATATATGATCTCTTTTATACGGGTTTTCCCTGAGAGAGTTCTGCAAACTTGATGCGTTTGGAAGCTAGAACTCAGGCAGAAATCAAGTCAGATGATGGAAATTGGGACTGTCAGAACATCTAGTAGCTAAGAAAAAAAAACTCCAGTGAGAAGAAACCCAAAAGAGGAGCTGCTCTCAATTATGCACATAAACAGCAAATTTTTGGTTGGATTTCTGAACTGTGCTTCCTTGGATGACACTTTAAGGATCCCAGTGGGGGGAAAATAAAGGTAGAAGACAGAGAGGTGGGCAGAGATTTCAGTTAAAGAAGTTGAAGAAAAGATTTACTGGTCTCCATAGGTCTAGAGTAATCTCCCTGATTCTAGTAAATTTATTTAAACTGAGACTGGCCTTAGCTATCTACTCTTTTTTACAGAGAGAGAAAGTTCTTCAGTTTACCCCAAATGAAATGAGAGTTTTATCTTATCATAAAACTGTGAATTAGCTTGTTCTCATTGAGTTAATTTTATATTATGAAGTGAAACTAGTCCAACAATTCACCAACTGACGAGTTGACGGGTCTTGGTATCCCTGATCAGTAGGTCAAAACACCTCAGGAATGAAATTCTGCCTTTGCCAATGAGGCTGACATTTTGTAGTTCTTGTGTCCGATACCTGAGAATAATATAGTCTGCAATTACTGACTCTCTGAAAAGTAGTGTGCTCTTCCTCCTCTATGTAACAAACTGTTGGATTCTCATCTCCTGGACATAATACAATCCCTCTAATTTTACTCTGTTCTTTTAATCTTCTCCTCACCCTAATTTTTTAGCCTATGCATGTGTCTTTGCATGCAAATGACTTAAATGGCTTTGTTTTCTTTCTATCATATTAAACTGTAATTCTGGGAAAATTGTCCTATGAATCTTATTGGATTACTCTGAAAATTAAATGAGATAATGCCTATATAAAGTGCTTAGCACATTGGCACATATTAAATATGCAATGAACATAAACTATTATGTGTGATAAAACTCCTTGTGGGAGGGTCTTTTTTTTAGATATTGATGCAGAGTAATTAGAATAGATCCATACCATCTCTCCCTAAAGTAATTTTGTTCAATAATTTCATATGAATGATTTAAATTGTAAACATATATGATGATTTTTATTTAGTACTTTCTTTCCTGAATTATCATTTTTTTCACCTATGAAGCTTCTCAGCAATTAAGGGACACTTTTAAAAAACTTATTCCTCATTGGTGGGAGGAGAAGCAAGTGAGCAAATGCATCAAATAGGGGAAATGAACAAACATCATGGCAAACTCAGCAATGAGTCAGCTAGATATAGAGTCATGCCATGAACTCTGTAAACTGGCTTAGTTCATAATCATAAATGATCTTTCTACTCTTTAATAGCTATTCAGTGAACCAAAGTAAAATTTTAAATGCTTTGAGGATTTATATTAAAATAACACTGAAAACTTCTGTTTATTTTTGGTTAGATATCCTTCCCCTAATCTCAGCCTGGGCAGCATTTTCTCTTTCTTGTAACACGGAGAGGTGTAAAATAAATATAATTGACAGGACAAATATTTTATAGAATGCATGCTTTACCCCTTTTCATCAAACATGCTCAGTGTTAGGATACAAAATATTTGAGGAAGAAGAGGTACAAACTACTATGCATAAAATAAGTAAGCTACAAAGATATATTGTACAGCACAGGGAATATAACCAATATTTTATAATAACTTTAAATGGGATATAATCTATAAAAGTTTTTAATTACTTTGTTGTACACCTGAAACTAGTATAAAATTGTAAATCAATTATACCTGAATAAAAAAATAAATAATTTCTTTTAAAAAGTAAAAGAAAAAATGAAAAGTTATTTGAGGAAGGTAATGTCTTCTTTTAGTCATCTTTTCTTATTGCAGAAACCCATCAACTTAACAGGAGTCCTCCAAAATTGCTTAGGCCATACATGTTTTGGGGGTGTTTTTTTTTGGCTCACTGGCTATATTTCATAGTATCATGTACTAGATTCTAGTATACTAGATTTTCTAAGTCTTTTTTTTTTTTCAATCTGGAAGCTACTTTTCTTTTCTCTGACTTCAGCGTAGCTAAGTCACTCTTTTGATGGTGACTAAGAGATCCACTTCAGCATATTCTATTGTTCCCACACAATTTCCTGTTAGAAACAGCATTAGTCACCCTAGTTATGAGAAGTTCTTTGGTAAAAGCACCAAGAGAACCTGATTAGAAATTTTTTTTTTTTTACCACTCTATAGAAGTAGTACCTAGTAGATCCTTAGCTGATATTTCTGAATGTTTCAAAATATATAAGACTTTTTTCAGCAGTTACTAGGGCTACATATTATTTCTGGGCAGTAAAATCAAATAACCATGGTCAACTAGTTTACTATGGCTTGAATGATTTATTCTTAAGACAGTCAAATAAAAATAAACTGTCATTAAAATCTCACTCACTTAAATCTTATCATTACTTGAGCCTTTCTGGAGTATCCTTTGGCCAGTATTCTCTACTAGGATATTTGAACATTTGTTTATTGAGTAAGAATCTAGAAGCTATGCTTTTCTTTATATGGCCTTGGAAAATTGCAAACTTGAAATGAAAAACAATGCAGTAATAGCTGTGCTTTGCTACCTAAAATTAGAGACTCATCGTATGTATCATCACCTAGGTCCCAGGTTTGCATGTGCTGAAACTACCGCTTGTGTTATCAATCATCTGAATATTTGCAGGTCCAAGAGAATACCCTCAAACCTTCATTGGTAGAAATTACAGGAAAGATTACCTAATCTTCCTCAGTCCCACTTCCCTTACATACAAAATATGGATGAAAGCACCAAACTATTGTGAAGATTGTATAAAAGAATGCATATAAACTTTTTTGCATAATACCAACCAATACAAGTTATCTATCATTATAATAATTACTGGGATAATGAGTACCACGTACTTCTATCACACCAGGAACAGTCCTCCTTATAAAAAAAAATGTAAAGTTAAGAAGTAAGACTATATGACATAATGAGAAGAATCAGTATTTCACAATACAGTCATGTAACTCATATTCCTGTCAAGAAATAGACCATTTTCCTCATCCCAGAGTTCCTTGTGTGTCTTTGTAGTCACTCTCCTTCTGCCAATCCTGGCCACTAGAAACTACTGATGTACTTTCTGCCACTATAATTTGGCTTTTTTAGAATATAATATAAGTGGAATCCCATAATCTTTTGTGTCTGTGTTTCTTTCACGAAATGCTTTAGAAATTCATCCTTGTTAGTTTTTATTTTAATAGATGAGATGCAATATTTTATTTCACCTCAGTTTTTTGCATTGCAAAGTAGATATTATTAGAGTTATATATACAATCAGTATATACTTAGATTTTCCCAAATGTGTATTAATTTTATTGTTGTTCACTCCTTTTTGCATCTTAGATCTTCCATCTGAAATCATTTTCTTTCCTACTAGGGTACATTTTGCAGAAGTCCCTCCTGTATGGCTTAAGGATAAACTTAGTTTTTGTTTGCCTGAAAAATTCTCTATTTTACCCTCATTTTTAATGCTAATTTAGCTAGGTATAAGATTAGAGGTTGACAATTAGGGCAGAGATAGCTATTCATGAGAGATGCCTGCCCCGCTTCTATGGTACAGAATTGTTGCAGGGAAGTAGCTGCCCATGCAGGAATTGTATTTCTCAGCCTCCTTTGCATGTAGGTGAGCTCATATTTTTTGTTCTTTCCAATGCACTGTGAGAAGCAAAGCCTTTCTATTCCAGTCCAAAGTATTTAAGAAGGGTTTTGCTTTCTATACCCATTTATTCCCCCTGTCTCCTAGCTGAAAGTGAGGCCCCCAAATGAGGAAGGAGCCCAAGATGGAAGGAGCCTGACTGAATCACTGTATAGAAAGCCATGAGTACTTAGTGTATTACAAGAGTGGGCATAAGAAGGGGTTTCTTTTTTCACAGAGTCCCAAAGATGATCCATGAATATCACATAAGAAAAGGTTTTTTTTCAGCTTTATAAATGTGACTACTCAATTATGTGTTCAAGGCTGGTAGGTAATTTGAAATATTTTTGTGCTTGTTGCAGGATGTATAGCACTGGGGAAGCTCTTTTATTTCAATGACCTGGCATTGGGATGAAGAATTAATTTAGTGTAGACAGTTTTTTTTAATTTTAAACAAACATGTGTACAGCTATATTTTATCAGTGTTGTACTTTCAACTATACACTAGTGTACAGTTTTACGTATTAATTAAAATATATGTATGAACATACATTCTGTTGTTTATATTTAATGACATTTAAATTATGAAACATAAGAATTTTTTACAGTTCACAACAAGGTGGAAATGTAGCTTTAAATACTTAAATGAAAATGACTTGGTTACCACAACACTGATTCATATAAGAACCCTGAACTGACTTGAGAATAATCTTCATCCACCCCGTTGCTTTTTTGCATGATCAATCAAAAGTGCTCTCAATATAAATCAGTGCTTAGAAAAACTTGAAAAAGAAAATAAAGTACCTTTCAGTCAAGAACGTTTTTACTTTGTGCCCCTGGCCTTAGAAAAAATGTCCAGTTGAGAAAACACGGTGACTGTATGGACCTTTGAAAACAGAGACTCATATTGTAGAAGATGCAGTAGCTCAATAGAAAGCCCGAGTGTGTCCCAAGGTAGAAGTTATTGCTACTCCTTGAAGACTTCATATTGTTGAAACGCAATTAAAATAATGATTAGAAGTCCACTTGCATTCATCTAACAGACTTTTACTATTGACTGCCAGTCATTTGGAAGTCTCTGTTCAACAATGTAGAGAACGTTCAAATAGGAACAAAATCTATTCCTTCTCCCTCAGTTTTACCCACAGCAACTCAAAACACCATTGAACCTTGACGCTCATCTATATAGAGGCTTCCTATCCCCTTAGTTCCAGTTACTTGGAAATTATCATTTTCCCTTTAAACTCCATACATTTGAGGCAATATTAGCATTAAGTAATTTTATATGCAGTTCTAACCACTAGAATCAGAAATGCTGGCTTATCCTAAATACTGATTTTTCTCCTAGTCTCTCTTTTAAACTACTTTTTTATGATACTGTATCAAAAAAATTCATGGTATATTTATATTATAGCTTTTTAAAAATCTCATTTACATTCCAGTCCCATATTTCTGGGGATGTGACTTATTTCCAAAATAGACACATGGGAAGTATTTTAGTCTCATCCTCTAAATATGTACAAATCAACATTTAGCTTTGGTTACTATGCTGATGATGACTAAACTCTTGCAGCCCATGTGAATAGCATAGGATTTAGGTTGGAACAGATCTGGTCGAATCCCAACCCCATCACTTACTAGCCTGGTATCCCTAGGTAAGTTAGTTAACTTCTCTGAGGGTTTCTTCATTTGGAAAGCGGGGATAGAGAAAACCTTTCATGGAATTCATGTGAATACTATACTTGAATGTTCAACAAATTTGAAATTTCTTCATTTCTGGTTTCATTTTCAGTGAGTGATATTTCAAGACACAGTTTCCCCATTCCAGGGATACAATCTATTGTGTCTTGTAGCTCCTGTGACTTTCAATACAATAAATAGTAATTGTGTGAATACAAGAGCTACTAACACTGGTGGCTCAAATTTATTTCAACAGGAATTGCTCTTGACTATTTCTCAGTGCCTAAGATTTTATTGCTCGCTTTCCTAATTTTTTATGAGTAATATTTGAGTAGGAATTATTTCTCTCTGGTTCTACTTCTATAATCAGTTTGAATGGCAGGTGATTTAATCAGAAAGGTCTCTCACTAGTAAAGCATCTCCTCCCAACTTTTTAAAAATGAACCAGAAGAAATATCTGACTATTATGATAGTTATCGAGTCCATTGAGGTTTAGAGATTACTAGCTCAGCAACACCTGAATGCTGTTTTGAACTTGGGTATAATAAAGGTTGAACAGTTGAGTTAGGCACAAAGACACTGATCAAGGGGGAGATTTCTACAGCTTTCAGGCCCTGCTAGTCTGAGCTTTAGGCTGGCTTCTGGTTCTTGATGCACTCTTTTATCCTAGTATATCACACTCTTCTTGACTCTTGGAAGAAATTCTTGACTCTTCTCGCCCTGTTAGTGCTTATTGAAAAGTTTTACCGATATGCTCCACATTTCAAGGGTCTTATGCTATGACTACTATATTTATTAAGGTTCTTTTGGATGCAAACTACAGAAATCCATTTAAGCAATCTTAAGTGAGGAGAGGGAGGAAGAGGAAGAGAAAAGGAATGTATCTGAAAGGTACTGAAGGTCTCAAAGAAACAGAAAAGGCTGAATAACAAAGAACTGGGTAGGGAAAGAATCAGTACTGCTATAGGGATTTAATCATAGGAATAGCAGACATTTTTGTCCTTGAATATGATCATTCACTAGACTTGGCTTCAGTGACTAATAGTCTCCATTTTCTGGTCCATATTTCAGTCTGGGAAGAAAGCATCTGTTTGATCCACTTTGGACCAGGTGTCTATCTTCAGACTGATCAATCATAAAGCACAATTCCAAGAAAATAAGTTGTTGAATAGCCACCCTAGAGGTATCTACTCTTCCTATTTATGTTTTCAACTCTAAATTCTTTCTTTTCCTGCTCTGACTATATGTTTTGTCTTTTTTCTTCTCTCTTCCTGCCTTTGAACAACCCGGGCATTGCCCTGCTGAGTTGATCCTGAGCGAAAACAGATTACGGTTTCTTCATCTTGTGGATATAAAGGGTTAATATTTTTCTCCCTTGCGCATTGTTTTAATGGAATATATTTGGAGATATTTAAAGGATTGTTTATTGTAGGAATCTCTTTATTTCCACTTGCTTTTAATTTTGTGGGGTAGAATGAAATACATCCTCTGGGGGGCTATACCTAAAGCCTGTTATATGGAAGAAAGCCTTTTTTCCTAATTCTTTGCTGGATTTATATTGACATACCCATTTAATTCAAAGTAAAATTAGTTCCAAAATAGATGAGGATGGTAATTCATAGATGTTTCAATGTCTGTGGTTGAAAATACGAGATATAGTTTCTATAATTGTCGCATAATCTGAATTCCTAGGGCCCTGTGTGAGGTTCTTAGGCCTTAAGATTCAGGGTGGGTGGGACTGAAATAGTTAACATTTAAAGTGTTAATCAGAGAATAAAAGAAAAGCCTATTAGTATTTATATGAAATCACAGTTTATGGAAACTGAAGTTCTAACCTTAATATTTCAAATATATCTGTGCTATGTAAAACCCTCATGAGGTCTGATTTTACCAGCGATGAGTTCAGATAGCTCACATTTATAGCAATACCCCATACCTCAATGCTCTGAGCTCTCCCCAGCTTAACTAAGAGATGACCAAAATTTTCTTTATTCTTATACATAATCTGGGCTGTAGCCAGCAGCTCTCCAATTCCTGCATCGTGGAATCCATTGCTCTTGACATTCTTGATCATCATAGCTCTGCTGCCCTTGGGTCCTCTGTATTGCTGGCTGGGCTGGTTTCCATCCCTAATGCCTCTGGCCACTGCCACCAACATGGACCTACTTTGTACCATCAGGACATTGACTTCTGCTGCTCATCTCTGTCTCCTTTTGGTAGGAGAGCTCCTCTCACTTTCCCTGACCAGTTCATGTAGGTTGATTCTCAGAGAGTGGTTGACCCTCTTGTGACATTTTCATTTTTCCCTTTATACCACAGCCCTCTGCTTCTCAGGCCACAAAGATACTTTGGGAAGGGAACAGAGATCACCAAGTACAGCGTAAGTTTCATTGTACCTGCAGGCATTGCTTCTGCCAATATTGATTCCTGTTTTCTGTCTGACCTGTCCTGCCAGACTTCTTTATGGCCAAGAGCTCCATTGTCTTTCAGCATCTTATTCCCATTTTAAAAGTCTGTGTCTTAATCATAGGGTAAGAACAAGGGTTTTTTTGTCATGAGATCCTTGAGTTCCAGGTAAATTAAGGAGTTACCCAGGCCTTTTGTCTCAGTCTCCCTCACCTTCTGTGGCCGAAAGAGGCAAGTTTTCCTAGAATGAATGGAGGGCCTCCATGAGGGTGATGTTTCTAGGCTCCATTCTAACTTCACCCAGCCAAGAATGTTCTAATGCATGTACATCTCTATCACCTAGAGACTGTGTGTATAACATGTTATAATACTATTTGTTTTCTAAAAATTGTAGTAAAATACACATAAATTTAAAATTTACCATTTTTAAGAGTACCATTCAGTGGCATTAAGTACATTCATATTGTTGTGCAACCATCATTGCTATCCATCTTTAGAATTTTTTCATCATCGCAAATTGACACTCTGTCCCCATTAAACACTAACTTCTCAGTCATCCTTCCCCCCAGCCCCTGGTAACCACTATGCTACCTTCTGTCTCTATGAATTTGACTACTCCAGATAGAAACAGAATCATATAGTATTTGTCCTTTTGTGTCTGGCTTATTTCACTTACATAACATTTTCAAGGTTTATCTCTATTGTAGTATATTCAGAATTTCCTTTTTAAAGGCTGAATCATTCCATTGTATATATAGATCACATTTAGTGTGTCCAGTCATCTGTTAATAGAGATTTGGGTTGTTTCTACCTCTTGTCTATGGTGAATAAAGCAGCCAGGAACATGGATATAGAAATCTGCTCCTATCCTAGCTTCAACAGAAAAACAAAAAACAAGTATATCAATATACATGTTTAGATCCATTAAAGTTAGGAAGCTGCTATACAGCTATTTTATTTTTAAAAGGTTTGTAGCTGGGTTATTTAGATTAATGAAGTAAATCATTTATTAATATAGATTCATTCATTTAGATTCACTAATTAAATCATTCATTTAAATTATTGAGAAGGCAGGAATATAAATATGAATGATATCATGTTCTTGCACTTAAGTTTCTTACAATCCAACTGGGGAAGCAGGCAGGGAAGCAAGTACTCAAAACGGTTTGATGATTATTAAGATGGTAATATCCACAGTGTGCTATGGGAACACAGAGCAGGGCACCTAAGAGATTCAGGAAGGCTTCCTAAGAGAGATGATACTGGACCAGAATCTGGAAACATAAGTAGGATAACCTCTTTCAAGATGGGAAGAACCGGGGAGGAAGCTGTCCTGGCTAAGAAGAAAAATACTAGTAATCCTGAAGCCTGGGAAAGTGGTCAGGGAAGACAGCTACAACATCGTGTGAAAATTGAGAATCAGTGGAGTTAGACAGACGCAAGATCATAAAAGGCTTTATTCCTGCATGGGCTGAGAAGTTCTGATTTTTAGCCTAAGAGCAAGTCTGACAATGCAGCTCATTTTCCTAAATGTTTACATACATTTTGATAAAGAAAATGCTTCTTGCATTAGTTTGGATCTAGTCTTACTTCCTGATACATCAGGCACAGCACTGCCACCTACTCGGGAACAAATTGTGCCAATACTTAATAACAGTCCACCCACAGGGACTTTTAAAATCAGTATAATTATGAGAGATTATAGCGCTTTCATGTTAGCAATTAATTTGTTCACTGTTTTTATCGTTGGTAAATGAAGAACGGGCTACCTAGAAGTACACCAAATTCTAAATAGAATGTTTAAAGGAAAATGGTTTGAAAATCCTATCCTGTTCTGAGTCAGACCAAAGCTATTTTGTGAAAGAGCAACGTGTGTTGCACACCAGCTGCTTGTTTTCTGTTTGACAGACTCCACCTTCCTAACCGAGGTGTACTCCTTTACATGTGGTATAATCATAAGGTAAAATGTTGATACATTGGACAAAATTAATGGATTACATGGTGAAAGGTGTTCAACAGAGCATCCATTTATCAGCCCCACTCTGTAAATCCAGGACAACTATATTCCAGTGAGACTCCAAGGACCCAGATATCACCTGCTGGTATGACTTGGAAATAAACAAACAAATAGGGGCAGGGAGAAAGGATCTTTGGGTTATTAATTACATTTTTTTCCACTAATCTATCTTGGTTAAAGAGCATGCTTCCGAAATGATACGTCACATTATTGTTCCGTATTTTTTAACACTATATTATCCTTAGATAAAATTATATATTGAAATATGGCACTGTCACCATGCTATGGAAAAGTACCTAGTGTACTTCTAGGTAATGTTTTTCATTTATCAATGATGAAAACAGTGAACAAATTGCTAACATGAGAGCGCTAAACCCTATTCACTCCGTAAAGCAATAGGCCTAGTTTATACTCCTAAGAAGTCTCTTATATAATTTGAAGGACAATAAAAATTACAACATTGGAGAACAGTAAATATCTTTAAAAAAAATCAATCCATATCTAAAAGGCTACAGAGTTCAGATACTGAAGATGACCAAATTACCAATACTTACCAATGTTTGATACTTAGATGCTTAGGTGATGAAAACCTTAGAGAATTTACAAGAAAATCTCTTTTTGAACAGCAAAAGCAGTGACACAGTTCTACAGATAAAAATAAGCACATCAGTGCATTGTCATACAGAACACATAGAGTTACTTTCTTTAAAGCACATCTGGCTTATAACTTCTCTGTACAACCATGTGTATGTTGTAGGATAATTTCTTTCCTAATGTACATTTCTTTGTGAAGAAAGCCTAAGAACAGAGCTACACGGAGAAAATTACGCACAAGTATCCGGAAGAAAAACTTGTTACATACAAATGGATTTTCCTCCATATTTAACGTCTTTAAACGTCCTCCTCCATTTAACGTCTTTAAAACATGACTGTCAAACCCAATACTGTATAAAGACCATAAGAGCTAGAATGTTTTCACTTTCACTGAAGGATCCTCACCACCTAGAATTAAGCTAGACACTGTAAATTCTCAGAACATTTCAGTGCCTATAAATAGCATACAAAATTTGAACAACAGGTCTAGAATCTATTTGGCATTCTTCTCTGAAATGTCAGTGCTCTCTGACCAAAGGCCACCAGAAACACACGTGTAGTCGAGTGAATTGGGTTGACTGCTAACAGCAATGACAGAAAATACACAGTACAGGCGAAATGCAAGACATCACAGTAACAGGGTATTAAGAAGGACTTACTCAGTGGAGGATCTGGGCTTTGGTTAGGTGGCTTTTTGGAGGATTTAAGGAAGCAAGGCTTCACTCTGTATCAGGCATTGTCAGAAAGCAGAGATAATTCTTTAACTGGATATCTCAATAAATCTTATCTTGAATGAGGGTATACTAGAATGAAGAAACTCATTCTAGTAAAGAAGCTATGTTGGGCTTCCCTGGTGGCGCAGTGGTTGAGAGTCCACCTGCCGATGCAGGGGACACGGGTTCATGCCCCGGTCTGGGAGGATCCCACATGCCACGGAGCGGCAGGGCCCGTGAGCCATGGCCGCTGAGCCTGCGTGTCCGGAGCCTGTGCTCCACACCGGGAGAGGCCACAACAGTGAGAGGCCCACGTACAGCTTAAAAAAAAAAAAAAAAAGGAAGAAAGAAAAAGAAGCTATATTTAGTAATGTCAGAGAAGACAGAGGAATTTTTGTACCTTGGAAAATTTTTTTCTTAAGTGTTCATACATAATTACAGAGTGGTCTTATTTTTGTCTTGATCCAACATGGTCACAGAGTGGCCTCCTCTGATGTTGGTGTTCTGAAAATTGTTGACATTTAACAGGAGAACACCAGGGACCAGCTAAGGGGTGCCAGGCTCCTCATATTACCAAAGCGTGGCTGACGGGACCTGGCAAGTTCCTAGCTGCCGAAGGCCACTTTGGTTTTCCTCAACATTAATCTAGCATTTACCCTTTCAGTGGTGACTTCCATCCTTGAAGTGTTTTCAATGCAGTAATTTCAAATTACATGCCAACCTTGAGGCACACTTTGAAGATAATTGGCTAAAATCTTGAAATGGAAAGAGAGTCAGAAAGGATGAGCACCAAACTTACAAAGTGGTTCCTTACGTAACAAAATAATGTAGTGGGATTATGAGATTCTTTTTGTGAGGTTTTTCTCTATTTTCTAATGAAAAATATTTTTCTTAAGTGTGTGAAATGCTTTGAATAAGGTGTTAAATGTTCAGAGTACTCAGAATTATTTTTATTATGAATAATTCCATGTCAGTGATTAGTAAACAGAGTGAGTTTTCTCAGTGTATGAATAATTTTAGATGAAAAGCAGCTTAAAATGAATGCAACATCAATTTTCACAGCCCCATTTACCTGTGAGACAAGGTGTTTCAATGTGACTGTAGGAGGGAGGGGCCCCTGCAGATATATGATTATAAGTAGTAATAACTGAAAACCGTTGAGTTGGAGCTGAACAGTTTGATGGAGAAAGGAAAAAGAAAATGTCGAGATTCATAACTCCAAATTAGAGCCCCTCAGGTTTTCTGCTCAGGCTTTCTGCAGGTTTTCACAGGCATTTGTTTCAGACTGTATACTCAAGGCTTATGTTCCAGGACCATTCACTCCGTTAGGGTCTTTTAAAATGGCAACTGGAGTGATTTACAAGAGCTGAACTTTGTCCTCAAATGTAAGAATAAGAAAAGCAAGGCAGCAGGGAAGTGAACTGCTAATGGATATCCACTTAAATATCTGATTACCAATATGAAGCCTCCAAATTAGCTGCTCTGTTTTGTCTGTCCATGGAATCACTGTCAATTCCAAGGTATGAGGTCATAAAAAAAAGTATATAGTAGAAAAACATAAACTTGAAGTGAACAACTAAAGTAAAGATGGAATAGTCTCTCATTCATTTATTGATTCAACAAATATTTTCCAGGTGTCTACTGTGTACCAGGCACCATGCTGGATACTGGAGATCCAAAGCTGGGGATAAGTTTTGATCAGAAATAACTATGCATTCAGGGTGGGGTGAAGGGAGCGGAAGTGGAGGTATATAACGGTCAGGTTCACGTGCTATCTGTGTTCATTTCCTATCACTGCTGTAATAAATTACCACAGTTTCGCGGCTTAAAACAATGCAAGTTTATTCTCTAACAGCTCTGGAGAAGTCCAAAATGGCTCTCACTGAGCTAAAATCAAGGTGTAAGCAGGGCCGCATTCCTTCTGGAGGGTCTTGGAGTAAAGCAGCTTCTAGAAGCTGTTCACCTTCATGGCCAGCACATTGCATTATTCTTACACATTCTTCTTCTTCCCTCTTCCCTCTTTTAGAGACACTTGTGATTACATTAGGCCCACCTGGATAATTCAGGATACTTTGTTTCAAGGTCAGCTGATTAGCAACCTTAATTCCATCTGCAAGTTTATTAGCTCTTGCCATGGAGCATAACATATTCACTGGTTCCATGGATGAGAACGTGTATATCTTTGGGAGGCCATTTTTCTTCCTACCACACTCTCCAGAGGCAGGTATGAACAATGTACTTGCAGGACAAATGTCCCTGGAATAATTAATTGGGCATAGTTGTTCAGGCCTCTGTGTCTTTTGGTTCAAGATACTAGCTGTGATGCCTAAAATCTGTGGCTGAGAAAGCTAAATTTAGGTGATCTTTAAAACAGAAAGTTAATTGTCCTAAATCTTTTC
Source organism: Tursiops truncatus (assembly GCF_011762595.2). Lineage (NCBI taxonomy): Eukaryota > Metazoa > Chordata > Mammalia > Artiodactyla > Delphinidae > Tursiops > Tursiops truncatus. The sequence continues at coordinate 13,572,058 of NC_047051.1, forward strand.
CCTCTTTTAATTTTTTAGATTCTTTTTCCAAATCCTTCCTTCATTTATGAAGTATTTTTCGAAGTTCAGGGGGAAAACATTTACCATCCCTTCGTTTAGGCATTGATATTTCCCTCCCATGATTACTTTATTTCAAAAATTATTTGTTTCAAATGATTTTTTGGGCCACCCTCCTCTCCTACTGCAAACTATAATCTTATATATATCAAATACCAAACGAAGGATGAATTTTGCCCAGACATAGACTGGGAGACTTATTTTCCACTTTGAATATATGCCATTTAACGTGTCTTCATAGTTTAACTCTGCACTCCTCAAGAGCAGGGTCTGAGTTTTGTGATTATTCCTTTCATTCTCTACCCACAGCACAATGTCAGGCATACATTATATATGCTCAGAAGTGCTGACTGTATAAATGACTGGACAATATAACCTGATTTCCTGGACTATTGAGTACCTGCAGATGTGATTTCAAACTGTAAGGTTTTGAGATTCTTCATTAAAAATACAATAGCCTAAGGAACAGTTAGCACGCAGAAAAATAATAGATCTGTTATTCTATACCTCAGTGACCCAGCAAGTTCCTTGGAATGGTGGTCTCTGTCGACCTGGTTTCCTGTGGTTCCTGGAAAGAACGCTGTGTGTGTTGGGAGAGAGCTGGGGGCGGAAGGGGGGGGTTGTAGTTACGCATTATTCCTAAGATGTGTCATCAACCCCTCTTAGTCTTTATGACCCACAAAGCACTCTTGTTTCCCAGACTGGTGAACTGAAGACTAAATGTTCCCATGGAAACTAGATGTCAGGAGTCCCTACCATTTCTTGGCCCATCACTTTCTTCATTACCCTGTCTCCTCTTCTTGGAGGCTCTGGACGTCTGGAAGTTGTTATTTGCACCCCAGCACACTTCAGCTGTGCCACCTGTGCTTGCTGTCTCTCGGTTGGCTTCCTGCCCCTGTATTCTGAAACTGAGCTGCAGGAATGGAATGACTCCCCGACCCTCTTCACTGCTTGGCAGTGGCCTTCCCATCTCTCTTTGTATCCGGAACCTAAATAGATCAGACTGTAGATATATCATGATACAGGGTATAGAAATCCATATCTCTGCAAGCCACCTCTCTAGCTAACCCTTTGGCCAAGGCCGCACCATTTCTCACTTCGATAACTGTAATAGCCCCCTTGCACTATCCCTGCTTCTCTACAGTGTGTTCTCAGTTGAGCAGCCCGGTCTCCGTGCACGTGAAAGACAGATAATATTACTTCTCTGCTGACAACCCTGCAATGGCTCCTCATTTCCTTCAGAGAAAATCCTAATGGGAGCTTACAAGGACCCACCTGATTTGGTCCCGATACTGCTCTGCTCTCTCTTTGAAATAGTCTAAGAGCTCCTAGAAGTCATGACTGCTTTATACTGCCAGAATCCTGCACAATGCCTGGTACACGGTGCTCATCAACATTTCTTTAAATGTTGAATACACACCCAGATTCCCAGAGAAGAGCTAAAGCCTCCGATGGTTTTCCTCCATCATTCCTTCTCTCTGAGTCTGAGGGCAAACATTCTGAGCTGGAGAGAATCGGACTCAATGACAGTCCTGAAACCTTCGGCCATTCAGGTCCAGGAACCAAGTCCTGAATCTGGCAGTGACTCTGTAAATGACTGCCTGTCATTTGACTTCACGGTGTACTTATTTCTATTTAACGTTTCGATTTCAGCTGAAATTATCTTTCAAATGTGAATTCCTTTTGGTTAAGAGTCAAATTCTTCTTTTTGACACTACAACATCAATGAGTAATTAACACATTTCCAGCTAAAAATATTAATGTATTTTCACTTGGTACTCATTTAAAACCATGAGTGCATTGATAATGTTACATTTCTTATTGTTCCTCAAACCTCAGAAATGTAATAGTTTCTCAGAGCAATCAGTTGTATTTTAATTACATGAACATCATAAACTCAATGGAATGGAAATTTACTTTCTACTAGAAATTATCATAACAGAAGCACTTTTCAAAGATTATTTTCTGAGTCAGTTACTTGAGACTGAACATTGTGGAAGATTTATAAGATAGAAATTCTCTAAAGAGTTTAAAGTGTTTCCACATATTGATTCAACTCTCTTGCATTTTAATGAATGTATAAATATTTGAAAATTAAGTTATGCAGGGTGAAGGTATCGCCACAGTGACTGTACTGGTCACATTTTACGTTTGTAACATACATTTTAAATTCTTGGCAGTTTTAAGTTTAGAAATTTATACTATTTTCTCCTTTGTCTTAAGAAAATCTTTTTAATTAAATTTTATATAAAACAAGCATAAAAGATTTAACATAAGCTTCCCAAAATAATTTTAACAGCTTTATTGTGATATAATTCACATACCGTACAATTTACTCATTTCAGGTGTACAACCTACTGGGTTTTAGTACATTCACATCAATTGTAGAGTATTTTAATTACCCTCAAAAGAAACCCTGAAACACATCAGCAGTTATTCCCCATTTGTCCTCAATACCCCTAGCCCCAGACAATGATTAACCTGCTACCTCTCTTTATATTTGCCTATTTGAACATCTCACATAAATGAGACTGCACAATACCTAGTCTTTTATGACTGGCTTCTTTCATTTAGCATAGTATTTTCAAGGCTCATCAATGTTCCTACATATAACAGTACTTCATTCATTTTTATTGTTGAATAACATTGTATGGCTGCTCCACATTGTGTTGATCTGTGCATCAACTGATGAACACTTGGGTTGTATTTGTATTTTGGCTATTATGCAAAATGCTGCTGTAAACATTCCTGTAAAATTTTTTGTGTTTTGTTTCCATTCTCTTGGGTGTATTATCTAGGAGTGGAATTGCTGTGCTCTATCATAACTCTATATTTAACCTTTTAAGGCAATGCCATACTGTTTTCCAAAGTGGCTACACTATTTCGTATTTCCACCAGCAATGTATCAGAATTCCAATTTATCCACATCCTTGTCAACACTTGTTATTGGCTCTCTTTTCGTTTATAACCATCCTAGTCTTTACCAAGTAGTATCTCATTATTTTGATCTGCGTTTGCTTAATGATTAATAACATTAAGCATCTTTTCATGTTTTTATTGGTCAGCTGTATATCTTCTTTGGAGAGATGTGTATTCAGATCCTTCACCCATTTTTTAGTTGAGTGATTTGCTTTATTATGGAGTTATAGGATTTCTTTATATATTTCAGATACAAGTCCAGAAACAAATTAGACAGATGATTTGCAAATATTTTCTCCCATTCTGTATGTTGTCCTTTTATTTTCTTGATGGTATTATTTGAAGCACAAAAGCTTTTACTTTTAATAAAGTCCAATTTATCTAATTTTCTTTGTTGCTTATTTTTCTGATGTCATCTCTAGGAAGGCTTTTTCTAACCCAAGGTCACAAAGATTTTCTCCTATATTTTCTTTTATAAGTTTTATAGTTTTATACATTACTTTTAATCTATAATTCTTTCTTTCTTTCTTTCTTTCTTTTTTTTTTTGCAGTATGCGGGCCTCTCACTGCTGTGGCCTCTCCTGCTGCAGAGCACAGGCTCCGGACGTGCAGGCTCAGTGGCCATGGCTCACGGGCCCAGCCGCTCTGCAGCATGTGGGATCCTCCCAGACCGGGGCATGAACCCACGTCCCCTGCCTTGGCAGGCGGACTCTCAACCACTGCGCCACCAGGGAAGCCCCTATAATTCATTTTGAGTTAAATTTTCTTGTAGGATGTGAGGGAGGAGATGGACTTCATTCTTTTGCATGTGGAAATCCAGTTGTCTTGGTAATGTTTGATGAAAAGATTCTTCTTGGGCTTCCCTGGTGGCGTAGTGGTTGAGAATCCCCCTGCCAATGCAGGGGACACAGGTTCGAGCCCTGGTCTGGGAAGAACCCACATGCCGTGGAGCAGCTAAGCCCATGCACCACAACTACTGATGTGCTCTAGAGCCCATGAGCCACAACTACTGAGCCTGTGCACCACAACGACTGAAGGCTGTGCGTCTAGAGCCCCTGCTCCACGACAAGAGAAGCCACTGCAATGAGAAGCCTGCGCACCACAATGAGGAGTAGCCCCTGCTCTCCACAACTAGAGAAAGCCTGTGCACAGCAAAGAAGACCCAACACAGCCAAAACTAAATAAATAAAATAAATTGATTAAAAAAAAATCCTCGAACAAAACTCCATGAGCCATAGTTAGGAGAATCAACCAACAGCAAATTTGGACTCTTAAGAACTTCAGATAATAAAAGCCTCAAATTCAGAATATAAAATAAATATGTTTAAAAGAAAAATAACTAAAAGGAAATAAAGAAAATGATTTAGAGATGCCTTTACTCCAGCATTTTAATTTTGGAATTCAAATTTTGTTTAAAATTATAGATGTTTAAAAACTTTGGTGCTAAACATTAATAAGAATAATTAACGGACCATAAGTCACTGTGAAAAGAAATGTAGGTAAAATGCACTATAAACACTTAGATGTCCTTACTGTTGGTTACTATAATATCTGCTGATTATGAGGACTGAACATATAATGATACATCTCCAGGTAAAAGAATGCATCTCTAGGTGAAATTAAAAATCAAGACTGGAAGAAAATATCGGTCTAATCCATTGATCAATGTTTAACTCTCCTCCACCACATCATTATCAATTAATTATCCAACTTACTTCTAGTAAAGAGAGCTCTCAGATTTATAAAGCTGTCCATTCCATCTTTGGACAACTTTGGTATAACACTGGTATTAACCACCTTTCTTTGATTTTAAGCATCTCAACTTTTCTCTAAAAGCATCTTCAAATTTAAAATCTTTAGCCTAGTTTGTCAAGGTCAGTACTCTCAAAGTGGTGCCCCTGGTTAAAATCACTCCCTGATACCATTTTGGCTAGAAGACATTTTCATCTCTATGCATTTGGCTTAGCAGAGATTTGAGGTAATAGGGAGAAGGAATACGTAGTAGAGGTACACTCAGTGGGTCTAGATAAGCAACTCCCTAACATAGTTGTATTTGTGATAAGAGCTCTACATGCCTCAGCCCTTTTAAGCCCATTTATTTAGAAATCAATGCTATTGATTGCACTTTATTCCTTCTATAGAGTATGGCAACTAGTAGATAAATGTCTATATGTTGACATAGGCTTTTGTTGTCCATTTGACTTAAATATATGTAGTTTAAGTAAAGCTGAATAATTTAGATGATAAGAATGCTGGTTACCCACACATATTTTTAAAAAGACCTTGAAAAACCCAGATATTAAGTTATACATAATTGTGCCCATAAGGAAGCCTCTGGTGTTTATTCTTTTTCCTTCAACAATTTCAGATTAGGAGAAAAGAAATAGCAGTGCATTCAACATTTTCAAAAGCAATCTTTTATATCAAAAGATGAATTAACATCTATATACACATGGTTACCTGAACAAGTACTGAAAAATTTGCTTTTGGTTTGAAATAACTAACTGATTTGAATCAAGATCTGGGTCTCAATGCACCAAATCTAAACATATAATGATCATGTTTTTGCCTGATGATGGACTGGCTTTACCATGGTCAAAGATACTTTCTGACAGTCTTGTGTAGAATAGCGAAGTTATACTATCCAAACTGTTTATGTATCTCAAGAGTCTTACAAGTTCATGCTCTAGTGAAATTATTTTTTCCTACAGAAACAAGAAATAAAGCCCTCAGTTTTCAGAAACTGAACTCTCTGAGTAAATCATGCAGTTTCTGTGGGCCTCAGTTTGCTCATTTGTAAAACGAGTTGTTTAATCTTTAACACACTATTGAGTTCCAAATTTTAACTATGTGATATTTTTGCTAATGAAGTAAACACAGCATTTAATATCTCAAAAATGTGTTTTTTTTTTTTTTATTAAGGAGTGCAACTCCAAGGAATAGAGGGAGGAACAAAAGACATGGGGCTTGGAAGGATAGGACGCAATGCAAGGCGATGTGGTCCTGTGCTGGTTACTGATTCACAATGAGCTGTAGACACAGCTCTTCAACCAGCAGGGGCACCTGCTCTTAACTCTTAGCTAAGAGCTCAGTTACGTGGGGCATCTCCAAAAGGACTGCCTGGAAACAAACCATTATAAGGAGAAAGGATAAGTAATTTATCTACTTGGTCCCCTTTGAACCCCTTTTTGTCATTTATCAAAGTTGGCCCCAAAGGAAATAATTACCCTGTGCTTCTGAGTTTGCATCCTCCGGTCTTTCACAAGTTCCTCAGGAACCCAGATCCTGCACCCTGTAATGTGGCCAGATCATCCAAGTCAGAATAAATGGGAGTAGCCAAGGGCTCTGGGAGTGGCAGCATCTCATAAGCCTACAGACAGTGAATCCATCATGGTGACGGCTGGAGTGAGCTATGAATCTGAGGTTCTTGCATATACACAAAGTGAAGAGGCTCTGAGCCTACAGACAGTGAATCCATCATGGTGACGGCTGGAGTGAGCTATGAATCTGAGGTTCTTGCATATACACAAAGTGAAGAGGCTCTGAGCCTACAGACAGTGAATCCATCATGGTGACGGCTGGAGTGAGCTATGAATCTGAGGCTCTTGCATATACACAAAGTCAGGAGGCTCTGAGGAGGCTTGTATGAGGCACCAACACCAAAGGCTCTCAATTCATACTTGTTTATTGATGATTAGCCATTTTTTCTCTTTTTTTCTTTTTTTGCTGCTTGTGCAGCATGTGGGATCTTATTGATAGTTCCCCGACCAGGGATTGAACCCCCCTGTACTGGGAACACAGAGTCTTAACCACTGGACTGCCAGCAAAGTCCCGTCACATTTGTTTTTTCTAAATATATGCACAGTTATGCGATATTGACTGTGCTACGAGTATCTTATTAGCAAAATATCTGCTTTGAAGAAGTTAAATTTAAGACATCTTTTGGATATCAAAGCGGTAATGTTGAGAATGAAGTTATATATATATATATAACTTCATATGTATATATTCATATATATATATGAATTTGGAGCTTAAGGGAGAAATTTGAATTGCATATATAAATTTAGGTGCCATTAGTTACTATTTAAAACCATGGGACTAGGTAAATACTGTTGGGGTTCAGGGCAGGCCACCCCCTATATACTCAAATGGCATACTGATTATTCTGAGTTAAAGTTACTTAAGACATGGCCAGTGCAAGAGGGATGCTCTGACCCTCCTCTCTGGCTCCCTGAAAGCAATGTCTCCTGTAAAAAGTACACTCCCTGAATCTGGAGATAGAAGGACACAGTTATCTCCAGAGATAGGGAATTTGGCTGAGATGTCTATATAAACAAACCTTGTTACTTGGTTAATTTACTAACTCAAACCCGAGCTATGGTTAGATTCTTCACTAATTGAGCACCTAAAACCTAAGTTTTTTTGTACTGTCAATTCCTCACATATTGCTTCTTTGTCTAAAAAATATAAAAGCTGCCTGCTTTGACCACTTCTTAGGTCCCATTTCTATGAGACCTCCACGTGCATGAATTAAAATTTGTTTCCTTTTCTCCTGTTAATCTGTCTTGTGTCCATTTTATTACTAGTCCAGCCACAAGAAGTCAAGATGGGTAGAGGGGGAAATTTCCCCCTCTCTGACAATACCTTTACGTTAGTGTAAAACTTAACATGCTTATTGTTTGTTATATTTCTTAGACATAAGATCTATGAAGAAGGAATGTGCCTCGTTTGTTCACCTATGTGTTCTAGGAGTTTAGGACAGTGCCTAGCATCAAAAAATATTTCTGAATTTTGTTGATTGGGAAAGGTTGTAACTTGAGAGTAGAGGAAGGAGAAAGGAATGTCGGAGATTTGAGTAGAGAGAATTTATAAAATAATGTTCTGTCAAGTTGGGGAGTAAGTTGGGGAAGTTTCAAATTGCTACAGAAGGTTAAGAGCTAAGATTTGTGATCGTAATTCAATTTGAGTCCATTCAGTGTGGGTATATTTTCTTCAACCACATTGAGTACAGCGTTAGAGCAGCAGCTATAAAAAGAGCTCCGTTCAATTAATGTAGGACCTTCAAAGTGATTCAGACAGGTTGGAGAGAGGGAAATGAGATAAGTTTAGTGATGGTTCATGAAATCTGAACTGCCTAGACAGCAAAGAAACCCTCTGTCTGAAGGGGTGAAAGACAATGAAAAGTAAGAGAATAAATAGATTGATGATCCTGATGGATGATAAATTGTTTAAATGTAAGGTTAAGGTGACTTACTCCATGAGTTAGAAAGCCAAAGATTAGTGGTCTGAGAGTGGGATGGTTAAAACTATAATTCTGGGTGTGATGTGATTATTGAAGTGTTGAGATGAGGTGCAGGAAGAAATGCTTGGAAGCAAGGTCAACGAGCTGGAATAGTTACCCAGAGCTCAAATTCCAGATAACACGTAATTGCTACTAATAAGAAATCTTATTCTAGTCAGCTGATCAAACATGCACTTTCACAAATAGGCCAGCTTGTCCCCAAAGTACATAGTAATCACAAAGCAGAATGCCAGTGAGTTCTCTGTTTGCAAAGTCCCAAGACAAGAGTCTCTTTTAGACGCCAGAAGGGAGAAAATTAAACTCATCGTTCTATTGTAGTTAGAATTTCATATAATTAAATTAAAGAACAGATTGAATAGTTTAACATATTTCAACGTTCGTATGGCATTGAAAATCCTTGGCTGGCAGCTGTGTATATCAGCAGGAAATCAGGGGAACGCAGGAATGAAATGAATATTTAGAAGTGGAAACAACAGGCAGTGCTATTTCTAAAACATCCTTTGCTGCTTACATGGCAATACCAGTAGTTAAGACATGAATTTAACGTTATTAATATACTATCAAAACATAATAGTAATTATAACATCATGAGTTTTAATATATACCTACTTAAACTTTTATTTATAAACTCTTAAATTTTAAGGAACTGAACACGTAAAAGAGAGAAGCATATATCTCGAGCTCTTCATTTCTCTCCTTATCCATTAAATTCCAAAAATATAAACAACCATTGTTATGACCGTCATACCCATACAACATCCAAACATGTTTTGAGATGTGTAGCACAAAAATGACTTTGACATTCAGCATCATAACATACATAGATGCATAACTTACACAATTCCCAGGAATTTGAAGTGAGCTAAATCCTCCACATTTTACTATTTACCATTTTTTGTGTGAAAATTCTCATAAGTGCTCAAAGCAGAAAGAATTGTATAATGAACTATACACTCATAAGGCTGATTTGATAATTCTCAAGATTTTACCACAATTTCATTCTTTGCATTTTTAGTTGAAAATTTTGAAGAAAAATGTCAAATATCTTATCACTTCAATTCTACATATTTCACAATTATATAGTTTGGGGTTCTAGTATTATAAAATGTATTTAGCAGTTTTTCAAAATTTTGCCATAAGAAAAAAACTTCGTGAAAAACAAAGCTTATTTATGCTTCTCAATGCATGTCTTTCTAGCAAAAGTAGAATAAAATAATAATAATAATATGAAAAACTTTAGGACACAGATCAATTTGACAGAGCAGGTAGGATGTCATTTTTTGCATTAAATTTAAAATAATTGTAGATTTACATACAATGGTAGGAAAATAGTACAGAACAACCCCATGTACCATTTTCCCAGTATCCCTCAGAGACCTGGCAAAACTGTAATACAACATCACAACCAGGGTATTGACATCGATACGGTCAAGATACAGAACATTTCAATCACCACAAAGATCCCTCATGTTACCCTTTTATGTCCATTTGCTTCCTGTCTCCATCCCCTCATTCCATGGTAGCCACAAATCTGTTCTTCACTTCCATAATTTTGTGATTTCAAGAACGTTGTATCAATGGAATCATACAGTACATAATCCTTTGGAATTGGTTTTTTTTTTTAATTCAGCATAATTCTCCGGAAATTTATCCAGGTTATTGGGTTAAACAGTAGTCCTTTCGCTGCTAAGTAGAACTCCATAGTATGAAAGTACCACAGTTTGTTATTGTATAGTTATTCACACAGTAAAGGACATAGGGTTTTTTATAGCTATGTTTTTGGTGTCGAGTCAAAGAACTCTTTGCCTAAACATGAGATCTATGTCGGGCTTCCCTGGTGGCGCAGTGGTTGAGAGTCCGCCTGTTGATGCAGGGGACACGGGTTCCGTGACCCGGTCCGGGAAGATCCCACATGCCGCGGAGCGGCTGGGCCCGTGAGCCATGGCCGCTGAGCCTGCGCGTCCAGAGCCTGTGCTCCGCAACAGGAGAGGCCACGACAGTGAGAGGCCGCGTACCGCAATAAAACAAAACAAAACAAAAAAACATGAGATGTATGTTGACTCAGAGTAGTAAGAACAGATATCCTTGCCTTGCTCCGGATATTTAGGGGGAAAGCACTCAATATTTCCCATTAAACACCGTGCTGTCTATAAGAAGTCATAGATGTTCTTTATCAAGTTAAGGAAGTTCTCTGCTATTCCTATTTTTCTGAGAATTTTTATCAAGAAAATGTGTAGAATTTTGTCTGATGCTCTTTTTATACTGATGGATATGACTATCTGACTTCTGTTATTTAGCCTGTTAACATGGTGGATTATACTGATTGATTTTCTAATATTGAGCCAGCTTCGCATCCTGGGATAAACTCTGCTTGGTCTTAATGTATAATTCTTTTTATACATTATTTAAATCTATTTACTAATATTTAACTAAGAAATTTTTGCTTATATTCATGGGCATCTGGAAAAAATTATATTCCACTGTTGAATGGTGTATTTTATAAGACATCAGTTAAACCCTGGTGGTTCAATGATATTGTTGAGTTCCTCTGTATCCCTACAGATTTTCTGTCGAATTGTTCTATCAGTTACTGAGAGAGGGGTATTTCAGTCCCCACCTGTACTTATGCATTGGTCTATCTCTCCTTTCAGTTCCATTGTTTTCTGCAGTTTATTGTTTGGTACATGCATATTTAGGACTGCCACATATTTTTGGTGGACTGACTCTTTTACCATATATAATATCTTTCTCTGTCTCATAATTTTCTTTCCTCTGAAGTCTAATTTATGGGATATTAATATAGTCATTCCTTCTCTCTTTTGATTAAAATTTGCAAGATATATCTTTTTTCCATCCTTTTGCTTTCAACCTGCCTATACTGTTAAAGTTACTTTCTTTTAGTCAGCATGTACATGGGTCATGGTTTTTAGTTCACTCTGACATCTCTGTCTTTTATTGGTTTATACTGACCTCTTAATTCAATATAAGTATTGATGTGTCAAGGCTCACATCTGCCATTTTGTTTTCTTTTTCTTTCCCCTTTCTTCATTTCTCTGTTATCGTTTTTCTTGCTTTCTTTTGAGTTACCTGAACATTTTCTAGAATTCCATTTTTATTTATCTGCAGTAATTTTGAGCGCGTCTGGCGGGTCTACCTTCTTCTCTCTGTCCTTCAGAGCAGGGGTCCCCAACCCCCAGGCCGTGGACCAATACCGGTCCGTGGCCTGTCAGGAACTGGGCCACACGGCAGGAGGTCAGCAGGGGGCAAGCGAGCAAAACTTTATTGACTTAAAAAAAATATACGCGCGATATGAGAGTTGCAAGTTAAGTTTTATTTGGGGCAAAATGAGGACTGCAGCCCGGGAGGCAGCGTTTCAGATAACTCTGAAGGCAGGAGGCAGCCAGGATAGATAGGAGTTTTGCAACAGGTAACTGGGAACGTCAAAAGATTATTGTTAAATCAAGAGAACCAGATATCTCACGTTAAGGAATGTAGTGCTTTTCTGTGTATGGGAAGATGTTAGAGTCTGGGCTCCCTGAAATCAATCCTTTGATATGCACCTCAGCTATCTGGGGCCTGTATTTTCACATCCTGAGTGTCCTCAGCGCTCACCACAGGGAGTGGCTTCAGTCTGATGGCTGCTAGATGGCAGGTATTCTTTTCAGCCCTGCGTTTCCTCAGGGCTCACGAGCTCTCGTTGGAGGGCTGCAGTCATTGGTGACTGTGACATCCTTTGTTTATTGATAGGGCAGGAAATATTCCATTTATCAGCTTCAACTGCCATTCCCCATCCCTCCCCATCGCTCGCATTACCGCTGAACCATCACCACTCCCCCCATCCGGGGAAAAAAATGTCTTCCATGAAACCAGACCCTGGTGCCAAAAAGCTTGGGGACCAGTGCTTCAGAGTATTCTCATGCTTATTTTATATAAAATATGCAAAGGTTTTAATTGTACAAAATGGAAGAGATAGGGAAATGTATGCCTATACCCTCTTCCTAGAATGTCATTTTAATAAATGAAAATGATTTAAAAGGTTTTATTTTGGACATGTAGCAACCAAACATTCTGTTGCATTTTTAAAATAATAATATGCTGCAAATTAAGAAGCATTTTACAGAGATTCTTTTGGTGAAAACCTCAGTCACGATTTCAGAAAAAAGTGGGGAATGAAAATTTATTCTGAAGGGATACATGTCATCAAGCTTGCTAGTATATTTTACTTTAAAAAATAAATTAGTGTGACCAAAAAAACTGATGAATTGTAAGGGTTTATATTATAGTATTCTTGAATTTACCCAAAATTTTACATCTCTTAAAATACCTGTACAGGTTATTTATTTCTTACCTAAGTTGTTTGTTGCCCTATAGCTCAAACAAAGTTATCTGCTTTTGAACCAATTCATTCTTAGCAATCTTGACAGTAAGTATGATTTTCTATGTCATTTTTTAGGTTTGGTTATATACATGGCCAAGAGCACTGAAATAATAATTATTTGTATTTATCACTGGCAAAGCCAAGATCATGAACGCTATGAGAAGAAATTTAAATAAGGATTTTCTTTGAATTTATCAATAAAATATACTCACCAACAATCCCTTACTTAGCATTCTCGTCCTTATTGATTTGCAAAATTGAACAATTCAATTTTTTAAGTTTGTATTCTATTCTACTATAAATATATTCCCAAAATATGATGGCCAAAGGACTACAACTTTTAGATCTATCTACTTTCCACTTAATTTTTAGACAATCTTCCAAGAAATACTAAAATCAGAGAAGTAAAGTAGCCACCATATAATAATACGGTCTTTCCTCTTTCCTGAATTTGGGATTCTTAGAAACTGAAGTATTTGCTTTCTCTCCAGCAGATGCCACTTTAGATATTCTTCCTCCTCTTTCCGCTGTCTTCCATTTTCTCTGTCTCCTGGTTTGGTATATAAACTAGTTTTATCACAGTAGTCACATAAAACTTGGTTTTATACTCCCTACACTTACTGGTGAGTTAAAAAGTATTTCTAAAGAAAGGTTTTTCTCTCATCTAAAAACCCAGAAGTTCACATTAACAGTTATTGTGTCCATTAGTATCCATGGTTCCAAAGACGAGTGAGAAGGAGTTACAAAAAGTGAGGTGTTTTAGTCAGGGTTCTCCAGAGAAACAGACCAACGGTGTATATATAGATATATATCAGAGGAGATTTATTACGGGGATTGACTCATACAATTCTGGAGGCCGAGATATGCCACAAATGCTATCTGCAAGCTGGTTAACCAGGAGGGCTGCAAGTGTCAGTCTCCAAGTCCAATGGCCCTTCAAGGGTGGGAGAGGATGAATGCCCCAGCTCAGGAACAGAGAGAATTAACCCCTCCTGTCTTTTTGTTCAATTTGAGCCCTCGGTAGATTGCATGATGCCCACCCATATTGATACTGAGCAGGACCCTGTGAGCCTCCTGGGCACAAAAGCCTTTCTGTGTCCCCTAGTTCTTGATTACAGAAAATAGGCTTCATTCAGCCTCCTTCACCTTCCCTGAGTTCCAAGGGGCAGGTTCAAACAGATGCTAATTAAGGAAGGGACGGGATGCAGAGACAAGGGAGGAGCAGTCAGGAAACAATACTGCAGCCTTGAGGCAGGGTCCTGGTTCCCCCTCAAGGGATACACATTACAATATCTTTGAGCTGTTTTTCAAATACTGAAAACCCCACTAGGTGGGAGAAGTATGCTGCCCACAACCAAGTAGACCCCAGACCGGTAGGAACCAGAAGGTTGATGTTGCTGACTCCTTCTTACCTCACCACCAACCAATCAGAAGAAGGTCCATGAGCTGATCACACCCTCTTCGAAGAACAATGGCTGTAAAACTCCCCACTACCCACTCCAGGTCTGGACACACAGTTCTGAGGGCATTAGCCCACTGTCCCCGTTTGCCAGGCAAAGCAATAAAGCTATTCTTTTCTACTTCACCCAAAACTCTGTCTCCGAGGTTTAATTCAGTGTCGGGGTACAGAGTCCGGATTCGGCTTTAAGATCAGTCACGGATGCCAATGAAAATCTTTTCCAGAAACACCGTCACAGACACACTCAGAAATAATATTTTACAAGCTCAGTTAAGTTGATACATAAAATTAACCAGTCACATTAGGAAATTGTCATGTTGCAAATCTTTCTCTAAAAATATTTTAAACCTTAACTATATCATTAAGCAAAAATGTCGCAAATGATACTCAGTCAAATACCAGAAAGAAATATTATAAAATCTATTGCCTTATAATATCTAAAAGAGGGAACATTCATCTTTCTAGCTTAAATTTAGAGGAAAACCTGTCAAAAAAGAAGTCACTAAGTTAGACCATATCTAATGGATTCTTTGAGGAGTCTTTCACCTTAGTGAATTACAGAACTGGTAAAGAGATAAATTTCTGATTTTATACCCAAAGTTTGGCTGCCTTAGTCATTCCAACACAAGCACACAAGAGAAACAAATCATTCTAGTATTGATTATTTCTCAGTGAGTTTTTAACTCATATTTCTAATCTGATTTTGGATCCTTTATATAATTCATTAAGAGGCCAGTTTATTTCCACTTTATCCAGCTGGATTTACTTTTGTCCCTTCAGTTCTTGACATTTTAAATGAATGTTGACTCTGAAGTCAGTAAATGTTAGTGTACTTTGCTCCAAACCAGGTGCTAAGGCTTACAGTGAGAGAGCAATTCCTGAACCCTGATTTTCTTTAGTCTCTTATTCCCAAGTCAAAGAAAAATAAAAAGAAAGAAAGAAGAAGAATGTCTTTTGAAGAGGGATTCTTTAGTTTTAAAAAAATAATAACCTTGACCATAAAAAGCCGCAGCGAAGAACTCTGTGACTTGGCTGTGCTCTCCCTTGATGTGTTCTCACTTTCGACTTCGCTGATCCTACAGACTTTGGAAGAGCAGAAACTCTGCCACTACTTAGCCTCCTATTCTTCTGGCACACTGTCTGCAGGATCATTTCTCAACACGATGTTGATGCTTCTGTTTATTTTCTCATGTATAGCTCATCCTTCCCATCACAAATTACATCCACATGGGTGAATCACAAGCTTGTAATTTTCTTTTGCTTGGTCCTTAAAGGCACCTTAGGAATTCTTCCTCTCCACACCTGTACTTTTCATAGCATGTAAATGGACTTTAGAATCTATAAATAACCCAATCAACACTAAACACTGCTTTCAAATGCTGACAAGCTGCTATTCACTAGGTTCTCATACTGAGCCTTCATGCTGTTTACTTAAGCAAATCTTTTCTTCTTTAAATTACTCAGTATATATTCTTTGTGCTATTTATTTTGAAGTTCTGAAAAAGAAAGAGTCTGCCCACTAGTCCTTCCAAAGCAGCACTAGACGATAACATTTTACCTGGCTAATAGAACTGAGATAGCTATGTAGTCATAATGGGGATATTGTTTTTAATCACAGTTATTTGTGTAAGAACATTGTTTATATACGCTTTATGTATGCTTTCTTAAAGTTTTTATGACCCATAACAACTTTTAATATTATTGTATGAAAAACTGGAATTCTTTAATTTAGCTTAATGAAAAATCACAAATATGAAATTGTTTCATGGAAAAACATTATTGAGTGTCATAACCTTCATTTAAAACTCCTTAATGAGGAGTTACTAAACATTTCTAATTGAGAGATTTCTAATCCCTAGCAAAACTAAATCAAAATTTCTAGAGAAAAAAAAAATGAGGAAATGTATGCATCATTCATGAAACGTGGGAAAATTGTCCTCCAACTACTTTCAATTTCAACAAATATTTGGTAGACATTTTATGGATGAAACAAAATGGAAGGAAATTGTTAGTGATTAATTTATAACCCCCTTTTAGGAAAACAACAACAACAACAGTGTAACGTTGGTGCAGAAGCTCTGTCATAACTTCTAATTTGAAGAAGGGGCAAAAGTGAGGGTAGATTTTGGGGGAGGGACTAAATAGTACCCTGGAGCAGCAGAAATATAATTCCTGTATATGTCAGTAAAAACCGTGACCAAAATGAATGAATAGTGATGTTAAAATTTTGAGATTAAGATTTGCCTTACAGGTGTGCGGTCCTTCGCCCGACAGCCTGTCGAGCCAGGAAGGTCCAAATTGATGTTCCTGGGGAGAGAGATTCTGTTCCGTTTAAAGTGTGAGAAATGCGATCGCGGTTAAGGATTCCTGCGGTGCGTCTTTCAGAGGCACCGTTCTGTCCTGGGGTGGTGAGATGATCACACAGTGGATGCCAGCCCGTCCCAGCCTGGCTGTGCGGTCACTGAAGCCAGGGGGACTCCTCGGGCACTCGCTGACTTTGGTCAAAGTGTTTGTGTGTGACGTCAGCTCACCTGTGGTCCTGTGAGCATCCCCCGCCGGGGCCCTGGGCTGGGAGGCGGGATCCCGTTCTCCCCTCCTGTGAAGTTGGTGTGGGGCCGGAGTAGCTGAGCGGCTACTTCAATTGTGCCCCCGGATGGAGGCGAGCGCCAGTGGGAGGGGAGCCGGTCGTGGACACACCCATCTCGACTGCAGAACGAGGCTGTTGGTGGGTTTGTGGGTGTTGGAGCTGGGCTGTCAGGTGTTTTTGGATTTAGCAGGAACATTTTCAAAAGTATCCGATGTTCTCAAATAAAAATCTTTCCTTGTGAGAAAAATAAAAAATAAAAAAGATTTGCCTTAATTCCCAATCTAGAGCATCCTCCCAGGAATATTTGAGTTACCTAAAATATATATTGATGTAAAGAATTCAGTAAAATTGCAAGAGAATAGATCAGAATTTTATCATTTTCTTTTCATTTGTATTTTACACTTTCTCTAACAGTTACACTGATTTTTTTAACATCTTCATTGGAGTATAATTGCTTTACAATGGTGTATTAGTTTCTGCTTTATAACAAAGTGAATCAGTTATACATATACATATGTCCCCATATCTCTTCCCTCTTGCATCTCCCTCCCACCGTCCCTATCCCACCATGGTCACAAAGCACCGAGCTGATCTCCGTCTTATGCGGCTGCTTCCCACTAGCTATCTATTTTACATTTGGTAGTGTATATATGTCCATGCCACTCTCTCACTTTGTCCCAGCTTAACGTTCCCCCTCCCCATATCCTCAAGTCCATTCTCTAGTAGGTCTGCATCTGTATTGTTTTTCTCTTTCTGACTTACTTCACTCTGTGACAGACCCTAGGTCCATCCACCTCACTACAAATAACTCAATTTCGTTTCTTTTTACGGCTGAGTAATATTCCATTGCATATATGTGCCACATCTTCTTTATCCATTCACCTGTTGATGGACACTTAGGCTGCTTCCATGTCCTTGCTATTGTAAATACAGCTGCAATGAACATTTTGGTACATGACTCTTTTCGAATTATGGTTTTCTCAGGGTATATGCCCAGTAGCGGGATTGCTGGGTCATATGGTAGTTCTATTTTTAGTTTTTTACGGAACCTCCATACTGTTCTCCATAGTGGCTGCATCCATTTCATTCCCATCAACAGTGCAAGAGGGTTCCTTTTTCTCCACACCCTCTCCAGCATTTACTGTTTGTAGATTTTTGATGATGGCCATTCTGACTGGTGTGAGGTGATACCTCATTGTAGTTTTGATTTGCATTTCTCAAATGATTAATGATGTTGAGCATCCTTTCATGGGTTTGTTGGTAATCTGTATATCTTCTTTGGAGAAATGTCTATTTAGGTCTTCTGTCCATCTTTGGATTGGGTTGTTTGTTTTTTTGATATTGAGCTGCATGAGCTTCTAGTAAACTTTGAAGATTAAAATGTAAAAATTTAAAACCCTTTGTCAGTTGCTTCATTTGCAAATATTTTCTCCCATTCTGAGGGTTGTCTTTTCATCTTGTTTATGGTTTCCTTTGCCGTGCAGAAGCTTTTAAGTTTCATTTGTTTATTTTTTATTTTATTTCCATTTTTCTAGGAGGTGAGTCAAAAAAGATCTTGCTGTGATTTATGTCATAGAATGCTCTGCCTATGTTTTCCTATAAGAGCTTGATGGTATCTGGCCTTACATTTACGACTTTAATCCATTTTGAGTTTATTTTTCTGTATGGTGTTAGGGAGTGTTCTAATTTCATTCTTTTACATGTAGCTGTCCAGTTTTCCCAGCACCACTTATTGAAGAGGCTGTCCTTTCTCCACTGTATATTCCTGCCTCCTTTATCAAAGATAAGGTGACCATATGTGCGTGGGTTTACCTCTGGGCTTTCTATCCTGTTCCATTGATCTATATTTCTCTTTCTGTGCCAGTACCATACTGTCTTGATTACTGTAGCTTTGTGGTATAGTCTGAAGTCCGGGAGCCTGATTCCTCCAGCTCTGTTTTTCTTTCTCAAGATTGCTTTGGCTATTCGGAGTCTTTTGTGTTTCCATAAAACACAGTCGTTCCAAAAAGAACGACTAACCACTATTCAAGAAAAAGATACCACTGAAAGAGTCCTAGAACCCTCAGCGGTGAGGTGGAAGCACCTCCCTGCACCACGGAGACCAAGACAGACTACACTCTGAAGGCAGAAGGGTAAGAGAATTGGCTCCACATTGACCACATTACCTGTCCCCCAGCCAGCTCAGCACCTAGCGGAGGGGTCTCCCCTGAGCCTCCAATTCCTCCAGTGGGAGAAGAGAGCCCAGGGGGGACACCCAGCCTCCCCCTAGTATTGTGCGTCACTTTGTGGGAGCCTCTACTGTGATCTTGCCCCACAGGGATTGCAGGGGAACCTGCAGAGCACAGGAAACAATTACTGACATCTCTAACTAGGGAATATGTTTTAAGATTGGCCTTTTGTTTCCCCATTTTATTCTAGAAACTGTGTGGCTCAGAATAGTGAGGAAAGACAGTAGTGCTTCCTCTCATTAGAGACGAATGGATGACTTTAAGTTGTCAAAGAGAAAAGATTTTTAAGGAAATATAAACAAACATCGCAATTTTTGTCTCTGTATAAGAAACTCTCACCCAGAGATATATATGTTAAGAACTGGACAAATATTTTGAAATATTTTACTGAGCCAGTGAAACTGTGAAACATTCTCCACATAAGACATATACAATATTTATTTCACAGGAATGTCTATGTGATAAAAGATGTGAAGTATTGTTGTCTAGGTATTAGAGTTAGTCTGCTATTCTTCCAATGAATGAGTAATATCCCTCAAAGGAATTAACTAAACTTTAACTAACTTTAAAGTTTTTCCATCCTAGAAAATTTAATTTCTAGGTATATTGCAATAAGTAACATACAATAGCAATAGTAATAGTGTTCCAATTACAAATTCTGTACAATATATTACCCCCAAAACTTAGTAGCATAAAATAAAACTATTTTATTATATCTCATTGGTTCTCTGGAGCAAGAATTTGGACAGAACTAGGCTGGGTGATTTTTGGATCCTTGCACTGTTGACTGAGGTCACTTATTGGTGCTTCAATGATGATGGATAGGTTTGTTTGGAGAGTGCAATACAACTCCACTTGCTTTTCTGGGGGTGGATGGAAGACTGAGTTCAGTTAGGACTGTCAACCAGAGTGCCTAAACATGGTCTCTCCACCATGGCAGTTTCAGGGTACTTGGATTTCTTACATGACAGCTAGATTTCTTCACAGCTACCATCTCAGGACAACCAAGCAGAGCTGCATCACTTCCACCACATTTTCTTGGGTAAAATTGAGCCATTGGGTCAGGTCAGGTTTCAGTGGCAGAGGAATTAATCTCCATGTCTTAATAGGGAGCAACAAGCTGGTATTGTGGAAGCACTTAGAGAGCGGGAGATGGTATGGCCATTTTTGGAACGCACTCTGAAAGATACAATTTGGAAACTTTTTATTACCTAAGTTTACTTAAGTAATAAGTGGCACATCTGGGACTTTAGCCTAAGCCAAGCATGACCCCAAAGACTTTTCCATAGGAATTTTTAAATGGATCTGAGAGAAACAGACAGAGAGGCATAGAAACAGAGACAGAGAAAAAGAGAGAGAGAATACTGTGTTTTGAAAACTCATTTCAGATTACAAATTAAATTTTGAAATTACCAAATAGTTTGCCATTTACCTCTTATTTAAAGGTATTTATCCTACCAATGTATCATTTGAATCAAAGATCCATTAAGGTGAGATTTATTCATCTCTTTTACCTTTCATTCTTTTTTGTAGCATAGTGCCTGATGTAAAGGAAGTAATCAATAAAGATTTGATGAATAAATGAATGAACGTCATGTATAAATGCTGGCAAAGGGAAGTTAATTTGTATTTGAAAAAAATAAAGGCATAGTCTTAAGTATTTTCTAAGAAACACAACATCTTATCTTTCCTTTGTATTGCATATTAGAGCTATTACCTATGAAATTATATTCCTAGGTTCTAGATTTAAAGGGCTTAAATATATACATTGCCTTCCCCCTTCTTAACAATAACTTCACGTTAAAAATTATTTATATAGAACTATTTTTTAAAAATAGTTTGTGTGTAACAGTATGTTGGTTATTCCACATATAACATTAACTTAAATAAAATGTTTATAGTATATTAAAATGCTGCAATTAAAAGTAAAAGCAAATAGCTTACTATACCTATTTATTTAAAACTTGAGAAATTACATGATTTCTGACTTTGACTTGCTATTTAAGTTAAGTATTTTAAGGTGTATTTAATTAAAATGTATATAAATATATGTCATATGTGGAAATGTGTTTATCCAACTGTTATAATTTTTTTAAGTAACAGTTAATTTTACTCCACACTCATAAACCTTCTCCCTCTTAAAACATGGGAAATGGATAAATAGTATTTGTTTCTAAATTCTGTCAGAATTTCACAAGGCAATAGAGAGGATTTTTCCATTGCTTAGGAAGGAAGCACTTGGTATAATTTGTTTGCTCAGAGGAAATGTTTCCATATGAGAAAACACAATGTTACCATGGTGATACATCAAAAAAAGCATTTAATAAATTCAGGATGACATAAAACCTATTCTGCTTTAAAAAATAGTCTAGATTTTTAAAATATATGAAATATATGGAGAAATTTATTTTTGAAAACTGTTTATAAAGAAACTGTTTAATAAATAAAAGTCAATATTAGATTTGATCATATTTCAAGCTTATAAAAAGAAAACTTTGGATTTCGAGTCAGTCTCTTTATTTCCTTTTACTACATTTCTTAACATTGGAAAATATCTAGTATTTTGTGGGTAGTGTGAAAGGATCACATTTTATGGGTCTGTGCAGAAATATCAGAGAATATATAAATACACTATAAAATCCATCCAGTCCAGGAATTGGTGGATTTCCTTTTACTGTCTTTATCTAAAATGAGCGTTATTCTGTTGACTACATTATTTTCCTAAGCCCTTAGCTGGCGGGATGAAAGGTAGCTATTCAACATGTGAGTAAGCCGGTAGAAAACGGCATTTATTACCCATCAGAACCAGAATTTGATTATTGCTAACATTTTTTTAATATAGCACTTACCTAGGGAGATAAAGGGAAGAGAGAGAGAAAAAGACAATAAATACAAAAGCAAAAATATGTGCTACACTTTGACTTCTCTGTGAGTGGAATGAACGAGTCTATAATAAAAATCACTTTCTTAGCCTCTTGGACCTGTACGCCCCATTTGGTTTTCCCAGATCAGTCTTTGTAGTCTCAGAGCCTCATGGACCATGCCAGCTCTCACAGGTTCAATGGCTTGTCTGGGTTTTAGCGACCCTGGCTCCCTAAAACCAAGCAAGAATTACTTAATCAATTGAAATTGGCTTTGAACAATTATTTCATGAGTCCTTATTAAAGATAGAAATTTTCTGTGAAAATAGCTTATTTAAAAGAATATATTAGTGTACATAGGAATTCATCGTACATGGCAGGTGATGTTAGATGCTTATTGAATAAAAGAACAATCACATACAGATAAATGATTTAGAATTCAGCTAAGAGAAGAAAAGGTAGCAGTTTGGGATGATAAAATAGTTGAACACAATCAGAACCTGAAACCAAGATGTAACTGCAGTTAGTTTATTTGTGTGGTGACGCCCTGAAGCAGCAGCAGGAAGTGGAGAAGGACGATGAAGCATTGAGCTCAAAGTATTTACCTTTTATACCAAAACCTCCAGTACTTTGTAAACATAAGCACATGAAGTCATCTAATACCTTTGTGATTCGTAATACTTAGATTCATAAGCTGCAATGTTCTCAGTTCCATTATTCTTAGGAAAGCCAGAAATACTAGAAATTTTTGGTTCTTTAAACACAGGAGAATTTAAAATTCCAGTGAGAGAACTGAGGCCATATGATCAACCTTTACAGAAACTATAGAGGCCACAACATATGGCACAAATAAAACTCTCACATGACAACTCCTAGCGGGTGCAATTCTAATTTCTCAGCATCCTCCAGTGGCAAATAGAGTCACAGAGGTATTTTTCCAACAGTGTAAACCACTACCTGCTCACTTTCCATCAAAACATGTATTTTGTTATTTTCCTTAGAAGGGAAAACTCAGAAGAATCTTGGAATTATTTCCTTCTCTGACCAAAGTGATACTGTCATGATTATGTCTATATCGTTAATATTTTCATGGGGCATCTATTTGCAGAGAGGTTTCAAATATAATATTTCATGTAAATCAGATAGGTCCAAAGGTATTATTTTTGTTTACATTTTGGGAGTAGGAAAACCAGTAGCCCTAGAGGTTGAGTGACTGAGCTGATACCACATGGAATAAGGAAGAGTCCAAAGATTCCATATCCCAGTACCACTTGACCTCACTAACGTGGATGGACTGGATAACACCCCAGACTCTAGGGAAGATGCTTGTCCATTGTTAATTCTGTATCATCAAAGAACCTTTGTATAGGCTGAAAAGAATAAACACTTTCAGAGGAAAGTGAATATCCCTAGGACCACATTCATATCTCCAATGAAAATGCAGGGCTTATTTCATTTCTTTGTGTGGAATCAAATTAAATTCTTGCATGAAAGAATTTATCAAAATAGTCATTAGGTAGAAAGTTTTAAAACTATAAATCCTGTGCAAGTGATTGGGTCTTAATGGAGCAAGTGAAGTCATTTGTTTTCTTTGCTAAAGCTAACATCTGGTAAATTTATAGCTCACTGTATTGTAGTTTAATGGCAATAACAAAAATACTGTTATCACACCAGTGGTTGACCAATGCAAGGAGAAAATGTTATCATCCAGAAAATAATCCCCTAAGAAAATGTTTTTCTAACTGATTAGCAAAGCTGGCACATGGGGACCCTACATAATGAGGCAAATTTGTTTCTTAGCAACAGGAGAATAAAACAGATTGAAATATGATGAGTTTGACAGTGACAATGAATGGGGGAAAATCAGTGTAACTTGAAAAAAATCAGCAGGAGAGAAGTTGATATTGTATAGATGAAAGCTGCAGAATGCTTTTAGTTTTAAAAGACTTTGAGCATAAATCCAGCTTGTATAGGAGTATGATATTTGTGGCAAAACAAACATCTGAAGAAAGAAAATTTGTTTTATAGAAGGAAATGTTCCACTGTCTTTCATTATATTGGAAACTCTTACAGTCTAACAACCAATATATTAAGGAATGAGAGTAAAGGAATAAATCATACTTGTATGCTTTTTAAATGCTATGCTGGTGAACTCCTCAAAAAAGGAAACACATTTTACAGATTAACAGGAATTTTATTACACTAGGACGGAATTTTCACTAAAGATCATGATCTATCAAAAATGTTAATGCATTTTCTCAAAACTGATTTGAAGTTTCAGTAGAATGGGGAAATTTTAATACACAATATAAATATCTAATTCAATTCAATGAATACTTTTGATTAATAATAATAATTTACTGGGTGCTTACTATGAACCAAGCTCTCCTTCCTAATCAATTTATATACATTAGTTTATTTGATCTTTACAACACCAGTAAAAGAGACCCTTATTTTTCACATTCCACAAAGGAAATCAGACACCTAAAAAACTTTGTGGTAGGCAGAATTCTAACACGACCCCTAAGAATCCTACCCTGTTATGTGCACACTCCCTACCTCCCCTGGTGTATGTAACTTCCCTTCCCTTAAAAATAGGCAGAACAGTGAACACAACTGTTAAGTCACTTCTGTGATTAGGTTACCAATTCGTTCATTTTGTGTTAATCAAAAGGAGTGTTATATGGGTGTACTGATCTAGTCAGGGGAATGCTTAAAAGTGACCACTTCTTGAAGGTAGAGAGATTGCAAGTGTGAAAGAGGGCCATGTTATGAGGACCTGAGGGATGCCTCTAGGAAATGAGAGCAATCCCTGCTGGCAGCTGGCAGGGTGACAGGGACCTCAGTCACACAGCTGCAAGGGGGGGAATTCTGCCCATGACCAGTGAGCTTGGACAAGGGCCTAGAGCTTTAGCAGGGAGTCTTAGCCCTGGAAGTCACCTTGATTTCACTCTGTGAGCCCTTAAGAAGAGGACCAGTACCCAGGAAAATGACATTCAGAAATTTCAAGATGATTAATGGGTGTTGTTTCAAGCCATTAAATTTGTGATAATTTGTCATGCGGCAATAGAAGAAGAATACAGTACATAAAGTTCTATCGTCATAAAGTGAGTGAGATGGAAACACAGGGCAGTCTGGTGATGGTCTTGCTTTCAAACATCTTCATATCAATTTATAAATTAGGGTTTTTTGTTTGTAACTTACAGAAATTGACTTCAGCTAACTGAAATGGAAATAAAAGGATTTCATTTCATATGAAATACTGAATATCTCACACAATTTTTTTTAAAAAAGGAAAGTAAAACAAACAGCTTCAGGAAGAAGAAGACAGAAGGCAGTTCCGGAATCCCTGCTTGAAGATCTGCAGTCTTTGGGAGAAACTGCTGTTGGGAGATGGCTGTTTCCACTGCTTCGATCATGAAGCTTAAGATTGAGACTCCTTGGAAAGACAGGCTGACCGCCACACCTCGGTCACAGCCTCACACCTGCAGACAGAGGGGCTGGAAGTGTGATCAACAATCTTCTAGGATCACGAGAAGCAGGAGGAAAGGAAGTAATCCTGGACTGCTTTTCATTTCTATTTGGGAAGAGTTGGGAGATATTAGGGTTCTCCAGAGAGGTAGCACCAGTAGGGTGTATATATAGAGATTTCTTTTAAAGAATCAGTTCTACAATTAGGGGGAACTGACAACTCCAAAATCTGTAGAGCAGGCTGACAGGCTGGAAATCCTGGCAAGAGTTAATGCAAGTCTTAAGTCCAAAAGCAGCCTGGAAGGCAGAGTTCTTTCCTCTTTTGGGGACTCTCAGTCATTTCTCTTAAGGCCTTCAATTACCTAGATGAGGCCCACACACATTATGGAGGGTAATCTGCTTAGCTCAAAGTCTACTGATTTAAATGTTACTCACCTCCGAAAAATACCTAGACTGGCGTTTGGCCAAACAACTAGGAACTGTAGCCTAGCCAAGTTGACACATAAAATTAACCATCACAGGGGGTCTTGTAAAAGTTGGGGGGGAGGGGCTTCCCATGCTTCCACATGGGACTTACTATACGACAACCCTTTATTCTGGTCCAGGGAACCAATGAAAGGATTCTGAAAGTTAGAGAGGATGTCTTTCTGTAAGGAATGTCACAATATTATCAAAGTTTGCATGGAAAGTTATATGAACACCATAAATATTTAGCTTTTGCAAATTTACATTAATAGGAAAAATAAACTACTTAATTGAATTTTCAAACTGAAGGTGAAAAAATATCGCTATCATGATGAAACATTTATCTGAAAATTCCTTTTACCTTATGTCCAATTTACTACTCATATTAATTGAGTAAGCGTCATGCATGAAGAAGCATTATAGTAGATTTAATAGGATTTGATCAAAACATCCTTGGGGTGCTTCCCTGGTGGCGCAGTGGTTGAGAATCAGACTGCCAATACAGGCGACACAGCTTCGAGCCCTGGTCCGGGAAGATCCCACATGCCACGGAGCAACTGGGCCCGTGAGCCACAACTACTGAGCCTGCGCGTCTGGAGCCTGTGCTCCGCAACGGGAGAGGCCACAACAGTGAGAGGCCCGCGCACCGCCAAAAACAAAAACAAAAACAAAAAATCAGTAACAGATTTTCAACTAACTGAGATTCTCAAGAATAAAAGAAAGATGAGTCTGTCTGTAAACTTACTCTTCCCAAGCTTCGGTGAGTGTTTTTGTATCTGAGCTGCTGTTACCAAGGTTAGGATAATCAATAGCTAAACCACCCAGCCCTCAACCTTCCATGTTGCATCATGGTTCCAACAGTTCTCCAGGTAGGAAGCAACCGTGCTGAAGCAGAGGTTTTATTGTTTGTTTATGTTTGTTTTCAAATTACAGCTTGAGACTTCAGCAGATATTTTCAGAAGCTACTCTATTTAGTTCCAAAGCCAAAGGCACCATGATTTGCTTGATGAGTTCCGAATTTCTACTGAGTGGGCTGTTTCCAAGCAGGTGAATGGAGGATAGAACCTTCGTCTTTTTCATAGCAAAGGAAATTTAGGACAAAAATCTGCCTGCAGTGTGTGCTATTCTCTCAACTAGAGGAAATCTCTACTCTTAATTAATGTCACTAATAAATATATATTTATTTGATTTGGGGTTGTATTCTTTTATCTGATATGAGAAAATCCTTTTCTTTCTGAGAAAGGAGGCATAATATTAATTTGCTTTTAAGTTATCCCAAAAATGCAAACTAAACCCACACAGTGTGGAGAGTGTGATTCAATCACATAGAAGACTCCTCCCCTCACTTCCCACCTCTCTCACTCTGGGGCCAATTTGCATGATTCTTGGGCATCTGAATTCTATAATTGAAAAAGAATAAGTTTTTGAGTCAGAGAGGCCATTGTTCAAATCCTGACCCTACCATACACTGCTAATTAACTTTGGACAAATTATTTAGCCTCTAAAATTTATTTGTGACTGCTTTCTCTCCACCGGGCATAGTTTGAGGCCTTCTGTAGGATCAGATTTGGGTATAAAGGATACAAAGTCCCTGTCCTCATGGAGCTTACATGCTGATGCATGTCTATAGAAATTAGTGTATAATACCAAGTAGCAATATGAACAAAGAAGAAAAGCAAAGCTGGAAAAGAGAGTGGTTTAAGGATTATTTTTTTAAAGGCAGTCAAAAGGGATTTCTCTAAGAAGGTGAGGCAGAAGAAAGAGGAGGTGCAAAGTCCCTGGGGTAGAATCATGTTGGTGTATTCATGCATGAACAAGACAGGCAGTATGGTTGAAGCAGACTTAGTGAGGGAGACTAATACTGTGCACATGTGTAAGTCAAGTGTATTAGTGTCCTATTGCTGTGTAACAAACAAACACAGACTTAGTGGCTTAAAACAACACAAACTTACTCTCTCATAGTTTCCATGGATCAGAAGTCCAGGCAGAGCTGAACTGTGTCCTCTGCTCAGGGTCTTATGAGGCTGTAGTCAAAGTGTTGGCCAGGCTGCATTCTCATCTCAACGCTTGACTGCCTAAGAATCCACTTCCAGGTTCATTCAGGTTATTGGCAGAATTTATTTTCATGCACGTGTGTGACATTTCCTCATTTTCTTGTTAGTTCTCAACTCCTAGAGGCTGCCCTCAGGTCCTTTCCCGGTGGCCCCCTCAATAAGCAATTCACAAAATAGCTGTTTGTTTCTTTAAAGCCAGCACAAGAATTATCCTCAAGAAGGGCCCTGTCCCTCTTCAAATGGATTTTATCTGATCAAGTCAGGCCCTCTGTGATGATTTCCCTTGTGATTGATTCAAAATCAACTCATCTGGGATCTTGATTATTTTTGCAAAATCCCTCCACATTTACCATATCAAAAGGTACAGTAACTTTATCAAAAGAATGATGGTCCACCATAACATCTACGAGTCCCACTCACTCTTTTTTTTTTTTTAATAATTTTTTTTTTTTTTTTTTTTTTTTTTGGCTGCATTGGGTCTTCATTGCTGTGCCCAGGCTTTCTCTAGTTGCGGCGAGCGGGGGCTTCTCTTCGTTGCGGTGCGCGGGCTTCTCATTGCAATGGCTTCTCTTGTTGTGGAGTACGGGTTCTAGGCACGGGGCTTCAATAGTTGTGGCTCGTAAGCTCAGTTCTAGAGCGCAGGCTCAGTAGTTGTGGCGCACGGGCTTAGTTGCTCTGCAGCATGTGGGATCTTCCCGGACCAGGGCTTGAACCTGTGTCACCTGCATTGGCAGGCGGATTCTTAACCACTGTGCCACCAGGGAAGTCCCCCACCCACTCTTAAGGCAAGGGGATTAAATAGACATGTACACCAGGAGCCCGTGTCTTGATAGCCATCCTGGTATTTAGTTTACCATATCAAGGTACAGACCTTAGATTTTATATTAAAGGAATGGAAAGTCATTAGAATCAGAGATGATTTGCAGGACAACAACATGATTAAGTTAACAATTTTAAAGGATTACCCTTGCTGCTCTGTGGAGAATTTACTGTAGGGCTACAAGAATAGAGGCAGTGAAAAGATCAGGAGGTTTGTTCAATGGTGCAGGAAATAAATGATGAGAGCTTGGACTACTGTGATAATGATGAGAAAGGAGTCAGATTTTTTATATATTTTGAAAACTGAAAATGGCAAGATCTGATAGTGAATAGGATGTGGAATGATAATTATATCAGAGGGTTGAAATGAGAATTAACTGAGATGATGTATGTATACAACATGTAGGAGATGCTAAACAAATGTTACCTTTCATTAATACTATATAGCAGGCTTCTCTGGTGGCGCAGTGGTTGAGAGTCCGCCTGCCAATGCAGGGGACACGGGTTTGTGCCCCAGTCCAGGAAGATCCCACATGCCGCGGAGCGGCTGGGCCCGTGAGCCATGGCCGCTGAGCCTGCGCGTCCGGAGCCTGTGTTCCACAACGGGAGAGGCCACAACAGTGAGAGGCCCGCGTACCACAAAAAAAAAAAAAAAAAAAAGAAAGAAAAAATACTATATAGAATTATAATTATTATTTAGAGGAGACATTTTTTCTTTAGAGAATCTCATAGAAAAGAGGATTAGCACCTGATAGAATTTAGACATCTACAGCATTTATTTTAACTCAAGCCTTGAGGTAATTGTAGATGAAGAAAAGAGCAGTGAAAATTAGGCTATAAAAAAGTTCATTTCTTCTCACTGAAACTTCAGTGTACAGTATTATTCCTTTTGCTTTATGGTCGACCAAAAAAAAAGGGGAGAGTGGTGATTGGATGTAAGATTCAACCAGCATTTAATTGCCCTCTATAATTTAATCTGGCTTGTGTCCAGAAGTGACAGGTTGTACCAGAGAAAAATAGTTCCTTTCACGTGTGAGAGAACCCGTGAGAGAGAAAAAAGTTATGGGTTCAAATCTCAGTCTCTGGAGTACCACTAAAGTAAAAGGGTTTATCAAAACAGCCGTATCCATGGGTCTCCAGGCTCCACCCCAGAACCGTACTTCAGAATCTCCATTATGTTTGTAAACAAGAAACCGAAGGAAATAAGCCAGCTCTCTCCCTAAAGGATGGCTTAAGTTTAATGAGTCTGTGGTAGTAAGAGCTTTTAACTTCTGAGTACACCAGTTTTTAGAAGACACTTTCACGTTATGAATATGACATAGTCAGGATGACTTGTCTGTATCCTTTTAGAAACAAAGATAATTGTAATTTTTAAGGTGAGAATTATAAAGATAGTTTCTCTTACTGGCTTTTTGGGAAAGACATCCTGATATTCAGTAATAAGAAATATTGATTGACGGCTTCTAATGTCCAATACATAGACACTATGCTATTAAAACGAACTTCGCAGCTGGAGAGAGGGAAGAGGTAGAAAATACCTGAGTGATTAGCTTTATTGGTAGTGGTCACCAGAATGACACCCTGCTGGCGTTCTGAATAGAGATTCTCAATGCTGTGCACATAAAAAAATTACCAAGGTCTGGCTCTTGCTCCAATAGATGATGACCTAATTAATCTGGGGTAGATTCTGGGGATAAGCATAGTTTTAAACTTTGTTGCTCAATTTGTTCCAGCTTTGGCCAACAAGAGCTCTTTCAGGTGGCTCCCGTGCCCCTTGACGTATTCCCATCGTCAAGTGTTTTTGGAGCACTTTCTTATTTTCTTTTGCTATAAAATGCTCCACACTCATCTTGTGTATTCCCTACTCCAACCTTAGAATCAGCCATTTCTCCAAGTAGCTCTGGTTCCTTTTATTGGAAAATGGTATTAAAAAATGAGATCTGCAACTGCTATTAGGAGTGGCATTAATTCTAAACCTTCTTAGCTGAAAGAACAAGGAATGTATGCGAGTATACTAATCCATGTATATGCACATATTTATAAATATTTCTACATATATATCCTTCTGTATCTATATTAAGCTAAACATTAGCTCATACTGATGTCTCCATTTATAGCCCAGTACCACATGGATTATTCTAGCCTTCCACCTTGCTTGTCTATAACCTTCCATTTCAACAGTGAGAAACCTAGTTTTCACCATCCTTTATCCATTCACTTAATTGTTCCATTCCACTATATATGTATAGTGGTTTGAGAATGGTTACCTTGGGAAACAACTTTACCAATTAGAGTACAGAGTTTATGTTCCTTTCCTCTTGCTTTTAGTCTTGGAATCACCATTCATTTCCAAGGTTACTTAGGTAGGCATCTTTTCCTCTCACAGTCTTCAATGAGGTTGTTTCATATATATCTGTAATATAGTTATTTCTTTTGTCAATGTCTGCATTCCATCCTGAGATTTCTGACCTCCTAAATGTCTTTTTTTAAGATTTACTCTTTGTGCTATAAAGTTCTATTTTTTTTAAAGTGATTCTTAACCCTTTTTCGTTTGTTTGTTTTTATTGTGGTAAGAACCCGTAACACAAAATCTGCCCTCTTAGCAAATTTTTAAGTGTACAGTACAATATTGTTGACTGTAGGTACAACGTTGTTGACTGTAGGTACCACATTGTAAAGAAGACCTCTAGAATATATTCATCTGGCTTAACTAAAACTTTATGCCCATTGATTAATAACTTCCACATTTCCCCTACTTCCAGCCCCTGGCAATCACAATTCTGCTCTTTGAGTCTATGAACTTGACTGTTTTAAATACCTCATATAAATGGAATCAAGTAGTATTTATCTTTTTTTTTTTTTTTTGCGGTACGCGGGCCTCTCACTGCCGTGGCCTCTCCCGCTGCAGAGCACAGGTTCCGGACGCGCAGGCCCAGTGACCATGGCTCACGGGCCCAGCCGCTCCGCGGCATGTGGGATCCCCCCGGACCGGGGCACGAACCCGCATCCCCTGCATTGGCAGGCGGACTCTCAACCACTGCGCCACCAGGGAAGCCCTATTTATCTTTTTTTTACCAGCATATTCACTTACAATAATATCCTCAAAGTTCATCCATGTTGTTGCATTTTGCAGAATTTCATTCTTTTTTAAGGCTGAATAACATTCCATTGTGTGTATATATACCAAATTTTCTTTATCCATTCATCCATCAGTGGACGTTTGGATCTTGGGGGGGGGGGATTTTTTAGATTCTTTTTTTCTCTTTGCATGTTATTTGGGAAGTTTCTTCAAGTTCACTGATTCTTTCCTCAACAATGTCATGCTTACTTATTTGCCCATTGAAAGCATTCTTCTTTTTTGCTACTTTTAAATTTTTTTCTAGCATTTCATTCTGATTCTATCAAATAATTTTCATCTCTCTGCATACATTAGCCATCTGTCCTAACATGTTGTTTACTTTTCTCACTAATGCCCATAACATTTTAATCACAGTCATTATTAATTTAATTCTGTCTGATCATTCCAATAGCTTTTGTATTTGAGTCTGGTTCTCATGATTGCTTTGTCTCTTCAGACTATGTTTTTTCTTGCCTTTTGTCACACATTGTAAATTTTCTGTTGAGAACTGACTTGTATTGGGTAACAGGAACTGAGATAAGTAGGTATCTAGTATGAGAATTTACTGTAAACTGGCTAGGAGTTAGGCTGTCTTTAATGTTAGTTGTAGCTATAGATATTGTTAAGTCCTCTGGTGTCAGAATTTTTGTCTCCCTCTTGCTTTAGAGCTTCCCTATATATTGCTCCTCAGAGAGAATCTGTGCTTTCATCTCTTAGCTGCAATCCACCATTATTATACTGGATTCCCATCAGTGATGTGGGAAGTTGTGGGAAGGAGAAGCATTCTATAACCTTCCTTTTATCCTCAGTCTATTAGTGAACCTCTACCTCAAGGCTGTGGTGTTTCTGTCCTTCCTCCCATGGTGTAGATTTTCTCTCCACTGAGCCCTGCTTCTGTCCCTGGCCACAGAATTTTCTATCTGTTTTCTTAAAGCTCTAGCTCTGTTAACTATACTTTGTTTGTTGATATAGTTGGTTGTTTGGTCATTTCTTCCCCTCCTGGAGTGAAATAGAAAGCTAGAAGGGAGCAAAGTTGGGGAGATTCCTTTCCCCTGCCTGGAGTAAAGTTTCAGAATCACGCCCTGGCAAAGTCCTTTCTCCCGAGAGTGAGCCTTTTTCATGAAGTCTCTGAGAGTGTTTCTCAAATCTTCTTCCTGGCAGAGACATGTGGGTATCTTTCTGAGAGCTTCACTATGAGAACCCAGTAGGATTCCTAAAGAGAAAGCTCATGAAAGTGTGGAGAGGTCTCACTAAAACAGCTCCTGGGGGGGTTTCACTCTCATGCTAGCCCACACTTTGCCTCCAGCAATTCATCGAAATTACCACACAAGTATTCCTACCATTCTTCTTTGTTTGATGAAGTTTTTGGAAGTGAGGAGTAACAGATAACAAAAGGAAAAATGTTTATGGCTTGATATTTACCAACCTAAGAACTCCTTGGTATGTCTAATAGGCCCTCTTTTTTCCTCTGCTCCTGTAACCACAGGACAAGCTCAAACTGGTCGCGCTCTGTCGATAACAGGATGTCTAGTTGCCTTGCAGATACAGCAAAACCAAAACTGCAAGTCTTGTAACCAGGGCACGCACAGAGGAGGAAAGCCCTCCTCAAATAACACTTGGAACATGTGTTTCCTCCCCAGAGCCAAGAAAGCTAGAACATTACTGGAACCTGAAAGCTGGAACCTTTTCAGAAAGGAGGGGTCTCTTGTGCAGGAAGATCTGGTGCCGAAATCCACCATTCGATACATGGCTCTCCTATGCAAAGAGTTTAAAAAAAGAAAAAATAGATTAACGCCCTCCAGTGGAAACCTGCCCTGCCAGCACTTGCGCATACCAGCCTGTTTTTCCTAACTCATAAAAGATTGACCCAAGAGCTTCCCTGGTGGCGCAGTGGTTGAGAGTCCGCCTGCCGATGCAGGGGACGCGGGTTCGTGCCCTGGTCCGGGAAGATCCCACGTGCCGCGGAGCGACTGGGCCCGTGAGCCGTGGCCACTGAGCCTGCGCGTCCGGAGCCTGTGCTCCACAACGGGAGAGCCCACAACAGTGAGAGGCCCGCGTACCGCAAAACAAGACAAAACAAAAAGATTGACCCAAGCCCCAGATCCAGGGGACAGATTTGAGACCTGCCTCCTGTCTCCTTGCCAGTGGATTCTCAATAAAGCCCTTTTCTTTTCTCAAAATCTTGTGCAATAGTGTTGGCTTCTATGTGCGTTGGGCAGCAAGCCTTTGCTTGGTAAGACTCCCTTCCAAACCCCTTGGGCACTGATCTCAAGGTACTCATCCTCAGGAGGATGAATGGGGAAACACAGCAGTGGAAAGCAACTGTGCGCTCTGGTAAATCCGTTACAAGTGTGTGGGACAGTGACCACCTCCTTTGAGTCCTCCAGGCTAGTTGCCTCTAAAAATAGCCTCTTATCTAGACTTCAGGGTATTCTACAAATAGTACCATTTTCTTTGTGTGCCACGATGTGAAAAATGTTGGAAAGGACTGCTTTGACAACACTGAATTTGGAAGAATGCCAAAAGGATGTGTGTTTTCTGCCAGGGCATGGCTGTTGTCCCAATAGTTTAAGGTAATGGGAAATAGAGAAATTTTCTCATTTCTGCCACTGACTCAGTGTAATTTTGAGTAAATAACTTCAACACTGTGAGTCTCTATACACGAAAGGGCAAGAAGAGATCATCTCTAAGATTTTAATGTTCTTTGTATTTGTGGACAGTTTACAATAAATGCAAGAACAGACATAAAATTGAGACGTGAACTAGATGCCAACAGACCTAGCTAGGTCTACGGCATATTTTGTACAAAGTGGCTTCCTTAGGATTTATGAATCTCACCCAAATGGTGCCTTTTTTTTATATATAGCTTTTAGCATTTACTTGTCTATTTAAAGCAAATGTCAAGAGACTGATTTCAGACCACATCTCACCATACAATGTGTTCATCAGTAGCAAAATCTCTCTGAAGGTCAATCTGAAAGAGAAGGCAAATTGGATACTTTAAATAAGAGCTGCTAAAGTAGATATGAGTAATTACAGACAATGTAAGAACGAGTTAAGTAGATTTATTTTTAAAAGAATGCAAGCTGGAATATTCTGCGAATGCTTTTAATCATTTTTTTTATTAAATGGGTGGATCCATTTAATATAAAAGAAAAGAGAACATTTTATCTCAAGAAGATGATTAGGATATTTTATTAGTAGTCCTTAGATTGTAGCCGGTTCATCTTTAGACAGGAACTCAACCCAAAAAAAACCTTGAGAAGATGCTCAGTATTTATTATATACTTCCTAAGTTCTAAAAGAAAAAGGATAAAGTTATATCAAAAAAGTTTAGGGGAGATTCATAATACTTCTCTTGCATTTGTCTTGCCAGAGGGCTCTAAATATCTGGAATGCATCTCTGTCTTCAGAATAACTTTTCTGGGAAAAGATATCTACAACAAGTAGTATAGATAAGCGTTGATTAAGAACCAAGACAAAAAAAGAGGTAATATAAAAATAATCCAAGAATTTGAAAAGGCAATTCAGAAAAAAGGAAACCCAATGGCTAATTGTATATGAAAAGATATTTGCATCAGTAGTAATTGAAGAAAAAAATCTAAAAAGTAGTGAAATACCATTGCTTAATAATCCGATTCACATGCAAAGAAAAAGCAAAAACTGTTTTTAAAACTTTGGTAACAACATTTTTGTGAGGTTATGGAGAAAAAGGAAATCTAACATTTACATTGCAAATGGGAGGTAATCAGGTACAACCACTTTGGAACAACTTGTCAATGTTTAGAATATTTGAGAATGGCTGCCCATGCATAAGAGAAGACATTTATGGAACTATTCATTGCAACAATTCTTGAAATAAAAAAGTGAGAACAAGCTGTGTTTACACAGAGAACGGATAAAATGAACTGCCTATGTCTGTATGTATCAATATGAATGTGTTAAAGGGTATTACGTTCACGATATAGGGTTACTTTTGGATAACGGAAAGGAACTGTGACTAAGAGGACAAAAGTGACATCCACTCCTTCTATATAATGTTTAATTTATTTCATAAAAATATGCAGCAAAGTACAAAATTCAAACGTTAATAAATCTTGATAGTGGCATATATATAGACATAAAATTCAGTAAGAAAAAAATGCAGATGTGTGACTGAAATGACTGAATTAGCATTTTATTTTTGTAATCCTGATGGCTTGAATGTATTCATGTATCTGTGAAATGACTATTATCCCCGGGATTCAATTTATATTAGATTTGATACAGCCATACACATAACCTTAGTCTTTTGGCTAGGTCTCTTATTCTATTAATTTAGCATATTACTGCCTCTGTCAAATGACTGGATATATTGTTTTCATTGATTCATAATCGAGCTGCAAATTACCTCACAAGAATGAAGGACCATATGCAAATCTTCTATCACTGTTACAGCTGAACAGCTGTTTACTCACAGATGCAAACGATGTTTATGGTGTCTTTCGTACCACATAGACTAGTCTAGTTTTCATTATCCTGTTAATTGTTTTGTATATAAAATTGCCTACTGTCTATATTCACTTGGGTACAATATCCAAATCTAAAAGTGTACTATCTCTGAGCCTTTGTTTTTTTTTTTTGTCACAAGGGAAAATCAGACCAATGCTCACCTCTATGTGTGTTGTTTTCTCTCCAAGTAGGATATATGTTGCCATCTTTTATTGCTGTCATCTTGGTGATTCTTTGATGGGAGGGCTCAATTAATTAAAATACATTTAATGAGCCCTAAGTATGACATTCACTGTACTAGCTTCTAGGAATATAATGAACAAAATTCAGACCCTGTGCTGAAGAAGTTAATAATAGCCAGGTTATAGTTACTAAAATATCTGCCCAGCTACTTTCTGAGAGGAAGACAGTGCAATTAGTCTAAAACATTTTATGCCTTTTCTTTTCCGAAACTCCTAGGCATTTCATTAAACGTTAATGAGAGTTTGAGTCAATATTAACTAAGTTACCAGAAAGATAATGTGATAAAGTAAAATAAATCTACATGAATTTCTCTGAAAATGATTATTAATGACTATTAACTTGGGCTAAACAGAATAAAATAAAATTTAAAACAATTAAATGTAAGTATAGGATCAGCAGATAATGTCCCTGTGCAGAAAAAAACCAAAAGGCATTTAAGGCAGTGGAGACCCCTTAAAGAGTGTCAGGAGGGTTACCATTCCTGGTGGCTGGTGGACAGTTCTAAGATATCTATTAAAAACTTGGGAGCTTCTTTGACTCTGAAAGAAAAATTTAACTCTGATTACACAGAATGCAGTGAAGACATAATCTCTATAGAGAGTTCCAGCCATTTTTCACCCAAATAGACAGATGGCCTCCCAAGACACTTAGTACATTCACAAACTTTAGCCCAGAATTTACAGAGAAAGAAAAATGTATTCAATTACAACCAAAGATACTAATATCATTAAACCTCAAATTTAAATGCTTGTAAAGGGTTGGCTTAACTTGTTTCTCATGTGTAAATTCAAATACATTTGATCTGAAAGAGTTATTATGATTTCTATTCTTTCTACTAATTATTTTTCATTAAATTCAAATAAATTTAGTCTGAAGTAGACATGATTTTC
This sequence comes from Tursiops truncatus, assembly GCF_011762595.2. Classification (NCBI taxonomy): domain Eukaryota; kingdom Metazoa; phylum Chordata; class Mammalia; order Artiodactyla; family Delphinidae; genus Tursiops; species Tursiops truncatus. The sequence continues at coordinate 13,609,403 of NC_047051.1, forward strand.
ATTCTTGCCATCAAGATATTTTTTTCCATGAACTATTTGAGTGGGTTCCAGTGTCTTTTATCATTTATTAAAGAAAAGAACACGCACATTTTCGTGTTTCATTGACAACTGAAAGCACATTTAGGCATACTTATAAAATGACACAAGGCGATCAAAAATGTCTAATAAAAACCATGGGACTATTGAGTTTACATTTTTCAAAACTGTATTCTTTGTTTCAAAGCTGCCTTAATACAATCAGGTCAAGATGCTTGTGAGGCGCTCCCAGTCAACTGGCTTCACTAATGAAAGCAAATATATCATCTAAAATCCAAGCATCCTAAAAGCAGACGTTACCTCCCTGACATATCCATGAGTAAACAGACTAGATAGCAAGGGAAGAAACTGATCGTTTGCTCCATTAAGTTATGTAGGGCTGATAAGGTCAGCATGACACCTCCTTGCATCATAGTCTCAGATGCAACTTGAAGCAATTAAAGAAGAAAAGATGTGAGTTATGAATTCGGCTGCACCAGGGAGTTTGAGTGAAGCAGAGGGGTCGACTGAAAGAGTCAGTGATCTGAAAAGCAGGTCCTTGTTGCCCAATATTTTATTGCATTTCTGACAACAATTCATTTTAACAATTGTTAAACTGTTAACCATTTTTACATAGGAACTGCCTCGTGATAATACCTGCTGTGCTTTGGGGATAGCTATAACAATTAAATGGATGGAGCACAAAGAAGCAGATGGGGTCATCTATTTCAATCTGCTGCTTTGAGACAAATAAGTTTAGTATGTGCACCTGAAAATACGTATTTTATAATTACTATTACCAATTCTCAGTTAATAGAGGGAATTTGTCCAATTTGTGTATATTATTCTTTTCTTTAGCTTTTTCTGTATCTTGTTTGTGATTTTAGGTTTAGAGCATTTCAGCTGCACATCAAGATGTCTACTGGAGGTTAGTAAGTAAAACCAGAGTGTTTAAATTTCATTTACTCGGGAGCCTTGTAAACATTTGTGGAATATTAAATATATTTGAGGGCATAGGTATTGATAATTGATTTTTATGTACTCTGCATGATACATTTTATATGCTCATAGTTTGTTGAGGTTCTTTACATGTATGATCACTAGATATGTTGATCTGCTGTTTTCTTTCGTAATATCTTCATATTAGGGTAATATCAGCCTAACTGAATGACTTAGGAAGAAATGTCTTCTTTTCTGGCAGACATTGTACAAAATTCCTATTATTTCTTCTTTTAATTGTTGGGGGATTCACCAGTGAAAGCATCTGGGGTTGGTGCTTTCCTTTCCATAAAATTTATTCAGATGCTCTATTTCTCCTGTATGTGAGTTTTCGTAGTTTGTGTTTTCAAGTAATTGGTCCATTTCAAAAAAAAAAAAAGCTGTTCATAACATTCTTTACTATCTTTTTAATGTTCAAGGCATCAGTATTGACTCCTCTTTCGTTTTTGATATTAGTAATTTGTGTCTTCTCCCTTTTTGTCTTGGTTAGCCTGGCTAGCAGTTTATCAATTTTATTGGTATTTTCACCTGTTTACTTCGTTGATTTCCTTTATTGATTGTCTGCCTTAAATGTCATTGATCTGTGCTCTAATTTTTTTTACCTTTTGCTTTAGGATTAAATTACTCTTTTTTTTTTAGTTTCCTTGGTAGAAACTTAGATTATTGGTTTTAGACCTTTCCTCTTTTCTAATATATGCCTTTAATAATATAAATTTCCCTCAAAGGGCTGCTTTTGCTACATCCCACAAAATTTGATTGTCATATATTTATTTTCATTTAGTTCAAAATATTTTTAAAATTTCTCTTGCATTGACAAATATGTTATTTAGAAGTGTACTCTTTAATCTCCTAATATTGGAGGATTTTCCAGCTACTTTCTGTTAATATTTTCTAGTTTAATTCATTGTGGCCTAAGAACATACTTTATATGATTTCTATTCTCCCTATTAAAGTGTGTTGAAGTGTTATAGAATGAGTACCATCACGGTGGATATTCCACATTAGATTGAAAGAACGTGTTTTCTACTGCAGCTGGATCAAGTACTCTATAAATGTTAAGTAGTCCAGTTAGTTGATGGTACTGTTTATTTCAACTATATTCTTACCAATTCTTTGCAAATATCAAATACTAAGAATTATGTTGAAGTCTCCAACTATAACAGGAGGGTTGTCTCTTTCTCCTTGCAGTTCTATCAGTTTTTGCCTCATGTGTTTCGATGCTTTGTTCTTAGGTGTATACATGTTAAGGATTTTTATGTCTTCTTGGAGAATTGACTCTTTTATCATTATATAATGCCCTTCTTTATCTTTGATAATTTTCCTAGCTCTGAATTCTGTTTTGTCTGAAATTAGTAGAGCTACTCTAGCTTTCTTTTGATTAATGTTAACATGGTATTTGTCTATCCCTTTACTTTTAAACTGTGTCTTTATATTTAAAGTGAATTTCTCATAGACAACACGTAGTTGGGTCATGGAGGTCAATCTCTTCCATGATGCATGGCTTCTATTTGCTTTTCCAAACATTTATTTCCTTTTAACACACTTAACCATCTAAAAAGACTGGACCTCTGGTCATATAAAGGACCACGACAAATTGTAGTTGCTAGCTCATGTTCTTCTGTTTCATCTGTCCTTGTCAAACTCTTACCCAGCCTTTAGGCCTCAGACCAAACATCATTTCTCCATAAATAGCTCATGATTACGTCAACTTTCTTTAAATTGTCATAGGACTTTTCCTTTATCACTCTTATAGGTTTTTTCAGAAAGGCAGTTGAAAACCACAGACTATAATCCAGCAGGATGACCAAGATTGACAATATAGATTTTGGAACGTACCATATAGAAGCAATAAATGAAAGTACTAGAGAGAAGTGATTATGGTTTCGTCGATAAACAGTTTAACTAGCATATTTAATGTATGCTATCCTAGTCTATATTAGGGCCTGCAAAATAGAAGATACCAGGCTTGAAATATATAATAAAGAAAGTAAGCCCAATCACTCAGTAAATGTAGTTCAATCCAGTAACTGCGATCTTGTTAATTTTTGTGATAATTGCCCATTAAAAAGACTGCCTATTCCATACTTGGTAAACCCTTGATTTAAAGTTTACTGTTTTTTATAACTTTTGGAGAAAACTTAAGCATAGTGAAAAAGACTTTCTCCAGATCTTCACAGGATTTTCTTACTAAAACATGGTTATGATTACTTATTCATCCATGCATTTATTCCCTTGACTTTTGAGCACATATAATGTGCAAAGCTCAGTGGCAGGAATTGGAAGTGGGAAAAGACTGATGAGTTCAAAGAACAACTGCTTTGGTTGACTAGACCATGGACTTCCTGAAGAGAAACAGAGACAGGAGTTCCAAGGCCAAATGAAGTCAGACGATAGAGGACCTTAGAAAATTATGCAAAGGATTCTGATTCAAAGGGAAAGTAATACAACCTTTGATCAGGGAAATAAGATGATTAGGGATATGATTTAGAAAAAAGTGTGAGTAATAGAGGCAGAAGATTGGAATCCAGGGAAATACTCAGGCAACTATCTTAACTATGGGATGGAGTGATAGTACAGTGGAAAGGGAAAGAAAAGGAGAGATTTTGAGATCTAGGTATTCCAGAACTGTAATTTGGAAACTGATTAGATTCATGGGGCACGAGCAAGGTCAGATGCAAAATTTGCAGGGCCCCAGTGCAAATGAATGGTGTCTAAACTGTGGAGGCCCCTGTTCAAAAGGCAGGGAGAAAGTACAGTTGACCCTTGGACAGCCTGTGTTTGTTGGGCCCTTCTCAGCAGAGGGCCTCGTATGACTGCACAGGTCACGTGCTCACAGATCTGGCCTTGGGCACCAGGAAAAGGGAGAGTCAGATGATTGTGGGCACTGGTACCAGAGTGATGTTGTGAAGGTTAATAGAAACCAGTTCTTGAAGAATTCATTTTGAAGTGGTAGGAATGGAGACAAGCAGAAAGTCATGAGTTCAGTTTTAATAAACAACTGAAAGAGGGAGAGAAAACACAAAACTACCCCAAGTTTAAGCAATCAGCACTTCCTATGGAGACTCATTTGCCAGAAACAAGCAACTATACAAACAACTCCTTCCTTTTTTCCACTTATTTTTGCCCTTTCTGTCTTGGGCTCTCTTTTCAGCTTGAGTCTCTCCTCCACCTCTCTTTTATAGGGATAGAATAATTCTGTTTCAAGGCAGTTTTAAAACTGTCTTCAAATTCTCTGATACTCCTCTGAAAGAAATCATGACTGAAGCCAATAAAGCACTGGGACACCCAGAAGCCTGTATTTTCTGCCTGTTTCCCTTGGAATACCTTCTCCAGGTGCCTCTGGGGTCACCACCTCTCAGAACACAGAGCCCTGCTGTAAGAAGCCCGAGGCACATGGTGGGGGGGGGGGGGTAGATGTGGAGGTGCCCCAGGCTATGTCCCAGCTGAGCCCAGCCTTCTGCTCATCTCAGCCCAAGTACTATACCTGCGAGTGAAGGATTTCAGCGTACAGTGATTTCAGCCTCTAGACACTGGTGAAGTCAGCCTCAGCCTTCAAGTCTTCCCAGCTGAGGCCTTAGACATCCTAGAACAGAGACAAGCCATCCCCGCAGTGCCTTGTTTGAATTCTCAACCCACAGAATCCATCAGCTTTACAAAATGGCTGTTTCACACCATTAAGTTTTAAGTAGGTTTGTAACACAGAAAAGGTCATTGTGACAGCCTCTGTCTTTCAAGTAAACTGGGACCAAAAAAACACTTTTTTTTTTAGTGGGAGATGGAGTGTGGAAAATGCCAAATTTATTTAATTTATTTATTTTTCCATTTTTATTACAATATATTGACATATAACTGCATTAGTTTAAGATGTACAGCATAATTATTTGATAAATGATTAGCACAATAAGTTTAATTAACATCTATCACCTCACATAGTGACAGAATTTTTTTCTTGCGATGAGAACTTTTACGATCTACTTTTAGCAACTTCAAATATACAATACAGTATTGTTAATTATGGTCACCATGGTGTACCTTACATCCCCAGAACTTATTTATCTTATAACTGGAAGTTTGTACTTTTTTGACTACTGTACCCATTTCCACCAGCATCTGGCAACCATCAGTCTGTTCTTTACATGTATTTTTTCTTTTTAGATTCCACATATAAGTGAGATTATACAGTATTTGTCTTTCTCTGACTTAAGTCATTTAGCATAGTGCCCTCAAGGTCCATCCATGTTTTTGCAAATGGCAAGATTTCTTTCTTTTGTATGGTGAATAATATTCCTTTACCTATATATATATGTATACACATATATACGGATAAAGAAAATGTGATATATATACACATGTATATATATATATATATATATATACACACACACATCACATTTTCTTTATCCATTTTTTTATTTTTCCTCTCAGCTCACTGAGATAGGCAGAGCTATTTTAAAGACATTTACCATAGGGCTAAGAATAACAAAAATAAAATACTATAGAAAGTACATTAAAAAACCTTTAAACTTACAAGGGTTAGACTTCTGACATTAACATATCTAATTTATTTACAGACATACATTTCATCCTATGACAACCCACACAAATCTATTTTTAAATTCCTTAACTTTTTTTCTACTACTCTTTGCTATGTGTCTCTTTTTCCTTAAAAAGATACTACGCTCAAGAAATGCGGCTGAGAGGGAAAACAATGGAAGGACATATTTCTAGCTGAACAATGCAATGCACACCCTCCTCCAGGTTGTCCAGCAACCATCAATCCAGGCTCAGAAAATCTAGTTTCCACTCTTCCTTCTCCTTTAATCCTTTCGGGCAGGTCAGGTAAACCTTTACCATGAAAGAGACATTTGGGCCAGATCTTAGATGACACCTTATTCCTGGGGAATAGTTAACAGTCAACAAACAAATTGAAGAAATGCATGGAATAGGCAAAGGCCCAGAATAAAAAAAAAAAAAAAATGAGTGTCCAGGAGAGGCACTGTCATGTTGTGTAACCCAGTGGTGAAATGCTGGGGTGCTGTGAGTGGACCATTCTAAAGACAATGGCAGAACTTCCCTGGTGGTCCAATGGTTAGGACTCTGCACTTCCACTGTAGGGGGCACGGTTCGATCCCTGGTCTGGGAAGTTCTGCATGCCGTGCAGTGCGGCCAAGGGGGAAAAGCAATGGTTTCAGGTTTTTTAAAAAATACAAATCAAATAAAGACAATGGCAATATTATCTGAGTGCAATGGGCTCAAAAAGAGGAATTTCTGTAATTTCTCAGCCAAATCAGAAAATTTGAGCGTTTTCTGCCAAACACATGAACGAAGCTATTTATTTGGACTTGAAATGTACTTTTACAAACTTGAAAGTCATAGAAATATGACTTTAGTCAAGTAGCTGCTTGACACTTTTTCATTTCAATATTTACTTATGTAAGCTATTTTTAAACAAATAATTTCAATCAGGTACTAAGAGTACCTCTAAAAGTGACTTTTGAAACACAGTAAATTTCACCAAATTCCCCTTTATTCATCATTTTCTCTATATGATTTGAAAAATCAAAGAAATTACTTAAATTTGAAAGGCCATTTTACTTATTAAGTGTTAATAGGGCTTAACATCAGCAGCAATAAAAAGCCACTCAAAAACTCAAAGGAGAAACAGTGATTAAAGACACTGGGTTTTGGAAAGATTAACAAGGTTACTTCAAACAGTATATGTTTGCCGTGGCTGCCGTGTATCTGGGTGTCTCTGTGTACATATGATGGGGCAAGGATGAAGAGGAACTGGGGACTTGTGGTGACATGAAAAGCCAGCTGTAACTTTAAAAATTAAATGCAGAATATTTTGGCTTTATAAAAATGTTTTTACAGAAGCCAAAAATATAGATTCCCTTTTGCCCCAAACATCTGAGCACTGTTTCATTCTATATTCTCCTTGAAAATATGTATCGATATGGGAGAAATGGTCCCCTCTACCTTCCAGATGCTAAAGGATGATGACTCATTAGTCAAACGAGGAGCTCAGATCTCTCCCTCTAACTCAATCCACTCTGCAGCTTTTCACAAGAAGTTAATAGCACACATCACAATGCCAGAGACAGAATACAAATGTGTTATGCTTTAATTTTTATTTTAATGTCATGAGAAACTTACCTATAAAATAGGCTGAAATGTGCTTTTGTATTCTGTGAACGTATTCTAAGACGACAACTTAGCAAAAATATTTTTATCTAACTCTAATTGTCTTTTTATGGAGTGAAGAAAAATATTACCATATCAAAATTTCTCTTTCCCTTTTTTTGTCCCACTCCCAACCTGTTTTTAACATCTGGGAACTATTCTACATTTATGCTTTCATGTAATAAATATACACATATATAGTGTTGGCTTATAACTAAAAGTTCAGCATCTTTATCATATTTTATAATTTTCATTAGAAACAAAATAACATACTACATTACCAAGGCAAATAATATACCCTTAGTAAGGGAATTATTTTAAACTACTGTTCAGCCATTTATACCTTCATTCAAGTGATTTTAGATCTTGTCATAAAATCAAAATATAGACAATAGCAGCTTACTGGGGACAAAAGAGAAGTTCCCTTCATTTATTAGTTCATTTAACTAATTTTTTAGGCACCTGCCGTATCAAGCCCTATCCTAGACAGTTGGAATATAGAGACAAACATATAAAGAAGACTTTTGTCCTCCAGGAGCTTATGTTTTGATGTATTGTGTTGTTCAGGTTCCCGAATGGACTTTTGGGCCAGCCCAATATATTGAAGGAAAAGGGGATTTCAGAAATAAACCTAACTGAACACAATTTTTCTAAGTCAAGGTCATTTAAAAACGTACCAAAAAAAAAAAAAGTACCAAATTTAGAGATAATGTAGCGATAACTAACTTCTTTAAGGCTCTACATTACTTTGGTTCTTTTAAGTGTGAAATAGAAATTTCAAAACTCCAAATGCTAGAGATCTGTCAGTAGACTTTGCTATTTTTTGATGTTACTTTTTTTTAGTTATTTTTTAATTCCTTCATTCTCTGTCAAAGGCAGTGCTAAGTGTCATTCAGCTACTACCTTCCCTGAATTCAGCCCTGAGCTAAATAAGTAGTTGTTTCAAACAGACTATTCATCCAGCGCACTAGAGCTAGCAAAGTGTTCTGGGACAAAGAGATGGCCCCAATGAGAGTCATGAGAGTCATGGCTAGTCCTGTGGGCACTGTCACTTGCCTGCCTCAAAAGATGTAAGTGGGGCTTCCCTAGTGGCGCAGTGGTTGAGAGTCCGCCTGCCGATGCAGGGGACACAGGTTCGTGCCCCGGTCCGGGAAGATCCCACATGCTGCGGAGCGGCTGGACCCGTGAGCCATGGCCGTTGAGCCTGCGCGTCCAGAGCCTGTGCTCCACAATGGGAGAGGCCACAACAGTGAGAGGCCCGCGTACTGCAAAAACAAAAACAAAAAAGAATAAAAAGATGTAAGTGCTCTTCTTCCTTCCCTTCCTTCCTTCCTTTCCTTCTTTCATCCCTTTTTTTCTTCTTTCTTTCTTTCTGTCTTTCTTTCCTTCTTTTTCTCTCTACCGTTTGCTTTCTCTCTTCATTTATTTACGTACTGATTTTTAGAAAACACTGTGCTGGAGATTAGTTAATAGAATCTATATAAACTAATGAGGACTAACTGCACTTTACACTTGTAATACATTCAGTGAAATCATACATCATTTTTGTAGGCTACTGATATAAACTTTCATATTTCCTCATCAAAGGACAGGCAACAAGAAAATATTTTATGTTTGTTTCTTTTCTTTTTTCACTTTATATTTTTATTTAGACACCAACCAGAACAATCCTTAGATTAGAAAGTATTTCCTGAGAACAAACTGTTTAATGAGTGTGAAGCCCAGTGCTATGTGCTAGAGATAAAGTGATACAAGCCACAGACCTTGAGGAGCTCTGACCCTAATGGAGCTCCTCTAATATCCTATGCTTATTAGTTTCTATTTCTCTTTTCCTTACACTTTTAGTTCCGCTGAACATACTGTATGTGTGTTAGTCTCATCCCACGTTATATCTGCTCGCGGTCGCTCTCTGATTTCAGAGCCTCTCCTTTCAGATTCTGCTCATGAACTTGCTCAAGGTTCAGTTTAAGATGAAACTGTAGAGGAATGCATCTTCTTATTTCATCCAACCTTAGCCACCTGCTGTAATCACCACAGGTCTATGGCTCTGCTCACTGGTTTTATCTCTCCTGGCCAACCTTAGTGTTTGGGCTGTTCCCCTTTGATTTATGCAATCCATTAAATTCTATGTCCTACAGTAATGCAGGGAAGGAGCTGTAAACGATGTTTGCTGAGAAGAACAACTTGAAAATGACAAGTATATCACCATTATGTGTTATTGAATAGCAACAGAATTTGGCTTTGATTGATGTGAGTTGAAAAAAGAATTAGGCATTTTACAGAATCAACAGGAGGGCCGGAGAACAAGGTTTAGTGTTATATGGCTGGAAACAATAGCCCACATCATACACAGAACTGATCTAATGAAGACACATTTCCACACTGAGCTCTGAGTATTTTTTGTTGTTGTTGTTTTGTTTCGTTTTTGTTTTTGTTTTGTGGTACGCGGGCCTCTCACTGTTGTGGCCTCTCCCATTGCGGAGCACAGGCTCCGGACACGCAGGCTCAGCGGCCATGGCTCACGGGCCCAGCTGCTCCGTGGCATGTGGGATCTTCCCAGACCGGGGCGCGAACCCGTGTCCCCTGCATTGGCAGGCGGACTCTCAACCACTGCGCCACCAAGGAAGCCCTAGTCTCACTTTTTACTTCAACTATTTCAAGCAAACCAAATAGTTGAAATAAATCTGATACACGACTACTGCTCTAAATTGTCATTGTTGCATACAGAGCATCAGCACACTCTGTTGGACACTTAGAATAACGAATGCGGTCTCCAAATCAGTGCTCTGATGTCATTAAGTTCTGCTGCTTGTCTTAATGACAAGGCATTCTTTTTGTACTTACTTTATAGAATAATCTGAAGTTATATGATTTTCATGGAGAAATCCAGAATTTTTATATAGGTGAGAATAATGTAAAATTTAAAGCCATTAATGCATATATACTGGTAGACCTAATCACCTGAAGGGCACTGGGATGAGGAAACAAGAAATGCTTTCAATCATCACTTGTCATTGCTAAGCAGATAGACCATGAATAAGAATTTACAATCATTCCTTGGTATCCACAGTGCATTAGTTCCAGGATCTCCGCAGCTGCCACAAAATATGAAGATGCTCAAGTCCCTTAGATAAATGACGTAGTATCTGCGTATCACCCACCTACATCCCGTATACTTTAAATCATCCCTAGATTACTTATAATACCTAATGCAACGTAAATGCTACGTAAAGAGTTGTAAATACAATGTAAATACTATGTCAATCGTTGCCAGCACTAAGCAAATTCAAATTTTGCTTTTTGGAACTTTTCTGAAATTTTGTTTTCTCCAAATATTTTTGATCCGAGATTGTTTGAATCCCAGGATACAGAACCCGAGGATACAGAGGCCTGACTGTACTCATTCGACTAACACTTTTTGAATACCTACTATCTGTAAGAGGGGCTAATCCTGTGGAAACGATAGCCCTGCCTTGTCACTCTGAAAAATTGATAGGCTTGAAATGCTTATGAAGTACTTCTGATACTAAGGAAGCAAAATATAGATAAGCTGAATTTTTAAATGTCCAGTGTCATAATTCCTAGTATTGTGAGGAATTTAATTCTCAGAAATAAAATAGAGGTGAGCATATTATTAAGACCACAGACTCTGGGAACTTACTGTATCTACCCATATCCGCCCACGATTTACTTTGATATCTCAAGTAAAAGATTTCTAGACTCATTTGCTTACCTATAAATTATAAGTGTAACTTGGGATGAAAATAATGCTGGGGTTTTTTTAGTGCTTGGTATGTGCTGAGTTCTTCTCTAAGGACTTAACCTGTGTTACCTCATTTAATTCTCACAACAATCTTATTAGATGTAACTTTTTCCCCACCTTGAAGAGACGAAGAGACAGAGGCACAAAGGGCTTAAACAATTATTGAAAGATCACACAGCTTGTTATACTTGACAGAGTCAGGGTTCAAACCGAAACACAGGATACAAGACTTCTCGATTTTATCCTACATCACAGGTATTTTTGTGTTTAACCTATTTTATTAGAATGTGGGGAAGGTAGAGACTGCTTAGGGGCAGCTTTTAGATCTTTAGAAAACCAGTGATCTGGACAGAAATAGGGCATCTGGTTGCCTATGGCTAAGGACTAGTTATGATAACACAAACTGATAGGCACGTAACTTGTAACCATTCAAATGATTCTCTAACAATATGTCACGTCAACATCACTGCAATGAACAATGGATATGTCGTAGTCTATGATAATCACGTTTCTTCCTTCAATGTTGACAAAGTACAAAACATTTTATATGTGTTTCTTGGCCTTCAGGCCTATATGAGATATATATATATATATATATATATATATATATATATATATCTTGATTCAAAAAAAGAGAAGGTATTTTAGTAATTACCATAAGTTGAACAAACTTTAATTCAGCATCCATATAGAATGAGATGCTCTGGTTCATCGATGTTCTTAGTAATAAATTCTATTTATTATTGATTCATATGCCTATTTGTTAAGGTCTTCTGTTCATTTAATTTGTTTCCTTGTCTTAAGTCTTCCATGAGCTTGCAAGCACACTGAGTGCTCGGATTAAATCCCATGACGAGTCAGCTGCTTACATAACAGTCCCAAATGTTAAATATGGAAAATAAATTCCCCATCGTCAAAATAGTGAAATTATTAACATTATAAAATAAATCGCAAAAGAGGTGCTTAATTTAACAGCAAATGCCAGTTTTAATAAAAGCAAGTTGCTTCCTAAGCAGTTGTCACTCCCTTTTTATTGAAACCAAAATGATTATGACTTGACACAAATGAGAGATTCATACACATGCATGTTTATAGTATTGAGTACATAAAGAATCTCAGTAATAATTTGATTTATAAAACCAGTGTTACACTCCTTTAATTAGGCACAAATGTTAAGGTACAAATAGGGGCAGATATCAGAAAAAAAATATGTCCTATCTTAGGGGATTCAGACTGACCAAATAGTAGAAATTTCATTTTGTCATGTCTTTTGTCTCCTAAAACCATTAATAAATATGTGAATCCATTATTTCCATAATGATGGAGAAAACAATATTTATGAATTTAAATATAAACACAATTATAATTATATATCCTTGCTTTAAATTCTGAAGAAAGAAAAAAAATGACATGCCTTTAGAGCATATTCTCATGTTTTACATGGTATCTATAAATGAAATCTAAATGGTTCAAATCAAAATCACTTATTATTGTACAAAGTACGCATCAGGAGTTGTTCATACTAATCAATAACTATTATTTGAAGAACTTTGAAACTGGAAAAGTCTTAAGACTCATCCAACCTTGGGGCAAACTCTTGGTGACTTCATGATGCCAAAACATTGATTGGAAGTGTCAAATCTGAATTAGTCAATTCTGTGTTTTCTTTTCTCTTTCAATACTAACAATAAAAAACTGGTATGATTTTCTTTGCGTCAGGCCAAAAACAAATCTAAACAATCTTTTCCAACATTATTTGAGGAGAATAATACATTGCAGGAGATGCAATTTCGTGATAACCACAAAGTCAGGGAAGAAGTTGCCTCTGGGGTGTAGAGAGAGGGAGCATAATGTATTACGGAGAAGCATACACAAGGCTTCAAAGATACTGACAGTGCTTGCTTTACTTATTCATTTCAGTAATGGGCCTATAGGTGCTCATTTTATTTTAATTCTTTAAACTGCGCGCGTGTACGTGTCCTTTATTCTATGTAGGACAAAGTTCACAATAAAAAATTAAAGATGAAAATGATTTTAATCACTGAATGAACACATTTTGGCATCCTGTGTATCCATTGTTAGCTTATCTATTTGTCTTTGATAATTGCAGTGTTAGATTATTTTATATATTTTTCTTGGTACGATAAAATTCTTTGTTTTCTGAATGTTAGTCCTTAATCTGTTTCAATTAGGATTAAGTTGTGCTTCAAGTAAAAAAAAAAAAAAACAAATAACAGAGTGCTAAAAAATATAGGTTTGTTTTTTCTCACATTAAAAAAAATGTCGTGGATGCAGGCAATCCAGGAATGAGGTGAAGGTATTGCCCAAAAGGTTCTCAGGGACCCAGGCTTCTTCCAGCTTTTTATACCATGAACCTTAGGCTATGACCTTGCTATTCATAATATGAGATAGAACTTCAGCCTCCCATCCTAGTTCCAAGCAGCTGTATAAAATGAGCAGGATAAGATGAAAGGAAAAGCTGCAATATATTCCTATTCTCATCCCATTGGCCAGATCTTGGTCACATGGTCGTTACTTCCTGCAAGGGAGGTTGGGAAACGTAGTCTTCATTCTGATGGCCATGTTGCCCAGCTAAACATCTTATTTTCTATGAAAGAAGAGAAAAAATACTGATAAATGCAGAGTGACCTGAGAATAATGTGGCATTATTAACCATAAGAAATAGTGTCTTTCTGATGATTATGTTTACATATTTTAAAAATCTTTCTCTCCCTTAATTTTGAGTTTATCAAATTAGAAACTTCCTCTGCTGAACATACTTAGTATCCTGTACCTACTAAGCTTGCTGGAATTGCTATATCTGGCTATTCCATAAACTGACACCCCTCTGATTAACACAGAGAACAATTAGGTATAAGTAGAAGATATGGTGATACAAGAAGGTCTTCAAACATGAAGCACCCACATACAAGTTGAATCCAGAAACATTTCAGTGGCAAACCTTCAGTTAAAAATTGCTCAAAGTCCTGAAGCTGAATTCTGTGGTCACCTACTAACACCTAACTTGGAGATTCCCAGTCTGATGTCAGAGTCTTCTATTTGGAGAGAGGGGTCTCTTGATTTACTCTCAGCTTCAAGTCAGATTGTCACTTAGCACAAAGATATTGTCAGGACCTGCTTGCCCGAGTGTAAAGGTAGTTAGAGAGAGAAACAAGTTTTTTGTATGTATTTGCTCTCTGTCCTTCTTCCCACTGTGTTATTTCAGGTCACCTCCCAGGCTTAGGTAAGTCTCTAACGAAGACCCCACTTGGCGGTTACAATCTGGAAAGTTTATCCATAACCTGGCATGGTGACAAAGTCTGCTCTGTACTTGGCAGGGTGCTGACAGTGATTTAGAGAAAGGTTTCTGGAGTCAGGTTGATTTGTTTCAAATCCTAGCTCTACCATCTAGTAGCTGTGTGAACTTGAGCAAGGTAATTAACCTCTTGGTGCTCAGTAAGTGATTTGTATCGTGGGTCTGATTATAAGGGTGATAATGAAAACAGATAAGTAGAGTGCCTTGCATGTATCAAGTGCTCAACAAATATGTGTCATCATCATATATTCTATATTGGTATAGATGTAAGTACAAGGGTACGTATAGGATGACATTTAAGAAGAAAGTAGGGTAGGGGCATTGGAAATTGGAATTGTTCAAGGCCAAAATACTAAGAAGGAGAAAGAGAGTGATTGAAATCCCAATCAATCTCTTGAAAACTGTTACGATATTATTGCACAGAGTACTTTTCACTCCACCTTTGACGATTCTGATCACCAGGTCCGAGTTGTTACTCTAGATTTATGTGATTTTTAATTTCTTGGGCAGTCATAGCCAAATTCCGCAAGGATCAAGCAATCCTTGATCAGTGAACAGTATTCTGATTCCAATCTGCCATCTCAACCTTCTCTTTCATCACTACCCTCCCTTCTCATCCAACTGCTTGCTGTTCTCTAAACACACCATGCTTGTTTCTTATATCTGGGAGTTTGCATTAGTTACTGTTCTTACTTAAATATACTTCCCCTTAACTAACTCTTCTACTGGTGAAGCCTTGCTCTTGTTTTAATACCCAGCTCAATCATTTTGCCCTTCCCATACTGAACAAGGTCAGTGGTTCTGTCCTCTGAGGTCCCCCAGCCCTTTCCACAAGTTTGCTGCATCCCCCATCCTACCTCATGTAATTGCCTTTCGCTCACAGAAGGTCACTAGACTATTAACTCTTTCACGGCAGGTGTTTGCTCATTTTGTTTTCTCCAGTGCCTAGCACACTGCCTGGAGTATAGAGTAGGTGCTCAAAGAATTATTGCCATGATTGAATGAACTTAAGCTCCTTAGGAAGGCTGAGACGTGTAATAATAACTATAGTATACAAGGTCTAGACCCTCAGAATAAAAACCTAAGTTTATCTGAAGTATTATAGAAACTCAGAAGAAAGAGAAATGAATGTTGTATTAACACACAATGATATTCCAGGATATTTCTTTTATAGAGACACTTGTATGGAGTCATATACAGCAAAGGAGCTAGAAAAATATGAGATGATTCTTGCTTCTCTAAATTTACAATCAAGTTAGGGAGACAAGACCAGGAAGTACTGTTCAAGATGAAATTTAGAAGTCTAGATATGGGGAAATCATATAAAACTAAATTAGCATAAGCAAAGATAACTTTCTTGAGGAGGTGAGACTAGCGTTTGATGTCAAAAAAGACAGTGTTTGTACAGCGTAGGGGAAAAACAGATGGTTTTCAAGATGTGCGAAGTAAGGAAAAGCAAAGGGAGGCTGGTGTTAAGGGAACTGCTGAAACAGAGCCCAGACTGCATGTTAGGAAGCCGTGGGAAATCATGGGAGATCAGTAGGTCGGGCTAGATTCTAATGAGGCTTTTAAGGTTATTGTTAACTAAAGTTTGAGATTTTTACGGTAGCTGAAGCAAATGATTGATTGATGAAGCGGCGGTGGAGGGGGGGAACATTGCACTGATTAAACGTTGACCATTATAATTTTCAGTGCAACAGCTGCTACTGAAATTGCAGTAATTCAAAATGAAAAATAGATCACTGTTGTTCTGAAATAGCTTGGACTATTTGCAACCCTGTAGCCTGAGTGCATGCGATGTGGTTTTGCTAAGAACATGATGGGGTGCGGGTTCCTTTTTTTTCGGTTTTTCATAATGACTTGTTCTGTGGATTGAGAATTCAAACTGAGCAGCCATTTCACAGTCAGAGTTGGAGTGTGGGTTGTATAAAGTTGCAGAAGCACTTTTCCAAAGACTTGAAAACTCCTCCCCACTGCATAATTACACTTTCTAACTAGAATGATATTTGAAAATCATCAATCACTTACTTTCCTAATACAAATCTACTTATTATCAACTCATTATTTACACTGTGTTACTTGCTGATAGTTATTCTACCAAAAAATTTAGCCACAAAGTGTGACGGTCTATATTTACTTCAAGATAAACATTTACAAAACTAACCATGTCGTGTAAGCACTTGAGGTAGGAATAATCCATGAATATAATTTACAGTTAAACCCATGGTTACTTACTGTTTTCTACCCCAGATAAACACTTTCTTTCAAGGTCATCATTTTAGATTATTTGGAGTTAGTAATCTCTATAATGTCAAAAAATCATGTTACAGTTCAACATTAATGCACTGTACATCCTTGTTTACTTACTGGTACATCATCTCTGCATCTCTAATTTGCCATATCAAGAGATTTGGACATCATCCCATAGGAGATATTTGAAAACAGAAAGAAACTAACAAAAAAACCAAAACACCACCTATGTTTTGAAAATATAATGTTGGTAGCAATAGAAAGATGAATTAGAGGGCAAGGGAAGAAATTTAAACGCAGAGGGGACTACTTATAAAATAAATGGTTAGGGCATGAACAGATTGTGCGAAAAATAAAAGAAACAGATTGAAGAGCATTTTAGGGGTTCAATGGGACTTGTTTTTAGACAAATTGAATCAACAGGTACATATAAATATACCTACCAGTGGTGCAGTCCCAGACATGCTTGCTAAGGGTAAAAATGGAGCTCTCTGGGTTACTGTAAGGAGAGAATGGCAGAGGCTTCTCTGGGTATCCGGTTGCTACAGCAACAGTATCATGTCAAGTGTAAATAGAGTCCTGTTGTCTCTGCTGGTGACCATTAGAGGTTTTCAGAAGGCTGAAAATGTATAAGCATCCTGGACCAACTAGTCTTTTTTTACAGAAAAGTGATCATCAAGTGGATATCATAAATGTGGTTAAGACTTGAACAGAAGCAATATTTTTTTCATCTAATCAAATGTTTATGGCACAATTAAACACAAAAGCTTTTGCACAGCAAAGGACACCATAAACAAAACAAAAAGACAACCCACAGATTGGGAGAAAATAATTGCAAATGATGTGACCAACAAGGGATTAGTCTCCAAAAATTTACAAACAGCACATGTGGCTTAATATAAGCAAAACAAACAACCCAATCAAAAAATGGGCAGAAGATCTAAATAGACATTTCTCCAAAGAAGACATACAGATGGCCAATAGGCACATGAAAAGATGTTCAACATCGCTAATTATTAGAGAAATGCAAATCAAAGCTACAACAAGGTATCACCTCACACCAATCAAAATGTCTATCATCAAAAAATCCACAAACAATAAATGCTGGAGAGGGTGTGGAGAGAAGGGAACCCTCCTGCACTGTTGGTGGGAACGTAAATTGGTGCAGCCACTACGGGGAACGGTATGGAGGTTCCTTAAAAAACTGAAAATTGAGCTACCATATGACCCTGCAATCCCACTCCTGGGCATATATCTGGAGAAAAACATGGGCTGAAAGGATACATGCACCCCAATGTTCATTGCAGCACTGTTCACAATAGCCAGGACATGGAAGCAACCTAAATGTCCATCGACAGAGGAATGGATAAAGAAGATGTGGTACATATACACAGTGGAATATTAGCCATTAAAAAGAATGAAATAATGCCATTTGCAGCAACATGGGTGGACCTAGAGATTGTCATACTGAGTGAAGTAAGTCAGACAGAGAAAGAGAAATATCGTATGATATCGCTTATATGCGGAATCTAAAAAGAAATGATACAAATGAACTTATTTACAAAACAGAGATAGCTCACAGACTTAGAGAATGAACTTATGGTTACCAGAGGGGAAGGGTGAGGGGAAGGGATAGTTAGGGAGTTTTGGACTGACATGTACACACTGCTACATTTAAAATGGATAAGAGCAAGGATCTACCAAGTTTAGAGTATAGGAAACTATACTTTATATATAGTTTCCAAGTATAATTTCCAAGTATAGGAAACTCTGCTCAATGTTATGTGGCAGCCTGGATGGGAGGGGAGTTTGGGGGAGAATGGATCCATGTATATGTATGGCTGAGTCACTTTGCTGTGCACCTGAAACTATCACAGCATTGTTAATCGGCTATGCTCCAATACAAAATAAAAAGTTAAAAAAAAACCAACACACACACACAAAATGTTTATGGTACTGAGACAAGTTTTGTGTGAAAGTACACTCCTTTAACCTTCTGCTCTAAGAAAGAATAGTTGCTTAACATCTCTGTGCTTCTACATTGCTCACCTTTAAGACAGAGTAATTATTATTGCCTATCTCATACGCTTGTAATATATGGTGCTTAGAAAGTGCAAGTTAAGTAAAATGTTAATGTTAACCATAATTATTGTTGTTATTTTCATCTTCCTCACATAAGTACGTAGCACAATGTAGTAGTTAAAAGCATGAACTCTGGAAACAAAATACCTGGGTTCTTTATTTTAATATGGCACTTTTTAGCTGTGTAACCTTGGGCAAGTTGTTTAACCTCTCTGTGCTTCAGTTTCCTTATTTTAAAAATGGAAAATAATAATTGTACCTACCTCATAGAGTTGTTATATGAGTTAAATGAATAAATATTTATAAAGTACTTAGATTGGTGCCTGTCACATAGTAAATATTAAATAAGTATTTATTAAATAAACAAGCAAACATAAATGATTTTTATTAGATTCCTCTTGTTGTTCTAACATTTTCATAATACATGCCCTTTTATAATAGTCATTTTTTATCTAATTTGCTCTTATAATTTTCTATGGCTTCTGAATTTAAAGAAAACAAAAAGGCAGGCAGAAAAAATTTTTTGCATTTTTTGCATGTTTTGCATTTCTACTTTGTTCCAGGCACTCTTGGAGGTATTGTATCACTTAATCCTCACAAAAACCACATGAGGTAAGTTTTATTTCCAACATGCTACAGATAAGAAAAGAGACCCAGAAAATTTGAATAACCCAATGCCTCACAGGTGATAAATATTTAAACCTGAATTTAAATCCACATGTCTTTGATTCTAACATTAATATTCTTTAAATTATACACAGAATTTCTTAAATAATTTTAAAGTAATAATAATTTTAACAAATAATCATGATAATTGCTGATTATCATCATGTGATCTTTTATTCTCATTTTATTCTTATCAAACCTGACATTTTTAGTAGTGAACATTTTCCTCTGTTCATTGTAAAATACATCAAGTTATCAACCTGTTATATTATTCCAGGGTGAGGGAGGTACAGTATTCTACACAAGACAGACATTTAATGGTTAATTCATGATTGATTAATCAATTAGTGGTGGATTCAGTGGAGAATATATCCTAAACCATGACTTTAAAAGCCCACTAAAATATATAATATATGCAATTTTCTATCATAACCATATCATTTGCTTTTTGCAAACTGCCTTATACTAATTCTTTCTTATAAAAATTATGTGTATCACTTTATATCTAATAGTTTTATTAGGTTTTAAGATGACAGTGAGATTGTTTTGTGCCCTTTCAGACAGAGGAAAGAGCCGTTAAAATTATTTTTCAGGAATTGAGTGTACCTCAAACTTAAGAGTTCATCACATTTAAAGCAGGAAAACAGACTCCATCTTGGGCTTAAGACGAATGAAGTGATTTGAGATACACAAAATCCATCATTGCATCTTTCATCCTCACCAAACTTAGACTTAATAAAAATGACTTCATCTGCTATTTTCAGGTTAATTTTCAGCTCAGCATTTTGTCAAATGGTATTTCTAGCTAGAGTCCCCAGTTGCACAGAAGCAGTGATTTCCACATCAAAGTTTAAAGGAAAACAGAAACACATTTTCAGATGGCAAGAAAAAATAATTACTGCTGTTAGTCACTCCTCAAGGGCCAAGGAGAAAATGGAAATGAATTTAGGTGTGGATGAAAAGGTTAAATGTGCCTCCTCTTTGTCACTGCTATGCATTCATTACAAAGCAATCTAATAAGCTACAGCGTCAGAGGGAAGAAATAAGGAGGCCATAAGTATGTTTTCTCTTTTCAAGTTCAAGTAATTAATAATTTCCATTGCCTAACTTTTAGAAAATCCAATGAAGATATTTTCTACCTGCAAATTTGCTAGTGGGTAGTTACGTTTTTCTGTTCATATCATCTTAACATAAACACTTAAAATGGAAGCGATGTATCCAAGGATTGTTTCAACGATATAGTTCAACAATAACAATGACAACTCCTCAAAGGTAATCTATTAAACTCTTGTAAACAAATGCAGTATTCAATGTACATGTGTTTATATTTCCACCTATCATTCTGAGAAAACCAAGCATCTCCATTAAAAAAACCCGTACCTTAATCTAATACTGGTATAAGCTACTGAATACTGACTTTTGGGAAAAAAAGTACAAAACTCCCAAACAAATTCACGGTTAGCTAGCGCTGTATGCCATGAAATATCACCAAGTTTGTGACAGTGAAAACTTTTCTTAATAATTACTGTTTCAAGAAGCGAGAACTTCTTTTACAGATATTGGAGCAAGTCCAGTTGTATCTATGCCTTATACAGGAAAAGATTAAAATATTTTTAAACAGAGACAGGGAGGAAAGGCTGAAATGTAGTTGAAAAAATTCAGCACGAGAAACAGAAGTTATGTGTCTTCAACCATTACTTAGTATGTTTTTCTTAGAGATGAACAAAGGGAAATATGCATCGGGGAGAGGATTGAAATTTGCTGTAAGGAGAAATATTTTTAACAAAATGAATGTTGTAGGGCTTCCCTGGTGGCGCAGTGGTTGAGAGTCCGCCTGCCGATGCAGGGGACACGGGTTCGTGCCCCGGTCCGCGAAGATGCCACATGCCGCGGAGCGGCTGGGCCCGTGAGCCATGGCCGCTGAGCCTGCGCGTCCGGAGCCGGTGCTCCGCAACGGGAGAGGCCACAACAGTGAGAGGCCCGAGTACCGGAAAAAAAAAAAAAAAAAAAAATGAATGAATGTTGTAGATGCAAGAGATTTTCTATTTCCCCTTCATTTCCACACTCTGTTTTTATCCATCCTGCTTTGTGCCCTGGGAGGCTGAACTCCATCAGCTGCACAGGCTTCTTCTGACTTCCAGTTGGATTTGGCCCATGGGAAGTATTAGCACGTGGAAGGAGAGTGAGGTCCTAGTATTTAGCTCCCCGCTAACCCTTGCCAGGCTGCAGATTGGCAGCGGTTTTGTCACACTACAAAGGCCAGAGCACCTGCTTGGCATCCCTCTCCTATAATCACAGCCACTGTGAAAGCAACGGCGACGTTTTCTCATGGGTTCCAATTCGCGTTGCCCTTGAGGTCTAGGATGCTAAGAATTTCCTGCATTTGCTAGTCCTGAGGCGTGTCATCCCTTGTTGTTTTTCTTTTTTTCAGTCCAGCCCACAACTTCACAAATAGTTCCTTTATTAAACTACACTTAACTGCCCCATTTAAGGGTGCCATCTCTGCTGTCGACAAACATATGAAGCAAATAAATGCATTCCCGGTGTTAAAATTTCAGGCTCTTTCCTTAGCTATTCAAGAAATTTAAATGTCTTTAAAGCAATTGAAATGTTTTTTGGGGTTCATAGATAACAGACAACTTCTCTGGACTAGGCAAAGATAATAATTCTCTCTTAAATTTAATGTGAACATGGAAAAGCTAACCCAACAAATTTATCACTCAGTATGTATGTTTATAAAATGTCTAAAGGGTTCATATATGAAAAGATCGTAATGTGACATTATAAACATATATAATTCACAAGATGGTATCAATAGAGCAATTTTACAGATGAAGAAGTGGAGACTCAGAGAGATAATGTGATTTTCTCAAGGTTATGTAACCAGTAAGATACAGAACTTGACCTTGAACTCAAGTCTCTTAACTCTAGTTAACTGCTTTATTCGTCACATCTTGCAAACATTCTTCGATCAAGTACAGTAGAAAAACCATTACAACACTAAGTACTCAAGTCAAGATAAAGAGAGAAAGGGGAGACTGAGATCACTGGTAGGAAACATCACCAAGTTGAGAACCTTTCCTAGGACCAGCTTTATCTGAAGAGGATAAAGCCTGACAGGTGCACTCTTTGTCACTGGCCATTAATCTCAAAAGCAGATTCCCAGCAGGTGCAAAGGAAAAGGAGGGAATGCAAATTTCTTCTCCCAACATTCTGTCTTAACATCTCTACCTTAATCTCTCCCAACAGGGAGAATTAAGAAATGGGTTAGAGATAAGAATGAGTATCATGGGTGCTGCTGTCACTTAGATTTCTGAGACCATGTGCAGATTCCAAGGACCCACACTCATATTCACAGTTCACTCCTGTCTTATTACTTCAAAGTTATTGACCAAGTTGTCCACAAAGATTTATAGCACTGGATAAATTAATGCAAACCATTACTTGATGTGATACTAAGTAACTGTTGGATTTGATGCCTGGTTATTTTGTTCACGTAGCACTCACTTCATTGGTACACACATGCAGACTCCAAACCACAATGGACGTTCCAAAATTTGACTTGCACATTGTTTTTTTTTTTGATTCTCAGAAGGAATTACTTCCTTACTGAGACCCATAATTTAGCAAGGGAAAAAAAGGAAATACAGTATATTCATAGTACTAGGAATTAAAGCAAGTAGAGTATTAACTGGATTGAATTACCTTGAATGTGATGTTTGAACATGTGTGGGTGCTTATTTCCATTCTTCAGTCGTTGATTCATTCAGCTGACATTTGCTGAGCACCTTCTATGTGACAAGCACACATCAAGGATATCAGAAACAAAGAGGAAACTCTGATGGTCTCAATGGCTGATAAGCCAATAGACTGGAGGAAAAGACTGAGGTGCAAATTCACTGGAGTTCCAGCTTGAACATCCTTTGAACACAATTGCAGTCACATTTACACAAATACTACAAATGCTGTACGGAGTCCCACCGTGTGCCAGCAGGACCTCAGGTCCGCTCTCAGGGAGTCCTAGGGTGGGATGGCTCTTGTCCATCCATACCACTGCCTATGCCTTCGCTCCCTGACCTGACTCCATACCACCTGGCTTCACTTTCTACTCTTTCCAAGAACGTCCTCTTAAAGTTCCCACGGACTGTGTTGCCACCGCCACCTTGTGTTCAGGGACCAGGGCAGAGATGCGTGTTCGTCCCCGACTCTGTGACAGGTACAGGGCCAGCTTCACGAACGTGTGACCAGTACAGTGGCACAGAGCTCGAATTTCAAAAGGGCCCAGCGCTTGGAGTTTAGTGCTCTACGTTCACCGTCTTGAAATCTTTAATAATTTTTTCTTTAAGTATATCTTTTTGAGATAAAGTCCAATGGGACGGTGCGCAATGCACCAGAACTTGGAGCCAGAATCCACACCCGACTGCCACGGCCGCACCTCCCCCACCTCCCGGACTCCATGGGGGGAGTTCTGAGCAGCCGCTTCCTACCCTCTGACACGCTGAGTCCCGTCCTGCTTCCCCTGATTGCCTCCACTCCCTGACCCCTGCCATTTTCCACCCAGGGTAGCAACAGGGCCATGTTGGTAGGAAGAGGTCTACGTTCTTCTTGTTACCCTTCACTCCCACGAGAGCTTGGGCAGGGGTCATGGGGAAGGTCAGGGTCACTTGTGTATGCCCTGTGGTGTCTAGAGGAGCCGCGTGGTGATGGTTGTCCCATCCCTGGGCAGGCAGTGTCATAGCGTGTTTGATGGGGGCAAGCTTCTCTTGCACAGCTGATCCAGATCCAAGTGTGTATCAACTTATAGGACGCAGTCCCTTGGGGGCGGGGTCACCCAGTCAGCCATGGTTACGATGGTTACCAATAGGAAAGGAAGATTTACTTCCTGCCCCTACTGGGGCCCCAGATTTTCATTTAGTAGTGGGGCTGCAAATTTTGTAGCTGACCCTTGATAGGAACATAATGCCAATCGGGTGTCATACTGAACAGGAGAAGAATAACTTATTTTACTGTTTCCTTTAATAGGACAGAGTACAATGGGAAAGGAAGACTTTAACCATGTTAGAATAACATATAGTCAGAGAAACTGATGCTTGGACTATGGCTTTGATTGGCCTGAGGGAACCTCCATGCATAGAGGTGTTGAGGCAAAGGAGATGACTCATATGGTTAAAAAAATTAGTTATACACAGGCATATAAAAACTAAGTGAATATATTGAGAATTACGGAAACCAGATTTCTCACTGCTTGAAAAAATGCAAAAATAGAAATGGGGAAGGTGAGAATAAATCCTGAAGTGTTGGATTGGAATTGTGAACTCATGGTTTTTAATATATAAATAGATGGATGGGTATAGAAAGAGATACAGATCCAAGTGAGCATATACATATGCGTGTGTGTATATATATTCCTAGTTCTGCCTACTGAGAAGTTCTAGAAGCCCAGGAGCAATGAGCACACCTAGCATCCTGATCTTCATTTATAAATTCCGTTCTCCACTGAAGAAGTTCAGGACTCCTTGGGAAAATGGATGATTCCAGAGCAAGAAAGGTATAAGGTGGAGCTAGAATTCTGTGTGGTACCAGAAAGGAAAGAAGGGATTGAAGTATATTTGGACATGGCAAAGGAGCAAAGGAATCACCTTAAAAGGGCTCTTGGGCTTCCCTGGTGGCGCAGTGGTTGAGAGTCCGTCCGCCTGCCGATGCAGGGAACACGGGTTCGTGCCCCGGTCCGGGAAGATCCCACATGCCGCGGAGCGGCTGGGCCTGTGAGCCATGGCCGCTGAGCCTGCGCGTCCAGAGCCTGTGCTCCGCAACGGGAGAGGCCACAACAGTGAGAGGCCCGCGTACCGAGAGAGAAAAAAAAAAAAAAAAAAAGGGCTCTTACTGTCCAAATATGGGACCATTTCAGCAGCAGAATAAATAATGATAACAATTAATTATAACTCATTGAGTAAGATTGGAATCCATGAGTCCATGTTGATATAAATATGTAATGAATGAGTGAATAAGGGAGTGAAAGAAAGGATTACTCTACATAACAGTAAAATGCCAACCCTTAAAGCCAGAAAGAATGATGAATTTAGGTGGTGGCAGTCACCACCACAGTAAAAGTTGATTCAAGAAAGAATAATCAGTGGATGTTTAAAAAAAAGAGGGAAAGTTTGAAAGAAATGAAATGTTTACCTAGTCTCAAAGTAGCTCCCCACTTGCTTTTTAAAGTACTTTTGATTTATTTAAAAATTGACATAATAAGCTGATATAAATAACAATTTTTATTAAAATATTTATTCAAAAATTAGCGAGAAGGCTGGCATTCCTCAGTTTTTGTAAATCATTAATATTGGGATTACTAGAAGACAGCTAGATTCTCGTATCTACTTCTACATTTACTCTGATGTGACATGTTGTTTTGGTTGAACTACGTAAAGAATATGCAGCTTCACACAGGTATGTAGCTGAAGAATGAAAGGGTATTTTAACAGCCTTTGCAGACAGTGATGGATATTCTTCTTTGGCACTATAGCAAAATTTAACATTAATTTCTTGAAATGTATCTAAAAAGGTTTTTTATGGAATAAAAAATCTATCGATGAAATTTTCATACTCAAATTCCATTTATCTTGCATTTTTTAAATTAATAGACTTTATTTTTGGCTGCGTTGGGTCTTCGTTGCTGCACACAGGCTTTCTCTAGTTGCAACAAACGGGGGCTACTCTTCGTTGCAGTGCGCGGGTTTCTCATTGCGGTGGCTTCTCTCGGTGTGGAGCACGGGCTCTAGGTGCGTGGGCTTCAGTAGTGGTGGTGCACGTGCTTAGTTGCTCCACGGCATGTGGGATCTCCCCGGACCAGGGCTCGAACCCATGTCCCCTGCATTGGCAGGTGGATTCTCAACCACTGCGCCACCAGGGAAGCCCCAATAGGCTTTACTCTTAATGGTTTTATACTTATTTTAAAAAATGAGCAGATAGTGCTGAGTTCTCATATACACCCTTACCCCACATACAGTCTTCCCTATTATTAAGATCTTGCAGGATTGTGGTACATCTGTTAACAATTAATGAGTCACTTTTGATACAATATTATTAACTGAAGTCCATAGTTTACATTAAAAGTTGCCCTTTGTGTGGTAGAGTTCTCTGGGCTTTGACAAATATATAATGTCATATATCCACCATTACAGTGTCATATGAAATAACTTCACTGCCCTAAAAATCCCCTGCACTTCATGTATTCATCTTTCCCACCACCACTACTCCCCAGATCGCCAGCAACTATCAAACTTTTTACTGTCTCTGTAGTTTTCTCTTTTGCAGAATATCATAGTTGCAATCATATAATAATTAGCCTTTCCAGACTGGCACCTCTCACTTAACTGATATACTTGTATGATTTCTCTATTTCTCTCCATGGCTCGATAGCTCATTTCTTTTATTCATTAAATAATATTCCATATGACTACAATTTGGTTGTGCACTCACCTATTGAAGGACATCTTAGTGGCTATCAATTTTTTGGCAATTAGGAATAAAGCTGCTATAAGCATATGTGTGCAGGGTTTTGTGTGAACATAAGTTTTCAGCTCAGCTGGGAAAATATCTAGAAATGTGATTTCTGGATAGTACAGTAAGATTGTGGTTTTGTAAGAAGCTGCCGTGTGGTCTTCCAAAGTACCATTTTCCATTCCCACCAGTAATGAATGAGAGTTGCTTTGCTCCATAGTCCCTGTAGCATTTGGTATTGTCCATTTTTTTGGATTTTAGCCATTTTAATAGGCGTGTGGTGGTGGCCTCATTGTTTTAATTTGCAGTTCCCTAATCCTATATGATGCTGAGCAACTTTTGTATGTTTATATGCCATATGCATGTCTTCTTTAATGAAGTATCTTCAGATCTTTTGCCTATTAAAAATTTTTTTGCTTATCGTTGAGT
Organism: Tursiops truncatus; assembly: GCF_011762595.2. Lineage (NCBI taxonomy): Eukaryota > Metazoa > Chordata > Mammalia > Artiodactyla > Delphinidae > Tursiops > Tursiops truncatus. The sequence goes on from NC_047051.1 coordinate 13,636,606, forward strand.
TTTAAGAGCTCTTTGTATATTTTGGATACAAGTTTTTATCAGGAATATGTTTCAGTCTGTGCCTTGTCTTTTCATCCTCTTAACAGTGTCTTTCACAGAGCAGATTTTAATTTAATAAATTCCAAGTGATTAGTTTTTCTTTCAAGGATTATCCTTTTATTGTTGTATCTAAAAACTCACCATAAAACTAAGTTTATCTATATTTTATCTTATGTTGTCTTACAGAAGTTTTATATTTTACATTTAGAGCTATGATTCATTTTTAGTTAATTTCATGAAAGATGTAAGATATATATCTGGACTTTTTTTTTTTTTTTTTTTTTGCATGAGTGTCCAATTACTCCAAAACCACTTGTTGAAAAGACTTTCTCCATTAAATTGCCTTTGGTCTTTTGTCAAAGATCAGTTGACTGTATTTGTGTCGGTCCATTTCTGGGCTCTGTATTCTGTTGCATTGATCCATTTTCCTGTTCTTTAGCTAGTACCATGCTATATTAATTACTATCACTTGATAGCAGATGTTGAAGTCAGATAGTGTCAATCCTCCAACTTTGTTCTTCTGCAGTACTGCATTATCTATTCTGAGTCTTTTGTCTTTCCATATAAACTTTGGAATTGTTTTGTCAATATCCACAAAATAACTTGCTGGGATTTTGATCACATTGAATCTACAGATCAAGTTGGGAGGAATTAACATCTTGACAATACTGAATCTTCCCACTCATGACAGTGAAAATGTTAATTGAGTCAAACTCAAAAATAACATTCAGATTCCAATATGAGTGAACATATCCTATGCAAATCTTGAGATTACTTAGGAAAGTAGAAACTGGTAATTATTTCTGCTCTATTATTGCATATGAAGTAACTTAAATACACCAAAAAATGGTCCAAGATACTCGTAAGTAGAATAAAATCTCTAATTAAATGTATATACAGTATTGCATAGAATTATATAATCTGTGTTGCCTTCAAAGCACTCAGCATCTAGGCTTTCAAATGTTCTCTCCATATAGCTTGATTCAGAATCTTACTGTCTCACTGTTTTATGTATTCAGGTAGTGTTTTATTCCTTTTCAGCTCATTTCCTCAAAGTGTAATATTTCATAATATTTTCTCATTTTCATCTATTTATTGGACATCCTCTTTATTTGGTGAAGCACTCTTTTGGACACATTGTTGGGTTATTCCCTCTCTCCAGTTTTATTGAATGTTTAGTTAGATGCTCCTATAGCCACTCCCTCTCATCTGGAGACTATTATGTACAATCTAATGAAATATTTTCCATTCAGTAATATGTGGTGTGCACCTGGTTTCCTTCTGCTTTGCCTCATAGAACCTCTCAAACAGAGCTCCACATCAAGATTGAGAGTATTCTGTTTCAGAAAGCTGTGAAGCTATACAAAAGGAAAATAGATTCAGATAAAACACATCTTACACCTGAATCTTACCTGAATCTGAATTTGAGATTCAGATAAAACACATCTTACACCTGAATCTGAGTCACCATTTGAAACATTTTCTGGCTGAAGTGTGTTTATTGAGTAAAATATGGGAATTCTATCCATTTTTGTCTGGCTTTAGAGAAAAGGAAAGGGGGTGCTAGGTGGCATTGCCAGGAGATGCCAAATTTCAGTAGAGCCATATGAAATAAACACATTTCCTAAAAACTCTCAGAAACTCCCTTAGAAATCCATGGAGAGATGGAGATCATCTATGATAAAAGTACCAAATTAGAATTCAAAACCTTATAAATATACTGAAAGTTCAAGTACAAGTAAGCGTTTCTCAATGAAACAGCCAGTGACGGTGCTGTAACTTTTTATAAAGTTTACGGAAGTTCAACTTCTAGTAGATTCTGTCAGTTGACTGGGATTAATGACATTTCATCATGGGAACATATGTATATGTATAACTGATTCACTTTGTTATGAAGCAGAAACTAACACACCATTGTAAAGCAATTATACTCCAATAAAGATGTAAAAAAAAAAAAAGATTACAATGGTAAAAAAAAAAAGAAATTTCAAATATGTGTAAGAGATTTAACATGCTGAAATGGTCACATTCATCTGATCTTAGAAAGTAAGCAGAGTAGGCCACCTGAGCGCCCAGGAACATGGGGTTTTGAAAAATTGGGGCAGCTGGGAAGGAATGCCAAGGCGAGGGGAGAATTTTTTTCACGCTCAAGGTGGAAGATACAACAGCAGGTTTCTCTGCTGATGCAACTATGAAATGAGGCAGGCTGTGTTCACTTAGGGTGGGTGTTTTTGTCCTCTGAGTCGCATGATGACCTTAGGGTTATGCCCACTCAGGCAGCACATGATGTGGAGTTTACTGAGTTTTTTTGTTTGTTTGTTTATTACTTAAGAAGTAGTAAGATGTAGCAGAACAAATATAGGAGTTGGATCCGACACATCTAAGATGTAGGGGAACAAACATGGGATTTAGGTCTAACACATCTAAGTACACTAGCCTAGAAGACACTGTTTATTAAGCAATAATGTGGGAGGGGCAGGAACATTGCAGAAAAGCTCTCAGGGGTGGTTGCATCCTCTAGGCTAGGCTGATGATAAGATATGTCATCACAGACCTGGGCTCCCTGACTACACTGGGGTGATAGAATCCCACAATAACAGAAGCCTCATAGAGCACACTCACTCTGGCCTTCCCATCTCTCTGAGTGTTTAATCCCTTCATCACCATCTATGACGACATTTCTGTTTCACTTAGTGTGAGCCTTTATTTTCCAAGCTTCCGAGAGCCAGGCTAGCAACAGATTAGCACCATCTCCCAAGGGCCTTTTTGAATATTATGTCCTGCATTACAGGAGAGTACTTTTTTATCAACAAATGAGTGTTTGTTATGAGTATTTTTAAATGCGTATTGAGTATTTTTAAAAACATACTAGCAGTGAAAAGATGCAAGCTAGCATAATGAAGACCAATCCTCCCTAAAGTTTTCATGTGGCAGTTCCAACAGTCACTTAGAGTCCATGTGACCATGACAAATTCTCCAGCACAGTTGGTTGACTGGTTTGTTTATAGAAAAATCAAACTTCACTGTTCTATCTCCTAAAAAATAAATGAATCTTCTCAATCAGTCTGGCTTGTTTTTGTTGTAACTTATTTAATTTTGTAGTGACCAGTGAAGAGTGATAAAATTAAGCATCTCCAGGGAAGTGGTGTTGGTGGTTGCTCTTAAAAATATGCATGGACATATATACGCTAGCAAATGTAAAACAGATAGCTAGTGGGAAGCAGCTGCATAGCACAGGGAGATCAGCTCGGTGCTTTGTGAACCCCTAAGGGGTGGGAGGGAGGCGCAAGAGGGAGGAAATATGGGGATGTATGTATACCTGATTCACTATGTTATACAGCAGAAACTAACACACCATTGTAAAGCAATTATACTCCAATAAAGATGTTTTAAAAAAATATGTATGTACAGAGTTAAGTGTAGCCAGTACAGTATTAAAATAGACCTATGGAATAAAATATATCACGTTGAACCTCATTTTGATTTGACCATATAATAGAGTGTGAGATAGGGGCAGGAGAGTGGGAAGAAAAGCATGAGAAAAAAAATGGTTCTAGGAGCCAGAATGGTTCAGGGAACAGGTAAGCAAGTGAACAAAATTTTGTGGCTTTGCCTTAAGCTCATCTTGTTGGCTTTTTAAAGTTTTCATATTTAATTCTCATTTCTTTCATTTGATGCTAGAATTATATGTTAGTAAAGGCAATACTAACTTATTTAATAAGTAAGCTCCAAAATTTCAGTGGCTTAACAAAGTAGAAGTTAGCTATTGTACTCATGTAATAAACCAAGACTGGTGATCCTGGTCTGTGTTACTGCTCTTTCTCCATGTGGGATTCAGGTATTCAGGCTTCTTCCATCTCATGCTCTGCTGTCCTCAGGGGTTGGCAAATTATGCCATGTGGGCTAAATATGGCCCTCCACTTACTTCTGTAAATAAAGTTGTATTGGAATACAAAAAAAAAAAAAAAGACTTCCTATTGATGACATCTTTAAATTCCTTCATCTCAAAGAAATCAAATCATCCTTTAGGAAAGGAATTGAGGAATCTTTGGAAATGTGTGTATGGTGTAAATAATATAATGATATATATCTCTTCAAACTCTAAAATATAAAGCAGTGGTTCTCAACCAGGGGTGATTTTTCCAATGTCTGGAAACATTTTTGATGGTATTGTTTCATCACAGGAAAGGGGGGTGCCACTGGCATCTAATAGGTAGAGAGCAGAGCGGGAATGCTTTGAAACATCCTACCATGCACAGGACACAGCCCCTAACAACAGAGAATTATCCGGTAAAAAATGGCAAAAGTGCCAGGTTGAGGAATCCTGATATGAAGAGAAAATAAAATTCTGTGTATTTAGCCAAGTAAGTATTTTTGGATGCTTCCTGAAAACTCTAGTCTTTTATATACTTGATGTTTATTGAATGTAAGTCATATAACCAACTTTTAAAGGACATTCAACACAGACATTTTAAGGTAAAACTTTAAACTCTTCTGGACATCTGCCATGTCCAGCCCCTTTAATAAAGATAAATAAACTGGCATCTTTACACGTAGGTTCAATCACACTTCAGTTCTCAAGTCAGTCCTGACCCTACTAGGAAACAACCAGTAGCCTCGTTCTTACCATCTACTGGGGAATAAAGTTAGGTTGCCCATCAAGATCTGAGATCCACGAGACAACCATGGCTTCTGCTTTCCAGCCTTGCCCATCTCTCCTTCTTAAGGATGATGATGTGAATTATACTTAGGATCCCAGAATATTAAAATCTACCCTTGTGCTACCTTCCTCTTCATCTCTAAAGAACTACCCGTTTGTATACATCCTGTCTTTAACATTGTCTTTATTCTTTGCTGAGGTCAGTTACAATTCCTGGTATCAAGTCCCCTCTGAAACTGATGTCCTATTCTAGACCCTAGTTTGGCGATAGTTTTCAGACTTTTCACACTTTGCCTCTTTTCCAGAACTGAAGCCAATTCCCCACCTCCAGTCTGGCTATTAGCATAATGGTTCATGACAGATTCACCAGAAGATAAATTCCCACCAGATTACTGAGTAGTGACCAATGTCTGAGTTCACACATTCTACTCCATGCTTCTACAGAAACTTGTATCCCCTGTACCATTTGAATGTTGTATTGTAGTTGTTTCTTTATTGGGCTTACTTTTCCACAAACTTGGGAGCTATGCCAGGAGAATGACTGATTTTTTCCCAGCTTTATTGAGACATAATTGACATATAAATTATGTAAGTTTAAGGTATACAGCATGATGATTTGATACACGTATATAATGTGAAATGATTACCACAATAAGGTTAGTTAACACATCCACCACCTCATATAATTACCTTTTTTTGTGTGTTTGGTGATAACATTTAAGATGTAATCTCTTAGCAAATTTCAGGTATATAATAAGAGGATCGTTAAGTATAGTCATCATGGTGTGTATTAGATCTCCAGAACTTATTCATCTTATAGCCAGAAGTTCATGCCCTTTGATCAATATCTCTCCGTTTCCCCTATTCCCCAGCCCCCAGCAATCACCATTCTACTTTCTGTTTCTATGAGGAGTTTGGCCTTTTTAAGATTCCACATATGAGTGAGATCATACAGTTTTTGTGCTTCTCTATCTGACTTATTTCACTTTGCATAATGCCCTCAAAGTCCATCCATATTGTCACAAATGATAGATGTTTCGTCTTTTTATGGCTAAATAATATTCCATTAAAATATATACTTCAGCTTCTTTATCCATTTATCTCTCAACTGGTATTTAGGTTGTCTCCATGTTTTAGCTATTGTGAATAATGCTGCAATGAACATGGGGGGTGCAGATATCTCTTTGAGATTCTGGTTTCATTTCCTTTGAATGTATATGCAGAAGTTGAACTGCTGAATCATATGGTAGTTCTACTTTTAATTTTTTAGGGAACAACCATATTGTTTTCCATAGTGGTTGTACCAATTTACATTTTCATCACAGTACACAAGGATTTCCTTTCCTTCTCATGCTCTCCGAAACTCATTATCTCTTGCCTTTTTGATAATAGACATTCTAATAGGTGTAAGGAGATATATCATTATAGTTTGATTTGCATTTCCCTGATGATTACCGATATTGAGAATATTTGCATGTACCTGTTGGCCATTTATACGTCTTCTTTGGAAAAGTATATATTCAGGTCCTTTGCTCATTTTTTAATTGATTTATTTGTTCTTTTGCTATTAAGTTGTATCAGTTCCTTGTATATTTCGGATGTTATAGCAGGGTGCCTGCAGTGAACAAAACTGTATTACATCCTTGAAAGCTCCTAAGAGAGTAGAACTTAAATATTATCACCATACAGGAAAAAAGATAAATACGTAAGGGGATAGAGGTGTTAACTAACCCTATCGTGGTAATCATTTTGCACTATATATGTGTAGTAAATCATTATGCTGAACACCTTTAAGTTACACAATGGTATGTGTCAGTCATAACTCAACAAAGTTGGAAAAGAATAAAGCTATATGTAAGTAAATCACACACAGTGTAATTTCTCAGATGAAACTTTGCTATAAAATAAGGTGATCACACTGAAAAATCAAGAGCCAAACTGTACAGTTTAGACAGTAAGTACTATTTAAGAAAAGAGAGACAAGCCAAGAAGATAAGTTGCCATTTGCATTATTCTCTGACTATGAAATAAATTCCAACTTTCAAAATTTTTTAACTTCTATGAACTGAAACTCAGGCAGACAAAAATTAGCGTTAATGTACGGATTGCATCATGACAGTATTGCTGATGTAGTCGTCCTCATCCTTAAGTTAAATAAATGAACTGAGTTTAACTATATAAAGAAGATGAAATATTTATTAACTATCAAACATCTGACTTATAGAGGATTTACAATAAGCTGATATAAAACTCTTTTTTTAATTTTTATTGGGGTATAGTTGATTTACAATGTTGTGTTAGTTCAAGTGTACAGCAAAGTGAATCTGTTATACATATACACATATTCACTCTTTTTAGGATTCTTTTCCCACAGGCCATTACAGAGTATTGAGTAGAGTTCCCTGTGCTATGCAGTAGGTCCTTATTAGTTATGTATTTTATATATAGTAGTGTGTATATGTCAATCCCAATCTTCCAATTTATCCCTCCCCAACCCTTACCCCCTGGTAACCGTAAGGTTATTTTCTACATCTGTGACTCTATTTCTGTTATTACCCTGAAAAAGAAAGCAATAATGTATTTTTCCTAGGAGAGTAAGAATATTTAATAGAACAATGTTAAATGTATTTAATATTCTCATGGACCAATCACGCATGGAGAAAAGAGGACAGAGAGCTCTACAAGGAACCAGAGACTTTCCTTCTAAAAAAGTTTAGATCTGAGAGTAATGGTAAGATGAAACCTAACTTAAAGTTTTTGAGAAGCATTGGTTTTATACCGTAATGAGATGATTCTACACCAGACATTTTAAAATCCTCTCAAACATTTTTTAATTGCTGTCTGGGGAATACGGTATTTTAGTAAAACCTGGCAACTCTCACCACTCCTTTGAAAACTTTTTTTAAGTAAATCAAAGATTCGGAAAATGTGTTACCCATACTCCTTAGAATTCCATGTAAGTTAGGGAAAAATCATATAGATTTCTATATTTCTTTTGTATGTCTGTATAAACTTGGAACTGGATAGCAGAAGCCCACACCTAACGCAGCTCTCTCCATGTAAGAGCAATACTGACAAATTTCTCTTCCATGAATGTAGAACTGCTATGTTCCAGCACTTGGACTGCTCCCCCCCGCCCCCAGTATCAGTTCTGGGAATCATTTGTTATCAAACCTGACTTTAGCAGCTCTCTGGCAAATGTAGCTGGTATATTATATCACGTAAACCATACTCTGTGTGTGTGTGTGTGTGTGTGTGTGTGTGTGTGTGTACATCTATTCCATTTATTTATTATCTCTGTGTCACTTTAGTTCTGCAGTGTGAGGGTGTGATAACTCTTCAAACTTGAATCTTCACGTAAATCAAGTTTCTTTGGTGTTGTATGAACCAATGTACTTACTGCTCTTGTGTTTGGCTGTTATAAATATTTCATAAGATACAATACAGCCCAGCTACTTTTTCATTTTAGAGGAGTAGTATTTAAGGCTGTTAGTTCAGCACATGTCATTAACGTTTGTGGATCTTGGAACTGGAACCCATTCATTGATTATGAGGATTCGCATAGTATAGAAAAGAACAAAGAAAACTAACCTAAACATACCTAGAGCTTTCAATATTGAAGGCATAGTGCCATCTAGCGGGAGAAAAAAACGTAGAGGACAAATACAAAGCACACTGTCCCCACTGATCACAGGATGCTGGGGAACAAAGACAGGAAGGGAAATCAGAGATAAGACTGTCATTTCTTAACCCTCAAAAGTCAGTTTGTTGGTGTGGACAAGGTCTTAAAGGAAGAGTTAAAGATTTGCTGCAGGGCTACTACAAACCATGATGTCATGAGCATATCTCAGGTGGGAGGAAATTAATCTTAATCGCCATACCTTCTTTCGTTCGTTCATCTTTCGTTCATCTTTTCACCCGTCCTCTTAACAGCTGCTTGTGAGGCACTGTTCTAAGCCAGACAACACCCACGACATCGTGGAACTTACATTCGGTGTGGATGGAGGGGGAGGGGGCGGTGCTCCAGGCTTATACTGTGACATTTGAGGAGCTAACTGGCTCAAATGTAAGAGCAAGCTGTGAGGACACCTTGGGGAAGAGTATCCCAAGCAGGAGGAAGAACAAGTGCCGAAGCTCTGAGAAAGGGGCTTGGCTTGTTCAAGAAACAGGAGTCTAGCTAGCGCTGAGTGAGAGATGGAGAGACACGTATAAGATCCGGGGAGGGGGCAGGACAGATGATGCCCTACTGTTCGCACATTGTTTAGGCAACTGAGGGATGATTTCTCAAGGAAACTGAGAGAAGCTAGTGTTTACTACTTTCGAATGAATGAAGGCAAGAGAAGTTCACCGCATTTATATATTAAATAAATATTTATGAGTGCCTATTATTTGCTATACCTTGTGAAAAATACTGAAACGATATGGATAAATGTGATGCTTTCAAGTATGCCAGTCTAATGGGGAAGGTAAGTAACATAATAATTAAAATAAAATGTTGTAAAGGCCATATCGATGTTGTAGACTCTATATTTAGGCGGCCACAACAAAAGCGCTCTGGGTATTATTCATGGAAGTCTTCTGAAAAATGATGAGATTGAGATGTATCTTAAAGATGGAGGGAAAGTAGAAAAATGCCATTCCAAGCAGAGGGAACACTATATTCAACGACATTAATGTTTATGATGAGTTTACCAGCTTGTCAGGAACAGTTCAGAGTACTTAAATGTATTAACTCATTCATCCTCACAGCCGTATGAAGGAAGTACTATTACTAGTTCCATTTTATATATGACAAAACCAAGGCTTAGCAAAAGTAAGCAAATAATTCAGGTTTATGGAGAAATTAAGTGATGGAATTGAGATCGGAACACTGGCAGCCTGGATCTAGAGTTTCTATTCTTTTATTTTTTAACTAATTTTTATTGGAGTATAGTTGCTTTACAGTGTTGTGTTAGTTTCTACTATACAACAAGATGAATCAGCTATACATATACATATATCCCCTCTGTTTTGGATTTCCTTCCCATTTAGGTCACCACAGTGGACTAAGTAGACATAAAAAGGAACGAAATTGGCTCATTTGTAGAGTTGTGGATGGACCTAGAGAGTGTCACACAGAGTGAAGAAGTCAGAAAGAGAAAAACAAATATCATATATTAACGCATATATGTGGAATCTAGAAAAATGGTATAGTTGACCTTATTTGCAAAGCAGAAGTAGAGACACAGATGTAGAGAACAAATGTGTGGATACCAAGGGGGAAAGGGGGTGGGAGGAATTGGGAGATTGGGATTGGCATATATACACTATTGATACTACGTATAAAATAGATAACTAATGAGAACGTACCGTATAGCATAGAGTTTCTATTCTTTTTTTAAAAAATAAATTTGTTTATTTTATTTATTTATGTTTGGCTACACTGGGTCCTCATTGCTGCTCACGGGCTTTCTCTTGTTGCAGCAAGTGGGGGCTACTCTTCCTTGTGGTGCAAGGGCTTCTCATTGTGGTGGCTTCTCTTGTTGCAGAGCACGGACTCTAGGCACGCGGGCTTCAGTAGTTGTGGCTTGCGGGCTCAGTAGTTGTGGCTCACAGGCTCCAGAGTGCAGGCTCAGCAGCTGTGGCTCACGGGCCCAGCCGCTCCGCGGCATGTGGGATCTTGCTGGACCAGGGCTCGAACCCACGTCCCCTGCATTCGCAGGCGGGCTCTCAATCACTGTGCCACCAGGGAAGCCCGAGTTTCTATTCTTAACATATATATATAACTCTCTCTCAATAAAAGACTCTGAGACAAAAAGACAATGTGTTTCCAAGGAAGGCAAGAAACATATTTGAGTAAAGAATAAACATCACATAGTGGAGGGAACAGAGACAGCAACAAGCAAAGATAGACGAATGACAAACTTGAAAAAATATTTTCAACAAATATCCAGTGATCCTGGAATGGAGCTCTTCTCATGGGCATTGACAAGTCCTACCACTCAAATTCCCATACTGATTTCCATGGGGCCGGGCTTCCCTTTAAGAGTCCAATAGAGAAAGGGATGGAGACAGTGCCCTTAGTTCCCTCTATCTGTTTCTGGCATGGGGAAGATCCAGAACTCCTTCATGCTCTAGCAGGAGCCAAGAAGATGATGACAGTGGCCTTGGATTGAGAGATGGTGGAGTTAAGACAAGGAAGGCACAGAAGATCTGGACCACAGGACCAGGGGCCGAGAATGGAAGCACAAATATCAGTGAAGGATGTAGCTCCCAAGGACACGTGAGTCCTAGTACAACAGCAGATGCTGCAGGAACAGAGGCCAACAGCAAAGCCCAAATGGGAGACAGATCTCAGTAGCAACAGAGATTACAACACAGACAACTCTTAGCAACTATCACAATGTTTCCCATCTTTTCTTCTTTCTCCATAAAGGAGAAAGGAAAGCCCTTGAGAGGAGAGCACTGAAGTTACTGAGAAAGTAAGTGGGAAAAAAATGGTTTTAAATTGAAAGAGATGGATTTAATTTAAGTGACTAGATATAGTCTTTTCTGTCATTGGTACACTGGTTGAGAATGTTACATTTCTGCATACGTGAGTTGCAAATGTGTAAATTTTAAGTCATCTTCTTATTTATGGCATTTCTTTATAAGGACCAACGTCAAAAAGAGTGTCTAAATAGCCCTAAGTATTGCCAATGCTCAAACTAATATTTTATGATCAAATTATACATTGGGAGTATTCACTTTTTACTAGAACTTGAACATTATGTGTTTTTTTGAATGAAATTCTATTTAGTATTTCTATTTAGAAGCAAGAAAGTGTTCTTTATTTCCTTAGCTTGCTTGATCAAGTTATCCAAAGTTAAAACTAGCATCTCTAAACACACTGCCATTTATAGGGGAAAAAAGTGTAATGGCTAAGAATCTAGAACCAATTTATTGTGTTCAAATCCCAGCTCCATCATTTACAAGCTATGTGATTTTTGATCAAGCTGCATAACTACTCTGTTTCAGTTTCCTCATCTGTAAAATAAGTGTGAAAACAGTACCTACCTTATAAAGTTCTTAAGAGGATTAACTAAATTAATATTGTAAAATTCTTGCAATAGTGCCTGGCATATAGTAAGCCCTGCATAAGTCTTATCTATGGTTAATATATATTTTTTTAATGTTCTAATCCTGAAGGTCTTTTTAAAACAGAAGCAGACTGGGGTCTTAAATGCCAGGCATAATCACCGATGATCAGTACTACCCACCTAAATCAGCTCTATAGAACAACAGTGGGCTGACAGTGATATCTAATTTATGTCTCTAAATATGATTTACTATTCTTCTGTATTTTTTATTTTGTTGTTTTTCCTATGACTAAAATTGTTTAGCTGTCTTTCTTGTCTTATACTGACATTTACAAAATCCCCAATAAGGAATGTACTAGTAAGTTGACCCATCTTTAAATATATCATTTTTATGCCTAATATCTGCAGTAAAGATTTGCTTTTTGAGTTGTCACCTTACAAATCTTCTAAATAAGAATGTAATTGGATATTAAGACATCATTAAGAATAAAGATCCAGGGCTTCCCTGGTGGCGCAGTGGTTGAGAGCACCTGCCGATGAAGGGGACACGGGTTCGTGCCCCGGTCCGGGAAGATCCCACATGCCGCGGAGCGGCTGGGCCCGTGAGCCATGGCCGCTGAGCCTGCGCGTCCAGAGCCTGTGCTCCGCAACGGGAGAGGCCGCAACAGTCAGAGGCCTGCGTACCGCCAAAAAAAAAAAAAAAAAAAAAAAGTGAAAATGAAAGTACAAAAGAGTTCATAAGGATTTTAAGTACAGCAACCTCTGTGTCAATTTCTGCTAAAATAAGTGGGGAGGCTGCCCACGTATCTACGGTAGAAAGAACATGTATTTTTCTTGACCAAGAGGTCTCCCCTGGACACCTCTACACCCAGAGAAGCCCCTCTGCTGGTCACCATAAATGACCAGTCAATTACAAGTTAAGGACTTAGAAAATTATTGGTTAATCTTATCCTCAGGTTCACACTCCCCTTCCATTTCTCAGTCACAATTAAATTTCATTATAGCCTTTTTTAACTACTCGATATTCTCAAAACCACAAACACTCTGGATATTTCCCCCCCTCTACCCACAATGCCGTCCTCTCTTCACTACCCACCAACACATACTCATCTGACTCAACCTTATGAGTCATAAACTTATCTGACTCACATCCTTAAATTTTTGCTTCAAATTTCACCTCCTCCAGGATGACTTCCTTGATTTCCTCAGGTGAAATTAAGAATTTTCTCTCTTTAATGCTATGTACATAACTCAAATCTATTTCTTCTTGAATTTTAACTTGTTCCTGCATGTATTTATTCCTCCAACAGAATATAAACTTGGGGATCAGAGATTATTGCCTATTCATTTTTGTCTTTTATATACTTATCACAGTGTTTAGAACATGGTAGACACATTAAATTTTTGCAAAATATAAGTCAGGATGAAGAGAAGATTCTAAGATGTGAGCTCAGAAAGGTCTTCTCTCATTTCTGACATGAAAATATTTCCTGTAAACAAACGGTCTTAAATTCAGCAGAAATTGTTGGGTCCATAGTTTTTTAAATTTTTATCTATTTTGAAGCAAGTGATTTACTTCATCAACATTATTAAAGTTGAATGTCTTCGGATATGCATTTCAATATTTTTAAAAGCCTAAATGGAGAAATACAAATGATATCAAATACCTGATTATTTTTCCTCCCTGTGAGGTTTCAAAGATATATAACTCCAAATTTTTTTCCTCCGTATAAAATAAATATAACAAAGCATAAAAGTATAAGTGATTCAGTGACATTTTAAGAAATGGAAGCTTTTTTTCCATTTTAAGAAGCGGAAGGTTTTCCTGGAACATCCCATGTGCAGAGGCTTGCTATCAATGACGAGTCCAACTGTAAAGTAAACCCCCTTCCCCTGCTGTTGGAAGGCAGCGTATATAGCAACCTCACACTTTCCAGACATTATTCGTCATCTTCAAACATGGTCCTCTTAAGCGAGTCCAGCCGCAGAGACTGCGCTCTTCACAGAAGCACAGCAAGGCTTAAAGTATCACTCAACAGAAAGATAATGATGCTTTGGCAAGGTTGTGTCATTTGATCTTTAGTTCTTTCATAAATGCCACTAAGTACCTCTTTGGCCGAGCAACAGGTTTAGCAAACAATGTGAATTCAAATCTCCAATGAGATTGGGCAGGAATGTGCACTGACTGATCAGGTAGTGGTGGAATGAGAAAGCAGAGCCCTTCGGATTGGGGTTGGGTTCCACCTCTTTATTGGTACCACCGGCCTCGCGAGGCTGATGGGGGCTGCTGCTGCTGTATACGCAGCGTCTGAAAATAGGAAGTCACCCTCCTCAGGTTGCTCTACCTGATGCCATAATTATCAATGGTCTTTCCTAACAGAAAATTGATCCAGTTTAACAAAAATCAAAACATGGTTAAAAAATAGCAGCTTCCTAGTTGTCAATGAAAAGTTAGTAGACTTTCAACGAACGTAAAACGTTCCTAGAGAAGTGTATATACGTCAATCCCAGTCTCCCAATTTATCCCTCCCCCCGCTTACCCCCTGCTAACCATAAGTTTGTTTTCTACATCTATAACTCTACTCCTGTTCTATAGATAAGTTCATTTGTACCTTTTTTTAAGATTCCGCATATAAGCGATATCATATGATGTTTGTCTTTCTCTGTCTGACTTACTTCACTCAGTATGACAATCTCTAGGTCCATCCATGTTGCTGCAAATTGACATATACACACTACTATATATAAAATAGATAACTAATAAGGACCTACTTTATAGCACAGGGAACTCTACTCAATACTCTGTAATGACATATATGGGAAAGTAATCTAAAAAATAGTGGATATATGTATATGCATAACTGATTCACTTTGTTGTACACCCAAAACTAACACAACATTGTAAATCAACTATACTCCAATAAAAATTTTTTAAAAAAACCAAAAAGCATTCCTAGACTGGAGAAAACCCCTCATGGGTACCTCCAACCTGTCAGGCTTGTGGTGGGGCCTTTACCTAAAGGCACTTGCTTTTATCTTCACCATCACCCTATTCGTTTGGCGTTATTATGCCCACTTCACAGATTGAGGAAACTGAGGCCCAGAGAAAAGTTATATAACTTTTTCAAGTTCTCATGGGTGGGAAGTATCACAGCTAAGATCTGAATTCAGGAATCTAATTTCCTTCCCACTACAGCAAATACATTTCTATTTCACTCCTGGCCTCAATATTTCTAGGTCTTATAAATCCCCCTTTCCCTACCCTAACCAGTCTTTATTCTTTTCCTCTCCTTCTCCCTTACACTTTCTATGGATAAAACCTTAAGAAAATGCACCAACTTCATCGCATGCTTCCCAAGATTTTGTTTGTAACCTTCACAAATTTCAACCAGGTATAGGTGACTTCTAGATTCTTATTGTTTGGTAAGTGCACACTTTCTCGTGGTAGGAACCACTTCCAAACATAAGGAACTCAACCATGTTTCAGAGTGGACTCAGAAACAGGTAAAAGAGAAAGCACAGGCTCTTTAAACAGTTGCTTCTTTGGAGAGACGTTCTCACCATCAGCAACGGGTGCAAATGTATCTTCATTATACTTCGCTTATATTAATGTGTGATGCCCTAAAACTTCACCTTGTCTCCAAATAAAGCCACTTCACCCTGGCTTTTTGCAGAAAACAAATATTTCACTCGACTTTCAGAGGCTGTTTTTTCCTAATTCTAATTTTTCAGATCAATGAGCAATAGCAGCTAGAGAACAAATTTGTGAAAAGGACTTAAAAGGCTAATTGTATGCCAGTTATATGTGACTATTTATTTTCTGATATGTACCAAGATTTGAATGTTTAGACTTTTGGATTTTAAAGATCAACTACAAATGTTCATAATTCGCAGGATGATTTCCATCAGCTGATCAGTCTCCCAACTGCCACCTCACCCTCTCCATATACAGCCTGCATCAAAGACTTCAGTACCTGCTGCATTGTGTGTCTTTCCACCCATGTTCTGTCATCGTCCTGGCCAATAACATCATCACTGACAGCACATATGATATCCCAGAAAACCAGCTCCTTGATCTCCAAGGATATTCACCTCCATTCTCCATTCAGCTACAGATACCCCCAGACCATGGTTCCAAACTAGCTAATGTTACCTCCCAGAATGGCAGATGCTTGCGAAACCCCAAGCCCAAGGTTGCTGGGAGCAGCTGAAAAACAATCACACAACCTTCTCTCAGATGAGTTTGTCTGCTGACTCATGGGGGACCTATCTTAACTGGGCTTTCAGTTACCATCCTCTCCTGTCCCAGGAAATTCCCCTTTTCTCCAAAGCTGTTCTTTCATAACCTTGTGTAACTTTGCTAGAATTTACTATCCAACCATCAGCCTCTGTCCCACATTTAAGTTTTTACTTACTTATTTCTTCATAATGAAATATTTATTGAACACCTACTGTTTGCCAGACCCTAAACTCAGGGTCTCAACTCCTACTTCGCAAAGAAAATGGGATCCATTAGAGAGGTAAGACTTCAGTTTCTTTTCATGCCATCTACAAACTACCTGGCATCCCTACCCATCCTTTCCAGCTTCTCTGTATCAGAAGGGGTTCCCACCTTCATCCTGCTGAAGATGCTCCCATCCTTCTATGCTTGGTTTTTTTTTACTCCTTCCAACCTGCTCTCCTTTACCCCAGCCTCTCCTTTTCTATTGGCTTCATGCGACCAACACAAAAACATCTTCAAACTCTCTAAATTAAAAACAAACTGAGCAAACAAACAAAAAACCCTTCTCCTGACTGCACCTTCCTTTTCAGCTACTGCCTTTTTCATCCACTTTCTCACCTCCCATTCACTCCTCCACTTCTTGCAAACCAGCTTCGCTTCCCATCACTCTACACAACATCACTCGTCAAGGTTATCAGCAATCTCTCTGTTGCTAGAGCCAACGGACACTCGATAGTCTTTAATCTTACTTCGCCCTTCTCAGATGTTTGATACTCTTGGCCACTCTGTCTCTCTCTTGAATTTAGAGACACCTTGCGCTCCAAGTTTTCTTATTATCTTCTCAGGTTCTTTGTGGGTTTATCATTCTCTCTGCCCTGTGCCTTCAAGTTAAAGTCCAAATTCACTCACATGGCAAAACTCTGTCTTCTTCCCAGAAGGTCCTGCCTCTTCTTCATCGTAACACATACAACTTCGCTTTTCTTTCTCCCCGACACCTTCCATTTTCACTCTTATCTGGCAATGCCCACTCACTGACAGGTACCACCTTCTCTAAGACTGTTTATCATCCTGTCACAGCACTAATCACACTGTACTGAAATTGCCTCTCTCCCTACCAGACTGTGAACTTCTTCAAAGCTGAAGTGATGGAGAGTGCATTGTTTTATCTTTAGCATAGGACCTGGCAAATAGGTACCCAGTGATTTTAAATTTATTTAATTTATGAATTCTGGGCATTTGTATCTTTTTCATGTACTTCACTCTTCTTTCCTTGATACTACACTATCCTCCCATAAGATTTCTCAAAGTCTCACGCCCAAGGCTCTCTTAGACATAGAGCTTTGTAGGTGTACATTATTAATTCAAAATAACTTTGCTGGTTAGAACATTATGAGTCAATAGTAAGAAGTCAACCTACTACAGAGTTTATTATTATCAGAGTAAATTCCAGTTTAATTAAAATGTCCTCTCACTTTTAAAGAATTAAGTCACATTTTACAGCACACCACAAAGTCTATGATATCAAACATAAAGTGACAAACATCAAAGGAACAAGACAAAAATCAAGAAGAAAACACAAGCTCTAAAACTGAACACAAACTGAAAAAAACAAAAAATGAACCTAGATGTATACAACATTGTCAACATCAACTTATGGAAAAGCGTTAGTGTAAGTAACTTTTGAATATAGTACTCTGTAAATTCCTAGTGGGATATATTCTGAGGACAAAAATAATTGTAAGGAAATCTTAAACTTGACTCTATGTTTAGTGACAGTAGTGCTGTTGGTATTGTAATTCTGAAGAGATTTCAGCTATATTATAGGATAAAGCAAATAAGTAAATACCCTAATGTTATTATGAATCCTGATTTGCAAAGTAAGAGAAAAGAAATTCAAAGACATTTAAAAATTAAACTATATTATTAAACGCAAATTGGAAATAGAAATATAAGCCCATATTTTCTGAAAAGTATATTTCCTAGCTCTAGCCACAGAAAAAGCCTGGAAGCAATGACTCATCAGTACCAATAGACAACCTTAGCACCTAGATTTTTGTTTCTAGATCATTTACGTTAAGTCAGATCCACTAAGAAGCAGACATGAAAACTGAATTATGGGCTTCCCTGGTGGCGCAGTGGTTGAGAGTCCGCCTGCCGATGCAGGGGACACGGGTTCGTGCCCCGGTCCGGGAGGATCCCACATGCCGCGGAGCGGCTGGGCCCGTGAGCCATGGCCGCTGGGCCTGCGCGTCCGGAGCCTGTGCTCCGCAACGGGAAAGGCCACAACAGTGAGAGGCCCGCGTACCGCAAAAAAAAAAAAAAAAAAAACTGAATTAGATGTGCAAGAAGTTTATTAGGAGAGGCAGCAGAAGAAGGCAGGAAGAGTCTTCAGACCAAGAGACAGGCGTGACATATTCGGAAGGAGAAGGGGAGGGAAGGAGAGACATCTCGAAAAGGAGAAGTCTTGGACAGCTGCACATTTCTGAGAAAAGATCAGGCAGACCAACTGAGAGGGTTGTTGCAGAAGTCACCTGTTGGAGGAGTCCTGCATCTTGCCAGAATGAGCCTGTGTTCATAGCCTTGCCATGCTCAGGCCTTGGCTGGAAGCAGACACGGGAAGCATGGCCTCTACGTGAATTTGGTGATGCGTCCAGATAAGCGGCAGCTGCTACTGGCAGTCAGTGATGCTTCCCACAGCAGGAGACCTGAGTGGTACATTGGCATGGCCATTATACCGCTTCCCACTAAAAGGAAGCTTTGTACTCTTTGGTCAAAGGACCCATTCCAGATCTAGGCAGGAAAGGTTGAAAGTAAGCCTGAGATATTTTGTATCAAGAGATAAGGAAACAAAAACGAAGTAGGTCTTGTATAAAGGGCTCGGAGCTATCCTGAAGGGGCTACGACTAGCCAAATTTGGGGAAAATGTATATTGCATCTAAAAGAATTTTAAGCTTAGTTTATTTAAAATATGAATAAATTAAAATCCAAGATTTCAGAATACAATGATACTTCAAAAATTAAGAGAAAAAGAAGAATAAAAACGGAAAACTTTTATTTACAGAAGAATACAATCTAGAAGGAGAAATAGAATTTTTAAAAAATCATAATTTTGCACCCTCCAATGTAACAACTGACACAGATACAGATCATCAATGGATCCTAAAGCCAATAGATGAATGATTGTTTGGCAACAGGTAAGTATCATCTACAATTACTTACTAAGTGCCTACAGAAAAATGGACTTTTTTTTTTTTTTTTTTTTGGCGGTACGCAGGCCTCTCACTGCTGTGGCGTCTCCCGTTGCGGAGCACAGGCTCCGGACGCGCAGGCTCAGTGGCCATGGCTCACGGGCCCAGCCGCTCCGCGGCATGTGGGATCTTCCCGGACCGGGGCACGAACCCGTGTCCCCTGCATCGGCAGGCGGACTCTCAACCACTGCGTCACCAGGGAAGCCCGGAAAAATGTACTTTTATAATGAAGAGACATGGTGGTCATCACCTTAATTGATCAAAATAAGCATCACTTAAAGTGGGACAATTCAATAGTGGGAGCCTTTTTATGTGATGATAATAAAGTGACATACATAATATCACCTGTGAAATATTCTTTCCTCTGAAATTTAATCTGAATGTAATCAAGCTTCTGGACCTGACAGGATTCAGGAAGAAGTTAAATAATTAATGGGGAAATAATCAGACAAATCCAGAATGTAAGAGGTTCTAAGAAAACAGGCTTGAATCCTTCTAAAAGGTAAAATTAGAGGGAGAGACAGATGGAGACAGAGAGAGAGACAGAGAGGGAAAGAGAGGTAGAGAGAGACAGAGAGAAAGGATGGTTACTTCTAGATTAAGAGTCATAACCATCAAGTACAGTTCCTGAATCTAAGTTGGATCTTGGATGAAATAAAATACATACAAGGGGCATTCTTGGAACAATGGAAGAAATTTGAATAAAGACTACTTTTTAATGATATTATAGAATTATTGTTGAATTTCCTAATAATGATATTGTGATTATATAGAAGAATGTCCCTGTTCTTAGAAGAGTCATGGCCAAGTATTTCAGAGTGAAGTGTTCTAATGTTTTCCTTTTACAATTTCCTTTTATATGGTGCATCGTACATGGGATGGATAGATACATAATAGGCAGATAGGGCAAATATGTAAAATA
Organism: Tursiops truncatus; assembly: GCF_011762595.2. Classification (NCBI taxonomy): domain Eukaryota; kingdom Metazoa; phylum Chordata; class Mammalia; order Artiodactyla; family Delphinidae; genus Tursiops; species Tursiops truncatus. The sequence goes on from NC_047051.1 coordinate 13,656,755, forward strand.
TTAATTGTTATAGAGGGATAGAGAGAATCTGTGTGCTTATTATAAAAATCTTTCAACTTTTTGCATATTTGAACATTTTTATAATAGAAGTTGGTAGTATCAGAAAATTAAAAAATGAAAGTTGGCAGTAAAAAGACAATGAGACAAAGATAGCATAAGAAACAAAGTCCAGGCACTTTTTAACCACTGTAAGAAGAGATTAAAGTAAGAGCTTAGCAGTTTTATTTGACATTTCTGTGCAATAACCATTCTGATTTGGGGAAGACTGGGTACAGTAAAACCTAATACTTTTGGGTGCGTTTCATATTATATTGCTCTTTCTTAACTTTTATTTCTATTTTAACCGTCACACTCCTTGTTGGAGAGAACAATCATAAAATCTAAGTCCAAAAAAACCTAGATACTTGAAAAACAGAGATAATTTTTTAATTTAAATCGTTTTTAATTTCTTATACAGTTTTTAAAGGTTCCTTTCCATTTACAGTTATTACAAAATATTAGTTATATTCCCTGTGTTGTAATACATCTTTGAGCCTCTCTTACACCCAATAGCTTGTACCTACCACTCCCCGACCCCTATATGGCCCCTCCTCCCCCCATGGTAACCACTAGTTTGTTCCCTATATAAAAACAGATATAATTTTTCAATGCCAAATTAAAGCACGTTGATTTATATAATATTTTCAATATTTATATAAAAACCTTCACTTTCTCAAACATTATGATCCTGAGATAACATATACTCAAAGCACAGGAAATTGCAGCTCCTAATCTTGGCACAGTTGCTAGATTTCAACTTCGGCGATTTGTTTAACCTGCATGACCCAGACTCCTCCCATTAAAATAAGGGCAGGATAAGGGACTGTCTCAGGGGGTAACTACAAAGATTACCCTAAAACATCATTCCGCGTCGTCATACATCCCATCAGAAAATCCCTGTGTTTTTGCTGTGCTGATGTAATTGATGTCTACTAATTTACTGAATTTTACAGCAATCTGAATTGTGGAAGCTTCTAGTTTAAAATTATTTGAGAAATCTAAATTGTACACAGTAAGAAACAAAACTTAACTAATTTTAAACTGACATCACATCTACTCTTTGCAAATTATAATAAATTTAACCTCGAAATGAATGAGTCTCTTTGTTTTCAGAACTTAAGGATAGTAGCCACCAGTATGGATTTTGCACTCGTGACAAAATGCCTTTTGGATTTAAGAGCTAGGCTTTTTGTCATCAGATTTCTAAACGATTTCTTTCCTCAGGCCAATTTTTAGGGCTTGAAGGGAGTCATGGCCTTTATCAAAGTCACCTTGTTTTACAGAATCCATCACTACCAGCTTCTCTTAAGTTGTCAAGATGAGGTCAGCTCCAAAGATAATAAGGTGGAATTCAAACAAAATTCATTTGGTTTTGTACTGATCTCCTTTCTGAAGTCTCCTAAATTACGAACATAGTTTTAAAGAAGACCTGCTTTCAAAAATATACTTGTTTAAGAAATGTCACAAATGACCTTCTTAGAGACTTTAGGAGGGCATAGAGGACATAACCGCATTTAGCAAATTGTCTTGTGGTATACCTAGTTCACTACACATGAACAAAAAAGTACAAGGCTGCTTGCTAAATAGGTGAGGTCAGTGTGATCCGCTCCAGATAAATCATCAACTATTATTAAAGCACTGCCAGGTTTAAGGAACACATGGAGAAATCAAAGACATGGCATATCTGTCTCTTTAAGCTTCAGACTCCACATTTCAACTACTTTCTAGACGTATATTTATGAAACACCATAGTATGCAGAGCTGTAAGTCAGATATGGACTCTGACTCCAAGTATTTATAGTCTTGTAAAAGAGATTAGACCTATTCCTAAATAGCTGTAAAGCTGGGATAGCTAAGGTAAATGCTTGAGGAAGATATTAAAAAAAAAAAAGAAATTAGACCTATTCCTAAATAGGTGTAAAGCTGGGATAGCTAAGGTAAATGCTTAGGAAGATATTAAAAAAAAAAGAAATTAGACCTATTCCTAAATAGCTGTAAAGCTGGGAGAGCTAGGTAAATGCTTGAGGAAGATATTAAAAATATGTTATGGCAGCGTGGGGAAGTTAAGAGCAGAGATGGTTTCACATGGATGGAAGCTCAAACTCATCACGTTCCAAACTGGACACCTGTCTCCCCCTCTTTCTCATGCACTTACTCACTGCTTTCTTCAGAAGAATTGTCAAAGTACTCAATATATGCCACGCACTGGGCTATGTTGATGAAAGAACAATGCATAAGATTCAATCCCTGCACTCAAGGAACTTTCAGTCTAGTTCCTCAAATCTTTCCCGCTACGGTGTGTCCCTTCTCAATTAATAGCACCTTCATGCCCCCCTTCCATCAAGCCAAGAACCTCAAAATCATCTTTGACTCCTTCTCCTTTATATTCAGTTAGACCACAAACCCAGTCCATTTTACCTCTTTTCTTTCTATTCACATTGCCACGTTCCAAGTTTAGCTATTTGTTAATACTTCATTATAATAGATCCATCGCAATATGGGATCTCTCCACCGTCCTAGTCAATATCTACAGGTCACCAAAACACAGACCTGGTGCTGTCAGAGCCTTAACTCAGAAATAGCTCCTTGTCTGTTACAAAATGATGTACGATTCATTCCTGCCATTACCCTGGCTCTTGTTATCAGATACCAACCTCTCTTCCCAGCCTCATCTTTTTTTGCTTTTAGTTTTTCTTTACAGGCCCAGATGGGATTTTATTAAATTTACTTGGTTCTCTACAGGTTCTAATTTCAACCACTGAATTAAGTTACATAAGTCAAGTAGCCTGCATTCCATGTAAAAATTCCCTTTGACGTTATAGTGATCATTAGACAACATTTTGTGCCTAACGCTGCACTAGGCTCCCAGGAGAATACAAAACTCATTGGAGGAGAGTGTTGCTTCTGAGAAGCTCTTAGTGGGTATAACTCCTTGGTGATAATCACCTTGTATTATTGTGAGTCTTTCATTTCTCAGCTCTGGGTCGTAGGCATCTGGATGGTACTTGCACATCACCAGCATTCCTCCATGTGTATTTTTTTAAACATCTTTATTGGAGTATAATTGCGTTACATTGTTGTGTTAGTTTCTGCTGTATAACAAAGTGAATCAGCTATACATATACTTATATCCCCATATCCCCTCCCTCTTGCGTCTACCTCCCACCCTCCCTATCCCACCCCTTAGGTGGTCACAAAGCACCGAGCTGATCTCCCTGTGCTATGCGGCTGCTTCCCACTAGCTATCTATTTTACATTTGGTAGTGCATATATGTCCATGCCACTCTCACTTCATCCCAGCTTACCCTTCCCCCTCCCCGTGTCCTTAAGTCCATTCTCTACATCTGCATCTTTATTCCTGTCCTGCCCCTAGCTTCTTCAGAACCTTTTTTTTTTTTTCAGATTCCATATATATATGTGTTAGTATACGGTATTTGTTTTTCTCTTTCTGACTTACTTCACTCTGTATGACAGATTCTAGGTCCATCCACCTCACTAGAAATAACTCAATTTCATTTCTTTTTATGGCTGAGTAATATTCCATTGTATATATGTACCACATCTCCTTTATCCATTCATCTGTCGACAGACACTTAGGTCCAGCCTCATCTTTTATACATATACTATACAGCCAAGACACCAGTCACAGGACTATTCACTTTTCTGGAATATTCCCTGTACTTTCATGCCCTGTGTGTTTGGTCAGAGAGCTCATTCTTCATAGATTACCTTTCCTCTACCTCATTCTCCTTCAAAGTTTTATTTAATTCTTCAAGTTCAACTTCCCTTAAGCTTTTTCCAGTGTCTCTGGTCATAATTATTCATTTCTTCTCTTGAATACTTATAGGCTTTTGATTATGCCTTTTAATCATGACATTTGTACTATACCTTGTATTTTATTTACATAATGACATTATACAACTTGCAAAGCACTTTCACAAACTTCTAATAATCACAACCTTGAGGTGAGTGAAGGAGACCAGATGAGGGAACAGTTTCCGAGAATTTAAATATAATGCCTAGGTCTCACAGCTCAATAGCTCTCCAACAATTTTTGTTCATACATAAATGTGGAACATGTATTTCAGATTATTACTATAATCCGTTTCCCCTGATTGACTCTGGGTCCCTGAGGGCAGGAGTCCAAACATTGCCTATTGCCTGGAGCATAGTAAACTTCAATGCCAACTTATTGAGTTAATAAACCCCTGCTGGAACTCCTTCTCTATGTCCATCTCTCTCCTTAGTTGAGCTCACTTCATTCCCTTGAATGAATGAAAGAGATAGAGGTTGATAATCAGCGCTGAATCAGACCTGCCTACTTCATATCTTGTATTCCAGATGAAGGAGCTGTGTACCTTAGTCCTATTTCTGAGACAAAGTCTCAGAGTAATAACCTGATTTTAGTAAGCAAGCTTTGCCTTATCTCTCTGGTCCTAAATCCCTGTCCTTAAAAAATCTGCCCAACAAAAGCTATAAGCAGACAAGGCACAAAAGAGAAAATATACACAATAAGCTAAAGTGTGGAATAGTATTGAACCTTAGTTGATAATACGTCCTCATTACCCTTCAGCAAGGCTGTGTTATGTGCTTGGCACTGTGCTACATGCTACATTTACATTGTTTAATTGTTTCAAAACCCCTGTGTCGGGTAAGCACAATAATCATTTCCATTCTCAGATGAAGAAACTGAGACTTAAAAAGGTTAAATGACTTTCCCACTGCTAATAAGAGATAGAAGTAGAACTTGCCCAAAATTTTTCTGCGGCAAGGGAACTTGTCTTTGGCTTGCAGAACATATACACACACACTTATGTGTGTACAGGAAGTCCCCTACCTATGAACGAGTTCTGTTCCGAGAACACGTTTGTAAGTCCAATTTGTTCATAAGTCCAACAAAGTTAGCCTAGGTACCCAATTAACACAATCGGCTATATAGTACTGTACTGTCATAGGTTTATAATATTTTTCACACAAATAATACATAAAACACAAACAAACACAACAAATAAAGAAAACATTTTTAATCTTCCAGTACAGTACCTTGAAAAGTACAGTAGTACAACAGCTGGCATACAGGGGCTGGCATCGAGTGAACAGGCAAGAAGAGTTACTGACTGGAGGAGGGAGAGGGGGTGGGAGATGGTAGAGCTGAAGGATCGTCAGCAATAGGGGACGGAGGGCAACCTGCAATTTCACTCACGCCTGACGTGGATGGCACAGGTTCTGGTTCCCTGCTGGATTCAATTCTATCCACCCTCTTGAAAAAATGATCCAGTGATGTCTGGGTAGTAGCTCTTTTTTTCTCATCATAGATGACACAGTAGCACTGGATGCATTCTGAACGCTGCTGCAACCTTCGAGTACTGTTCTACGTTTAGGTCCTGTGCCTCAAAAACTAACAGTGCCTCCTCAGATAAAGATCCCCTTTCCATTTCCTGCGTCGTGAATCTCTTCAGTTCTTCACTTACTTCTTCCTCTTGTCTCTCTTCGTCCTTTCTCTAGGCCTCCAATTCCATCAGGTCTTCATTAGTAAGTGCCTCGTGTTGCACAGCAAGGAGTTCAATGCACGCCAGACACATGAACTAACTTACGTGATTGGACATGCAAACACATTTCGCATCTTTGAGAGTTTGCAACTTGAAAGTTCGTATGTAGGGGACTTACAGTGTGTACTGTGTGTACATATATATATGTATTTGTATGTAATTTCTAACATGAAATACTAGAAAATGTACATTGAAGTTGAAACTCATATTTTTTTTGGCAATTTTCATTCTTTCAAACCTTTTTAGAAAATAATATGAACTTATTTATCATTACCAATATCTTTTGACTAAATCTTCTTGGGATAATTCTTATACGGTAGTTAAAAATGTTTCTTTCGGAATTAAACAGACTCCATTCTTTATTAGTTGTGTGATCTGGGGCAAATTCATTGAGGCTTCATAGAGAGGTCAATAAAGCTTATATATATATATATATATATATATATATATATATATATATATATATTTTTATTTATATTTATATAATAACACAGACACATCTAACACACACACATGTGTTTAGATGGGAAATAAAGGTTTAGAAAGGTCAATAAATCTGCTTGCCCCCGAATGCCAGCCCTAGCCTGGGCCCAACTACTCACTCTGAGGCCTTCCTGGTGTCAGCCTCAGCTGCTGCATTTCATCTGCTCTTAGACCCCCATGATCAGCCTCTGCCCTTCCAATTGTTGAACCTGCCATGGCTTCTTCATCTCTATCCTTCCTTGAGCTAAGATGGTTTACTATGCAGTAAGGTACATACAACTAGAGATGGACTGTAATTTAGTCATCCATATAGAAGGGGAATTCTCACAACTGAAATAAAAACTGCATGGAGATTAAATTCATCATATTTTAAGAAATAGAAGGAGCTCTTGCTTATAGACCACATCCTAATCATCTCATCATCTTCATCACCATCATCACCATCATAAAATGGAGGACATTTAATTGTATGCAAAGTCTAGTGAAGTACCAATAGTGGAATATCAAGTTTTCCTATAGTGCTTTCTCCAGGTCAGATGTGATTTGTTAATCTGGAAAATGCCACTAGTAACAATAAAAATTCTCTAGAGGGACTTCCCTGGCAGTCCAGTGGTTAAGACTCTGCACTTCCAATGCAGGGGGCACAGGTTCGATCCCTGGTTGGGTAACAAAGATCCCACATGCCACGTGGCATGGCCAAAATATGAAAAAAAAAAATTCTCTAGAGATTTCACCATCTCTTTTCCAATGACTGTATTATTGATTAGTAAGATTAGCCAAAGTGGGGCTTCCCTGGTGGCACAGTGGTTGGGGGTCCGCCTGCCGATGCAGGGGACACAGGTTCGTGCCCTGGTCCGGGAAGATCCCACATGCCGCGGAGCGGCTGGGCCCGTGAGCCATGGCCGCTGAGCCTGTGCGTCCGGAGCCTGTGCTCCGCAACGGGAGAGGCCACAGCAGTGAGAGGCCCGCGTACCGCAAAAAAAAAATATATATATATATATATATATTAGCCAAAGTGAATCTTACCAATTGATTGTGAATAAACTAAAACAATTGGAGATATTGTTTATGGAGTACCTACTACATGTTAGCATTCTGCTGGGCTGTTTTCAATTCATTATCTAATTTAATCTTCTCAGTTACTTAGGGAAGTAGTAGTGGTACCAGGAAAACTGAAGCTCAGAAAGCTTAACTAATTGGCCCATAACTGAAAAACGGCAAGACAAGGGTAACTTGCTCTCTCTGTGTAATTACAAAGTCCATGCTCTTTCCTCTGTGCCACATCCTATTTAGTTGAGAAATTCTTGAAATAAAAGATTAGTTTAGCTTTTAAATGTAAAGATGATTCTGTGCTTTGTGTTTTTATGTTCAGTGTGTCGATTATTTAAACATCTTTAATTCTCCTCTGTCTTCCAATCTTACAAAAGGCTACTACATTACTACAGTGACTATATTAGTACAAGATTTACTATATTAGGTAACATAAGACCTAGGTTCTGTTTCCAAGTTTGAGCTTGGACAAGTCATGAGATTATTGTGCCCCTACTTATTCACTATATAGTTGAGAGTTTGGACTAGGTGACTTTTAAGATTTTTATCTAGCTCTGAAATTTCTCTATTAACTCTAAGTTAATTCATTTTTTGAGTTTATTCTCCCAATGGAGGGAAAACACGTGGTTCTCCCAAGAACTTTTCTTTCACCATAATAAAAGATCATTAACTCAAATAACATGGTTTTTTTTTTTTTATTGGAGTATAATTGCTTTACAATGTTGTGTTAGTTTCTGCTGTAAATGATGTGAATCAGCTACATGTATACATATATCCCCATATCCCCTCCCTCTTAGACCTCCCTCCTACGCATCTAGGTCATCATAGAGCGCCGAGCTGAGCTCCTGTGCTATACTGCAGGTTCCCACTAGCTATCTATTTTACACATGGTGGTGTATTTATGTCAAATCTAACCTCCCAATGTATTTAACTTGGAAATTATGGTGATGAAGGATTCAAAATGTTAACTCAAAATGCCATACACGAAAAAAAATACCATACATGAGATTTGTTAATGTTTTTCTACTAAAATGTAATTTCTAAATCTTCAATATTAATAACAGTTTTGACAAAGTGAGTCCTGAATATTTATGTATATATTACAAAAAAGTGGAAGGAAAGACAAATGTCCACAATCCAAGTTCGACATGAATTAGTAAAGACTGATGCCTACAGTAATAAATTTCAGGTCTGAAGATATTCTATCTCTGGTCCATAATGACTTCGGCCCTGGTCGTTACAAGTGCTATTTTACTATCTTCACGTTAAAAAAAAGTGACATCTCAAGATGGATAAGAGAAAGGCATTAACACTAGAATTCTCACTTACATTATCAGAACTGTCTTCCTCTCCCCTTCTGCTATATGTTGCTAAAAGACCAGCTTTGGAGTATGAATTCTCACACTCCCACATTACTCCTTCCAGCGAAGTTACAGAAATGACAAGCAACACATGAAAACATTTGACAGCTTAATATCTGTGCCTCACATTTCAGTGTCTCCTTTGATGCTGTAAGAAAAGCTGGTGGCCCTACATAAGACAGCAAGATTGGGAGGTATGTGTTTAGACTTTGACTATATCACAGTGTGATAACCTTACCTGAATTTTCGGTTCTTTCTAAACTAGAAAGACTCCATTGTCACAAAGTCAAGTCTGAAATAAATTATTAAAGGAGGTACCCATATTGTGTTAGTAGTAAATTTAATCCAAATCTTAAATCTCTACCATAAAATTATTCTGTAACGAATTAGGAGTTTGAAGTAAAACATACAAAATAAATTTTTGCGCTACTTGAAAGCATTTAGAAGTTATCTGTATATTATCTTCAGTTCCAAGCATTGTACTTTAAGAAGAAAATGGATCAATGGAAATATAACTCAGAGAAAATCACCAGGTTGGTGAAGGAACATGAGACCACAGGATATCAAGAACTGCTGAAGTAATTGGGGGGTTTATCTTAGGAAAAATGAATATTCAGGAGGGAGACGACGATTATATTCAAGTGTCATTTGAAAAGGATGGTATTTGCCTAATAAGACACTAAGATTTAAAATAAACCCAATGGATAATAATTCCAGGTAGGAAAAGAAAAGAAAGAAGAACTAATTTTTGGATACCTTGAAAAAGAAAGGGCTTCTTTGGAAGGTTATATAGTAATATATTCCCTATAACTAGAGACGTTCAAAGAGCCACAGTGACCTGGTGGATTCTGACCCTGAATGAGTGGGCCAGATGATCATTGGGGTCATTTGCAACCAGGGATTCTGTGATTCTCTTATTCTATGAAAACAGAGTTTTTAGAAAAGTGATAAAGAGCTTCTAAATAATGTGTTCCAAGCATAGAAACAAGTAAAAAGTTGTTATTCAATTATAAAATGTTTCTTTTTTCATTCTCTGCAAAAATATAATTCCAACTGATTTTTCACTCATTTTCAAGGATCCAAGGAACACGGTAAGTAAACACATTATTAAAAATAAAATATTCATCCCCAGTTTTGTCAACACTTTATGAAACTGAACTAAGAGAGTACCTGGAGATGAAGTTTCCATCCAATGAGATTTTACAGGGCAAGCAAAAAAGCAAGCAGCAGGACAGCAGGAGTAGTATTTAAATAAGCGAAAAATTTTGGAAATACAGAGTAGTGATGTTTGTACAACATTGTAAATGTAATTAATGCCCTTGAATTGTATACCTAAAAATGGTTTTGATGGCAAATTTTACACTGTATATATTTTACCACAATAAAAATAAAGGCAGTGATGATACTGAGGAAAAAGAGAAAGAAAGAAAGAAAGAAAGAGAGAGAGAGAGAGAGAAAGAAAGAAAGAAAGAAAGAAAGGAAGGAAGGAAGAGAGAAAGAAAGAAAGGAAGGAAGGAAAGAAGAAAGGAAGGCAGAAAAAGGAAGGAAGGGAGGGAGGAAAGAAAAGAAAAGAAATAAAAGAGAAAAAATTGGAACATACACCAAATTACTAAGTAAGGAGTGGTTATTAAGAATAAATATAACTTTTTACTCATTCATAATATTTGAAATTTGTTTCAATAATCCTGTATTATTTTAAAAAGTTATATTTGAAATAATTGTTCAAATAAAGCTAACAGAGGACCAACCCTTCTTTAGTACTCAAATAAATATGAATGACTTTCATTATAGAAGTTCTCAAAATACATTTCTGCCTTAAATATAATTTATTTTGGATGGTACTCTGCATTAAATTGTCTATTAGATTTAACTACATACCAAAGGAATAACACGTGAGGAAAGTAAAGCACTATTCCTTTCTTCATGAAGCTTATAATCAAAAAGAAAGGGCAAGAAATACATCCACGATATAACTAAGGGGCATATTTACCAAGCAACATATTAACAGAGGAGGGTTCAGTAGAGAATAGTGAAAAAAAACTATGTACATAAATGTTAAGGAATCCTAAATAAAGGCAGGGTTAAAATTAGGTGGGGTTACACAAAAATACCTTCTGGATGAAACAGAGATGTTATTGCAAATTTCAAAGAAGATAAGAGACGAGGAAATACATTAGATTAATTGTAATTGTATGACTCCTTCTCTATCACTCTTTTAATTATTAAATCCTTTCATAGATTCTCACCCCCACTTAGGAAAGCAGGTATTCAGTTGTTCTCTTTGCCGCCTCTGTGGAGCATGTAGTGCCTGGAAGGCTGGCCTCAGGCCCACCCACATGGACACCCTCCCTCCTAACTGTGCCTCAGTGTCTTTGTTTTTTATTTTTTTTTTATTTTTTATTTTTTGGTTTTTTTTTTGCGGCACGCGGGCCTCTCACTGTTGTGGCCTCTCCCGCTGCGGAGCACAGGCTCCGGACGCGCAGGCTCAACGGCCATGGCTCACGGGCCCAGCCGCTCCGCGGCATGTGGGATCCTCCCGGACCGGGGCACGAACCCGTGTCCCCTGCATCGGCAGGCGGACTCTCAGCCACTGCGCCACCAGGGAAGCCCTGTGCCTCAGTGTCTTTGGTTCCCTTCCTCAGTGTTCCAGGGAATGCCATGTAAATGGAAGGTTTGCACACTTCCCAGGCTTCACTCACGAAAGAGTAACATTGAACTCGATGTTCTTCACTCACTTGAACCTATCCCAGTGTGCTCGCTATGTAACTGGAAGTGTGGACTAGGTGACTTATTTGATGGAAAATCCAATCCTACTCCCTGGGCTTTCAAATCTAAGAGAGAAGATCCAAGTCCTCAACTCTACTCCCTCTCTCAACTCACCTAGTCCTAAGGGCTCTCCTCTGTTTTTTAGGAAGTCACGGTCTTATGACTCAACCTTCCTCCTCTCCTACTCTTTGTGAAAACCTATGCTCCAGAATTCCAGGTGTGGCTTTCAGGATTTCAAGGAAAAACCTTTCCTCCATTCAACAAAGTCTGACTTTTACAAATCAAAAGTGCTTACTTTTAGGCTATGATTTTCCTAAGAACTCAAAAAACTCGACTTATTTTAAAACTCAAAGCAACTTCTTTGTGTCAGGGGTATTCTGAAGGAATGAATGCCTCTCTTTCAATGGGGGAAGGCCACGAGATAATTAAGGAATGAGAAAGTAGCTATAGGAAATAAAGACGTTGGTTGAATATTATTTTAAAAACTTTATGCCCAATATTCTACATTTCCCTTGCTCATTAGCAATTCTTTTCAGCATTTCTGACCGTATGCATATGTGTACATATACACACACATACATACACACATTTATACATGTACTGAGATTCTCCTTTGAAGTTGTGCAAACATCTTATCAGTTCCCTCATTAATGAGTGAAATGACATTTTTTATACATATTCATTTTTATTTGCATGATTTTATCCTGTGAAAATTATACTTAAGAAAGGGTTTAATATTTAAAGTAGAATGGTCAGAGAAGGTCTCACTGGTAAAGTAATACTTGGGCAAAGGCTGAAGGAAATTAGAGAACAAGCAGTTTGGTTCTCTGAGGTAAGATTGTTGCAAGCAGAGAGAAAAGCAAATTCAAAAGTCCTGAGACAAGAGACGTAAATAATGAGAAAAAGAAACTGACCCACTTCCATCTTTCACCACCTATGTACAATTGTGGGCTGTAAGAGTAGACAAGAAAGAACACACACACATTGCATGGACATGGGCTACAGATATCTGGAGTCTATGTAATTCAAAAGCAGAACATACAAATTTCTGAGGGGACTTAGCAAAGGAAATAATTGATTCTGCTTGGACGAAGAGGCTTCCCTACAGAGACAACAATGAACATTTGGTAAAGTTGGCAGGCAATCAGCAATTTAATCATGCTGATATGTGGCTATCCCTTGTCTGGTCATTCTGAGTAAAAGTTACATTCAGGATAATTTTCTTTTTTAACAATTGTCCTTATTCATGAGAACATGAAATTTAAGAAATTAGTCTGAACACAGTCAGCTTTTTGAATAATGATGTCTACTAGCAAGCAGAAATTCTATACTTGTCTTTCTAATAGAGTTTTTTCCTTAATTTCATACTAAAATAATCTTGAAATATGATTGTAGAGAATATTCAGAATTAAGGTGCATTAACAGGTCCCTAAATCACTGAGATCTGAGTGGTCAGTTAAGGCAATTCACTGTATCACATTTTAGAATGTATAAGAGAGTTGTAATATATACTATATATAATATATATACATATATTGTATATATATAACTGAAAAAAATAAGAAGTCATATTCTATTAAACAAAGTTTAAAATCTGTAATAATTGAGTGATTAGTGTCTTGCTTTACATTTTGCCCCAGAGATGAATAAGGCTCAGATATAATAATAAAGTTGATTTATGGATACAAAGCAGGTAATTTGTATTTCCTATTATTAAGGGAATATTCCCAGAGTCTCTTTAGGAATGTCAAACCACATATGAAAAGAAAATAAAAATTTCATCAGCAAATAAGTCATTTTTCATATTTTTGAAAGCTGACAGAGGCAGGTTGTCTGACCAGTTTTTATTCTGCTTATGCTCTCTTATGTGAGAGATACCATTGTGACATTTTAAAACATTAGGCCAGAGGATGAAGATACAAACTGTTTTGAAATAGTTGTCTGCATTTCCCAGACTTTCCTTAAAATGTGTAATTGTTTTGGGCAGTATAAATAAGCGAATAGTTGTACAGAGATGCATTTATGTCCATGGTCCCAAGCAGAGTCGGAGTGTCCCTACTATCATTTTCCTACTCAACTCTTCTTGTCAACCTACAACAAAAATAGACCCTTGCTCTCCTCCCAGGAAACAGCCCAGCAAAGCATGCACAAGACAGCAAGGTGTACAAAGAATACTCTAAAATAGTGCTTAAAAACTGTCATCACAAATACAATGAGAATCTACATCCTGACCCCACCTTAGCTACAAACGTAGGTGCTGGTCTCCAGGAAGTGTCAGGGTCTAGAAAGCAAGAATGACGAAGCAAATGATCAGAACAACATCGATTTCATTCATGACTGCCTTTGATGGCTGGGGTCACGAGTGCAGAGCGGCATTCATGCCACTTAGCACAAAAGGCAGCTAGAAGAGCACCTGAAGGAAGAGGCTGCCAAAGGAAGTTCTCAGGAAGTAAGAGAAATAGCAGAGAGGAGAAAGGGGAGAAGAGGTTAGCAGCAAGAATAAAGACGCTCTGATTTCTTTAGATCTCTCAAAACCTGAGAAAAATCTACTTATAATTTGGGGGTTTGGGGTGCAAACAAGAAATCTACAAGCAAACATTGTATGGACATAGTTTTTAGATATCTGGCTGGTGGAATGAAGTCGATTTCAGGAAACCTCCGCAGTTTTAAGACAGCTGGAATGTAAGAATTTCCTTCACCTTCAGGGATCCACAAAAAATGGTGTCTTTGGGCAAAAGATTAGAAAAGAGGAGAAAACCTACTGAGTTAACACCGTTTCCTGATCTATGATAATTAAACTTGTCAACTAGTTCGGTTAACGTCCAGTTTATATGTTGGAGGGTAAACCATTGTCAAGGTCAGTGTCACAGATATTCTACAGAAAGCAGTATATCCATAACACTCTTAGGTCATTTGGGGGCATCAACAAAAGGCTTTGTGTGTGTGTGTGTGTGTGTGTGTGTATAGTTGGATTATACATAGGCATTGATAGAAAATTATTTTTGTTAGTATTGTATCCTGAACATTTTGACATTCTAACTAAAGACTTTCTTGCTGTCATCTCCAAGAAGCTTCTGTAAAGATTAAGAATTAAGCAATTCGAGGTTATATTGGCTCTAATGACAAAATCATTTTCTAGATCCTCGAAGCTTACTGAATTAAGGTACAAAATTTCAATCTGGCATGCCAAATTTTGTACCTTTCAAACTTTATGTGATTCCATCTTATCACACCATCTGCAGCAGCAACTCAATTTCCGGTGTCTAGTACATATCACCCCAGCCATTCAAGTAATCTAGTTTGTAAAATGTTTGGTTCAATATTATGAAAAGCACAAAGTAGACACGTGGTTTCATAAAACAGCCTGCAGTATTATGAAACCATTTCTGTATCTCCTGGTGGAAGCATTCCTTTCTTGGGAACTTAGAAGACTTTTAAATCAGGAAAGTCCAAAGTTGCAATGCAGGGAAGCAAACATTTGCTAATAGATCACTAGAAGGAATTGTGAGAGGAGCCATAGAGATGTAAATATTTCTGATGTAAATATTTACAGTGATTAATGTTTTACTGACATTATGAGATTATAACTGCTATGTTCTTATGGAACAAGTAATTATTTAATCGATAATTAATTTTTTTGGCAAAATAAGTGCATTTCTCCCATATAATAAATTAAATATTTAAATGGTATGTGATGCAATTAAAACTAAGGTATTCAACAAGCAACTTATTCAATGCCACAACCTCAAATCCTTTCAAGAATGAGGCAGTGGATAAAAAATTCATAAAACTAAACATTAGGTACTATGTACATTATGTTATACATTTTGCTATAAGATTTGAACCATAAGAAGAGTATAAAACATAGACTATAAGCTTTCCATATAATAAAAAATTGTTTCACATAAGCTTATGCTCAGAGAATATGATTTAACTGTGAAATAGATGGAGAATAAAATGCTTTCTGCAGCTTCCTAATTGCCTAAAAGTCTTTAATGCACTTTTTATGGTTTGAAAATTTGGCTTTAAATGAATAAAAACAGCAACATTTATAATTAACTCCTTTGTCAAAATGTTTTCAGGCAGCTAATTCGTCAGGAAATATAGCATGGTCCACTGCCAGGTAGAATGAATTAATGCTTTATTTTCCCTAGGTAGTATCTCACACCTGTTTCTAATATTTGTTCCTTTGAAATAATTCTACATACTTGGTTCACTGATTTCTCCTTTCCATGTCTGCCTAGTCTAAAAGAGTTGAGCATAACTACTAAACCCAAGTGGTCTAGAAATCTTCATCACTGTAGCATTGCGGTTAGCTCTAGTGGGTGGCAGTGGATGTGATGCTGAACAAAACACACCACTTTCTTTAAAGAAATCACACAGACCACACAGTCCCACTTCTCCATTCATGGAGTTGCCTAATGAGATGGGTAAATGAATTTGGCTTCTTCAAAGAAATGATACAGCAACTTCCAACATAAACATGAATTGTTATGCTACAAGGAAAGCAGGTGGTGATAAATATCTTTTTGCGGTTTTGAAATCCGACTAAAGATAACCTGAATAAAAATGCTGGACATTTGAACTGAGTTATCCCTATAATGTGAGGGAGCTTCATTTCCATTTGTGTCGTGAACTTTTGCCATTCGATTGAAAGCCATGGATGCACAAATATATGATCTTGGATTCACTGAACATGCCTGAAAACAAAATGTATTCATTGTTTATTCTGAAAGATAGAATCCCTGCCCTTATAAAGGCCACAGTCAAGTAAGAAAGGCAGATAAAACCACCAAATGGTAAGTGTTAGGGTTTACTGCCGAAGTTCAAAGGAAGGAGATCTAAATCAGAACTTTAGGAGGAGAAATGCAAATCTAACATAATGTTCCAGTGAATTTAACCTAAGGTGAGCCTTGGGACCAGTAAGAACTAATCAAGTACAGAAGTTCAGAGAGACTTTTCCCTGGTGAAATAACAGCTAGAAGGTCAAAAATAGTCATAGTGTTCAGGGAATCTCAGGCAGTTTTATGGGGCTGACACAGGGGCCATTTGTGGAAGTGACAGAAGATATTAGGTGAATAAACCCATATTTGATCATGAGGTTGCAATATCTATACGTGATTACTTGGGTTTTATCTAAAAGCCTGAGTAGCCATTGGAGGGTTTCAGGCTATAAAGTAGCATGACTATATATTGATACATTTTCAAAAGAACCTTCTGGCAACCTGGCATCAATTGGCAGAGTGTCAGGTTATATATAGGAGAGATACGGAATAAGAGCCATAACTGGGGTGGTGATAGTGGGGATTCAAGGAAAGATATGAATTTATGAAATATACAAAGAGTAGTGCAAAGAATTTTAAGAGGATGATACATAGGTTTCTGAGTGATGGATGTAACAAAGCACATTGGTCTGTTAAGGCTGTCATAACAAAATGCAGTGACATACTGGGTGGCTTAAATAACAGAAATTTATTCTCACGGTTCTAGAGGTTGGAAGTCCAAGATCAAGGTGTCAGCAGGTTTGGTTTCTCCTGAGCTCTCTCTCCTTGGCTTGCACATCTTTCTGCACACATCCCTGGTGTCTCTTCCTCTTCTTATAAGGACACCAGTCCTATTGGATTAGGACCCCACCCTTATGACCTCAATTAACCTTAATTACCTCCTTATGGTCCTATGCCCAAACACAGATAACATAAATATTAAGCCCTCAACTTATGAATTTTGTAGGGGATGCAATTCAGTACATAACACAAAGTAAGGACTATTGTTCTCAAACTTTAGAGAGTATGAATCACATGATTAGATTTCTGGGAATGTAGAGATGGAGATCACCAGGCTCTAAAACCTTGGTGAAAGTTCCACATCTTTTCCCCATAGATAGGCTTTTGAGAATCTAGAGAGCAGAGTCATAGTGGGAGAGAGCCTGAGTTCCAGATAAAGGCAAGGAGGGGAGCCTTTGTCTTTCTGCTCTGCACTGTGATAGGAGCAAGAGGGGAGACTTTTTTTTTTTTTTGGCTGCATTGGGTCTTCGTTGCTGCACACGGGCTTTCTCTAGTTGTGGCAAGCAGGACTACACTTTGTTGCGGTGCACAGGCTTCTTTGTTGTGGAGCACAGGCTCTAGGCATGCGAGCTTCAGTACCTGTGGTACGTGGGCTCAGTAGTTGTGGCTTGCGGGCTCTAGAACGCAGGCTCAGTAGTTGTGGAGCATGGGCTTAGTTGCTCCGTGGCATGTGGGATCTTCCTGGACCAGGGCTCGAACTCGTGTCCCCTGCATTCGCAGGTGGATTCTTAACCACAGGACCACCAGGGAAGCCCAAGACATTTTTTTAATATGTTTATTTTGTATTATATACTTTACTTTGAGTACTTCAAGAAAGAAAATCATTACAGTGCTTTCAGAATGCAATCCTTGGATTCAATGAAAATTCTTTACATTTATACCCAATCAATATCTAGAAATGTATGTAGAGACTCAGTCATCTAACAAAATAAATAAGATAACTAGGTAAACTATAAATCTCAGAGGTGAGGATCATTTCATTCATTTTGCTACTGCAAGCATTTTTTTAAAAAATACCATAATCACATTTGTTTCGATCACATATACATCCATTACAAGTTAGATAAAACCACTGATGCTAACAACTTAGAATTATGATCTTTGCTACCTTAAAAGAAAATTTAATTTAAAAGAGAAGAAAATTTCAAGATTCTTGATTAGGAATTTTCAATTCTATGAAAAGACATAGAGGAAACTTAGATGCATGTGACTAAGTGAAAGAAGCCAATTTGAAAAGGCTACACACAATATGATTGCAACCACATGACATTCTGGAAAAGACATAACTATGGAGATGGTAAAAGTATCAGTAGTTTTCAGGGGTTAGGGAGGATGGAGGGATGAATAGGTAGAGCACAGAGGATTTCAGAGCAGTGAAACTACTCCATATGAATCTCTAATGGTGGACACGTGTCATTCTACATTCGTCCAAATCCATAGAATGTACACCACCAAGAGTGAACCCCAATGTAAACTCTGGATTTGGGTGATTATGATGTGCCCATGTAGGTTCATCAGTGGCAGCAAATGCACCACTCTGGCCGGAGATAATGGTTGATAATGGTTGATAATGGGGGAGGCTATAATAGTGTGGAGAGGTTGTATATGGGAAGTCTCTGTACCTTCTGTTCAATTTTTCGTGAACCTGAAACTACTCTAAGAAATAAAGTCTATTAAAAAAAAGTAAAACGTTCCTGTTATCCTTTGTTCTAAACAGTTTATTAGACTAGGTGGTAGAGGGCAAAACAACCAACCACATTCCTTCCTAACAGAAGAAACACTGAGGAGGCCAGCTGCTCCACGCAATTTTCATCTTCATAGTGTGTACCAAGCTCTGATAGGGTGTGAGGCATACTGTACTATATGTCACAAAAATACTTGGAGATATTTCTAGATAATTTGGGATAATGGAGAAACACTTGATTCATTTCAAAAGATTCTAAGACAAACTTGTGCTCAGCAACCTTTAAAAATATAAAGTTCATTTAAAAATTATAAAAGCAATAAGGAAATACAGAAATTAGTAAAATACTACAATGTGGTACAGAGAAGTTCCCCTATAAATCCCCTTCCCTCATACGGAGATAACATCAAGCAGTTAAACATTCCAAAAATGTTAAAGTGCTTGAGGCTTTTGTCTCATAAAAGCCTAGTTAGTCAGATTTCAGAGATCAATGATGTCCTCATATCATCCCCTTTTTCCTCTTTCTAGACGAGTAAACTGACCATGGTGCATTTCCTAAAGCCACCTAAGATAATGGCAGAATTAAAACTAGAAACCCCTACTGTCTGCTTTCTGCCTAATTACGGCTTCCTTTAGTAAAATATTTTAAAATGTTTCTTTCCTGCTTTACCATTCCTACAAGTCTCATCTCAAATACTTACCTCAATAAAGTGTTATCAAAAAGCGATCAGATTTTACAGAAGCAGTGTCCAAAAAATCATTTACAGGCTATAGCCTTGTTACTTAGTACCGTGTAGCCTTTAACTTTTGAAGAATAATATTTCAACATTTCACTGGGCTTTATGCATATACTCCTGTCAGACTGAGTTTGCTATATACATTCTATAGAAGAGAGGAAGTCATCACCCCAAGATTATGTCCAGAGAATTATCAGAAAAAATAGAAAGGACAGATTTGGTAAGTTTCACTAAACACAATTTGGCTAAAAACCATATACTTATTTTCAGAATAAAAATGAGCATATATTGTAGAAATAAAGGTTAAACTGTTATTCCACAAGTCAGAGGGCTCTGACTCGTGGACTATAATGTGAAATCCCAATATGTTCAAAGGTAAAGTCCTGATAACAACTGGGATTGGAGAATGTGCTTTACTATAAGAAGTCTATGTGACATTTGGATTTAGGTTCATTGTGTCTTCTGACGGACCATACTTGCAATTATTCATGGATGAGGAAGGAACAAAAAAGAACACTGCGCGTGCTTTTGAAAGAGGTGGCCCTGTGCTTGTGAGTTTAGTGTGTGGGAACAGGAAGTAAGAGAGAAAGCCCCATGGCATAATAATCCCTCCCCCTAGTGAAGAACTGCCCAGGGAATATTAGGTTCAGAAGTAAATTGTCAACCCCTCTTACTTTGGGAAAAAGCCAAAAAGGTGTGAATAGAGAGTTAGGAGAGTCTCCCATTCTCATGGGTCAAAGGGTTGAAGTAAAGGAAACACCATCTGAATCTTTCTCACCTCTCCAACAAATTCTTTTTTTATCTCTGATGAAAGAAAGAAAGAAAGAAAGAAAGAAAGAAAGAAAGAAAGAAAGAAAGAAAGAAAGAGAGAGAGAGAGAGAAAGAAAGAAAGAAAGAAAGAAGGAAGGAAGGAAGGAAGGAAGGAAAGAAAGAAAGAAAGAAGGAAAGAAGGAAGGAAAGAAGGAAAGAAAGGAAAGAAGGAAAGAAAGAAGGAAAGAAGGAAGGAAGGAAAGAAAGAAGGAAAGAAGGAAGGAAGGAAAGAAAGAAAAAGAAAGAAGGAAGGAAAGAAAGGAAGAAAGAAAGAAAGATAGAAAGAAAGAAAAAAAAAGTTAGCTTTTTGACCCCTCATATTAGTTTTATATAAACATTCCAAATGAACAACTTCTTGAGATTATAATAAAGTAACTCTCAAACCATTTGAAACTTTTTTTCTGGTTTTATTTTGCAACACTTCTATAACAATGGGAACTCCCAACATTGAGACTGCCAGAAGGTATTCACATAAATTAAGATTAAGGAAGAGATGAACAATCTTCTTGTCTGACTTGATACCTTTGTTCCTCATTCAACACCAGTTGCCAAGATGCAAAGATAATATAACAACGAAATATTTCTAGAACTGAACTGTTGAAGTAAGCTAACAATACAAACGATATTTCTCATGATTCAATGTCAGTTCGTGTGCAATAATTTAAATCATCCTTAACATCAATAATACATCAACATCTTAAAACTTTATTAACCATTTCATCCAATTTTGCCTGGTCAGTGCTTACTTTTCACTTCTTTTTTTCTTTTCTTTCTTTTCTTTACTAACACAAGTTTTTTGTCAAGTTGAGGAAGTTCTCCATCTACAGTTTGCTGAGAGTTTTGATCATGAATAGATGTTGGATTTTGTCAAATGCTTTTTCCATACCTACTGATACAATCACATGGTTTTCCTTTTCTTTTTTTAAAGCTTTATTGAGGTAAAATTGATATACAGAAAATTGCACACATTTAATGTATACAACGTGATGAGTTTGGACATATGCGTACATCTGTGATATCATCACCACAACCAAAGTACTAAACATATTCATCAATCACATGGCTTTACTTATTCTATATAATGAATTACATGAATTGATTTATGAAGGTTGAACTAATCTTGCATTCCTGCATTAAACCCCACTTGTGGTGTATGATTCTCTTACACATTGTTGGATTTGATTTAACATTTGTTGAGGATTTTTGCAACTGTGTTCATAAAAGATCATTGGTCTGTAGTTTTTCTTTCACGTAATGTCTTTAACTTGACTTAGAGTAACGCTGGTTTCATAGTATGAGCATTCCCTCCGCTTCTGTTTTCTGGAACTGATTGCAGAGAATTGGTATAATTTCTCCTTAAATGTTTGGTAGAATTCAACAGTGATACCATCTGAGCCTGGTTGTTTCTTACTTGGAAGATTTTTGATTAAATTTCTTTAGTACTATAGTCCTATTCAGATTATCTATTTCTCCTTCTGTGAGATTTGGTACTTTGTGTCTTTCGACGGACCTGTAAATTTCACCTAAGTTGTCAAGTTGATAGACATAGAGTTTTTCAGTAGGGTCCAGGGTCTGGCCATTCCCTAGAGTGAAAATCTGTTTCAGTCATTTTGGGGCAGAATGCTTTGCTTTGCTTTGCTTTTTTTATTTCTTTAACCCACAAGTTGATTCGGATGGATTTCTAGGTTTAAGAACCACTAATGTGCAAGAATAATCAACAGGTTTAATTAATTACCAGAGATGAATTATTTGACCATATATCTTTCCAGAAGGGCTATACTCTGCCGAAGCAGGTAACCTTCCTAGTCAGCAGAAGTGCATCATTCAGGCAAATGACTACATATAGATATTTCTCCCTATAGAGTCTCCTCATAAGCTCTTCTAAGGTACTTGGAGTATTTTAAGTTAAAACTTTGGATTTAAAAATCCATTATGTGTAGAGTATTTTATTACACAAGGGGAGAGACTAGAATAATCCACATGATAATGGACTAGTTTTGGAGACGTCAGTGTGAACTCATGTTTAGCTTAATATAAATAGATATGATTACATACAGAAATATTTATAGAAATGTAGAGGAAATTTATGGAAAATTAGAGATTTGATTTAAACTTCCTTATGCCGATGTACATTTGATGTAGCCTTGAATTCTTATGCGTTTTGTGGTAAGTATTGATGCTTGTAATTGTGCTGGTTAATATAGCTGGTTATGACCACTTCATTTTACTTAGGTACCTGTTTGGGAAGGTTGCCTTTTGATCCGTAGCCACAGAGACATTCCTGACAGGCACGTAAAGGGCTGGATACAGGAAAGGCGTATGTAATCTTGTCCTGATTAGGACCAGGGCACACTGATTCCGACTGGATGCATGCCTCAGGAGGTTTAAAAACTCTTATCACACTTTGTCTGAATTTCCTCACTCTTGCTAAGCACATGCTTGGAGCTTCTCTCTCTCTCTCTCTCCCCTTCTCTCCTTCCTCCCCCACCCCTTTCCCCTTTCCTATTTGTATTTCAGTGAGTAGCTGGGCCTCTCACACAGTGTTTGAGTCCTCGATCTGGAGTGAAATTAGCAAATTTTGGGGGGGTAATTGAGCTTTTTTTTTCAGTTTTTAACTCTCAACATATTTATTGTTTTATAAGATTCACGAAGAGTAATCTTTTCCTGCATTCGTGTGGTATTCACTTACTAAATCACTTGAAAGAATTAGCCACAATTCACTACTCTCACCATATACAGTTATAGCTTCAATTTCATGTAAATAACTTCACTGATGTTTATTTTCATGGTTTTTCTTGTTGGATAGGACTATGAGAAAAAACTATAATTTTTAAGCTGCTATAGACAGCATCTCTAATCCACTCACACCTTTTTCTTGCTTTGAATAGAGAAAGCAAGTATCACACCTGATACGCGACATAGGAAACAGCCTGCTCCCAAATATATGCTCAGATATTGATACTTCTGCATCTTTCACAGCATCTGTCAGCTCTCTTACCAGCTGCAGCTTACACCCACTCACGTGATAGAGAAAAATATTTGCTGTGTCTTAACATGTGCCTCTGGGGGATGACCTACCTTAACATTCATTCATTTATTAATAAGTTCAATGGACACTCATCAAACATCTAATATATACAAGGCATTGTCATAAAAGCTGTTGATGTAAATGCAGAAAATAGAATGGCATTTTGATCTACTCCATCCAAACATAGAAGGCTCCTTCTATTTTATGTTCACATGTGTTAATTAAATAAGCATGGAATTAAGACTCTCTTATATGCATATTATTCTAATAGCTACAATTTGCTTTTGCTATTTTCTTTGATCTTTCTCTTGACTTGCTCGAATAATAGTTACTCTACATATTAGAAACAATGGGACTGGAATTTCTGACACTACACTTGGACATCCAGAAGGAGTTTTTATAAACCATGGCTTGTTGTCCACCAAATGTCAGGCTGACAGTGAGGGGTAGAAGAGAAGAAAACACTAACTTCTTCCAAGTACCACCACATGAGTGAGATGATTCCTCAGGCTGATTCTGTCTAAATCAATATGCAGTCTAGAGAAACTGGACAGACTGCAGCTTGCAGAGTGAGAAGTAAATTCTCTGGTTATATCAGATTGGGGTTGTATTGCAGATGGGAACACTAAGGAATGGGGTTAAAAAGTGATTCCCAATCTTGGGGCAGGAGGCTGGGAAAACAAGACAAGGGATGCAGGTCCTAGCCTGATACGTGGAGAATCAAGTGATTTCTCTGAGTGCCAGCAGAGATGCCATGAAGGGCCTGATGAGTGTTTTGCCTCAATAATCCCCATCACAATATTCTCCATGATTTCAAATAAAAAGAAAAACGTATGTACAAAACACACAAAGGTTGACCGCAGTTTTCTTTTCATAATATCCAAAAACAGAAAGCCCTGGTATATCTATCAGTGGGAGAATGGATAAACAAACCTTGGCATAGCTACTCAACCAAATACAAGTTTGAGATCAAAAGCCATGGACTACTGATACAGACAATAAGGTGAGCTAGAAGGAAGGCTTGAAATGCGTTCTGACTGCGGAGTCATATTTCCAGCTAAAACTCAGGAGCCATGTCGTTTAAGAGGGAAGAGTATTTGTGGACAGCAACAGACTCTCTGCCACAGTAATGATTGTGAAAAGCTGCCTTGCAGATCTGCTGTTCCATAGGGTAATATGTAATGCTTAGCACAGTAAGTACTAAACTGTTGTAGTGTGCATTTATAATCATTATTATTATCAACTGTTTGTACGTGCTTGAGTCCAAAGGAAGACGTGCTATCCAGCTAGGCTCTAGGCTCAGAAGAAACTGTGTTGTCAGCTGAAAACCAGTTCTAGCAATAACAAATATCCCTCCCCCCAAAAATTATTCAGTACAACCCCTTTCAATAATTAAATTTTTTTCAATTTATCTTGGGTGGCCTGATTTTGTTTTTTTTCTTTTTCAGTTCAAGATTCCAAGAATAGTTACTTCACATTCAGAGATGCTTAGCAGGATGAAGTTTTGTTTCTATGACCAGCCCTAATGGGTTCTTTGAATGAAATAAGTGGATTATGTATAATTTGCAACAGATCTGTTAATTGCCGACAGGAATTATTTTTGATATTTACTGCCTAAAATCGTTCCCTTAAAATCACTGAGGTAATGTTTCATTAGATTCAAGGTTTAATGCCAGTGAACTAAAAAGAAAAATACACACACCCCCAAATGAAAAGCGTATAAAAATGATTGTGAGAAAAGAATTTTAAGCCAAATTGCCATACGACCCAGCAATTTCACTTCTGGGTATACACTCAAAGGATTAAACAGAAACTCAACAGATATTTGTACACCCCTGTTCACAGCAGCATTATCCACAATAACCAAAAGGTGGAAACAACCCAAGTGTCCATCGATGGATGGACGAATGATGGAACTGTGGTCTACACATACAATGTAATATTATTCAGGCTTAAAGAGAAAGAAATTCTAACACATGTTATAACATGGATGAACCTTGAGGACACTATGCCAAGTGAAGTAAACCAGTCACAAAAAAACAAATACTGTATGATTCCAGTTAGATGAGGTACCTAACGCAGTTAAATTCATAGAGACAGAAGGTAGAATGGTGATCGCCGGGGCTGGCGGCAGGGAGGAGTGAGGAGTTAGTGTTTAATGGGGTCAGAGTTCTAGTTTGGGAAGATAAAAACAGTTCTGAAGCTGGATGGTGGTGACGGTTGCACAATAGCGTTAATGTACGTAATGTCACTGAATTGTACACTTAAAATGGTTAAAATGGTAAATTTTACATTATGTGTATTTCATGACGATTTTTAAAAATAAAATAAATGATTGTGAGAGGAATATATGTTTTACCTCATTGAGTTCCTTCTCCCATAAAATCTGTCACCCTCCTGGTCTTGTTACTATCTCTGAGGGTCAGCAGTGGACCAGAGGCAACCATCAATTTGCATAGAAATACGTGTACCAAGTAAGCATTAACTAGTGTCCTCTGTGTTGACTGAGAACCTTGTAGTCTACTCATGAATGGTTTCCTAAGAGAAAAAATAATAATATTGCTTTCTTTACGAACGAAGAGTACTTTTTTAAATTAACATAGGGATTCATTCATTCATTTGTTCATTTTTTTTCACCCATCTACTGGTAAGTACCTGCTGTAGATTCAGTCATGTGCACTTTTCCTTTTCCAGATCCTCTTTGTAGTGTAAAAGTAAGATAACTGAATCTTAGAGCTGGAAAGAGAGAGAGGTTGAGGCCAAGAGCCTTGGAGTTCATCCCTGTGTCTGAAAACTTCAGGATTATCTAGAAATGTCAGCTGTCTAACGGCTTACATGAGTCTTTGGGAATTTCTGGTTTTTAAATATTTAGCAGTTTTAAATAACAGCAGTCCTTTATTTGCAAAGGCACCCAATTCAAATCGGCTTCATAACCCAGTGGCCTTCTATTGCCCATAGGGGAGCTCTGGCTTCAGGGATGGCTGGACCTTGGCCAGCAGGATCCCCTTTCTGTGTCCTTGTCCTTTTCTCCCCTTCATTGTGTTCACTGGTTTCAGGTCCCTTGCTGTCGACTACTCCATTCCTTATTTGCTCTGCTGCATAGGCATTGCTCTTCTCTTCTGTTTCTAGAACATTCGAAGTGTGATCCTTGCCTTACAACTTTACATTTACTGCTTTTTTTTCCCTGAGCCCTTTCCCCGCAGGTATCCACACGGGTCACTCCATCATTTCATTCATGTCAAATGCCATCTTGTCAGAGAGGTCTGTCCTGACTCCATAATTTAGTATAATACACACACACACACACACACACACACACACACAGGCTCGCCACATCTCTGTCAATGCCCATTCTCCTTACTCTGCTTTATTTTTTTCACAGCACCCAAATGTGATTATTGTCTAACTAAAATGTAAGCTTCATGCACGTAGAGACATTTTTTCATTTGGTTGCATTCCCAGTGTCTAGAGCAGGGCTTGGCGAGACTACAGCTCACAGCCAGATGTGCGCTGCCTGTTTTGATGTGGCTTATGTGTTAACGACAAGTTTTTATCTTTTCAGATTTTTTTAAAAAAATCAAAAGAAGACTATCTTGTGACATATGAAAGTATAGAAAATTCAACTTTCCGTGTCCACAAATAAAGTATTATAGGAGACAATCACATTTATTTATTTATTTATGTATTGTCTATGGCCGCTTTCACCTTGCCATGACAGAGTTAGGCAATTAGGACAGAGACCATATTTGGTCTGTAAAGCCTCAACTTTATAGAAAATTTGCTGACCCCTGGTCTAGAACAATACCTGGCACGTAAAGGTGGATGAAATAAATACTGGTGAGTGAGTGCATTTCTGCTCTCCCAATAATAGACTTCTTTCAGTGACCTGAAAATTATACACAGCTTTTATCTAATCACTGGTTCCTCTGATAAAAGGATTTAACTTTCCGTAGTGATAAAGGAATTGGCACAGAATCCAAAAAATATTCTACAAGAAAAAAAAGAGAGTAAAATAAGAACAAATGATAAAATCACAGCATAGTCGTATATAAAACTTATGAACAACAATATATCCAGGAACTTAATAACATATTCATCTCCGTACATTATCATTAAATCCCTTCATTCATTCCCTTTTTCTCTTTCTTCTGCTATATAATCCAAGTCTGTCTGATACACCCTATCCTTCAGCTAATCATGACTCTCGGTTCCCCAAAATACCAGATTTTCCTTCCTTCAATAAACCCACACCTTCTCCACCCTCTGTCTGGGATGCTTTCCTTTTACCCACCCGGTGAATGCGTGCTTGTTATTCAAAAGATGAGAGCTCAAATACCACCACCTCCCCACCATCCCAGTACAAAAACTACCATACATGATGGCTCACATCTGCAATCATTCATTCATTCATTCATTCATCCTACACACATCCGTTGGACAACCACTCTATGACAAACATTCCTCCAGATACAGGGCTACAGCCGTTATAAAGAGAGATTTCATTCTACTCTCTTAGAGCTAATATTTTATTGGAGGAAAAGACAATAAAATTTTTAAATAAATGATATTGTCAGTGTTGGATAGACAGTGAGTGAGTGACACATGCTGTTAGTAGTTTGAGTTCACTATTAGGAAGTGGCACACAGAGATGGAAACTATGTGAGTATTTTGAAATATTAGGAAAATGTGCACCAGTTTCAGAATTATGAAACTTGTGAGAAAAATAAATGAGAAGATAAAAATTATTGCTATTTAAAGACCCGTTTTTAAAGGGAGCATAAAAGCAAAAAAACAAAAAAAAAGGGGGGGGGAGCAAAACATGAGTGTAAACTTAATATTATGTGAGTAGAGAAAATTTCCGTTGTTGGAACTGAATCAGATAATTTTTTAAATCAATTGGTTCATTGCTTTGCAATTAATCTGTGTAGCTGGAATCTGGAAGTACCAGTTTCACATCATATTAAAACGGTCCTCGTTTTTAAGTTGCACTGACCAATTTTTTTTTTTTTTTTTTTTGCGGTACGCGGGCCTCTCACTGTTGTGGCCTCTCCCGTTGCGGAGCACAGGCTCCGGACACGCAGGCTCAGCGGCCATGCCTCACGGGCCCAGCCGCTCCGCGGCATGTGGGATCCTCCCGGACCGGGACACGAACCCGCGTCCCCTGCATCGGCAGGTGGACTCTCAACCACTGCACCACCAGGGAAGCCCCTGACAAATTTTTTAAGATTTCGTTTTTCTCCACTGATTCCCTGCTGTGAGAATAAGCACTGTCTCAAGCTATTTATTTCTATGTCTAATAAAATATTAAAAGGCATGTGTCCAAGAATGATAATATTCTGAGCTTTCAATTTAATTTTTAAATTTAAAATATAGGTAAATTTCATACTCATTTTCCGCAATTTCATATTCAGTTCATTCAAGTGTATTCAGTAGATTCAAACAATGGTAATTAAATGAGCTATAGTAATTTTTTAAAGTTTACTTTCTCAGAAGGGCTAAACAAGGTCAAGTTTATTTGCTGATGCCATAGTTTCTCAGAACTTTTCCAAAACATCTAGAGAAGAAAGGCAGGGAGACAGCTCTTTGAAATATGGCTTCAAGAAATACTATTTCATATCAAAAACATTGCGAGTGTGTGTGGACACAAGCTATGCGTGTCAGAAAGAGAGTCTGGCTGTGTGTGTATCTTTGTGTATTTTCATGCTGAGAGCACAAGAGTAACATAAACATTTGGGAATGTTTTTGAAAAAGTCTCACTCCCACGTGATAGGAATAGAGATTACATGATATTTGCTGTTGATGTTTCAATCCTAATTATTGAGGCTCAGCGTCTTAGGGTAATTCTTTCTTGAGGCACTGGAAGACACTCCCATTGAAAAGAAAGACAGTTGCTCAAGTGTGTTATGTATTAATGATGAAGACAGAAAAAAACAAGGTGGGAAGGGCTTGGCCCTAAAATTAACTTCCTTTCTACTACAGAAGAATCCCTGTTTATTGGCATTCAGGGCAATGTACAAAAAGAATACCTTTTGCCTCAATTTCTGAGAATTAGCAGAAAAATACAACTCAGTTGCCTGGAATCACACTTTCTCCTATTTGTCTGTCTAATTAATAATTTCTTCTATCTTATATTTGTGTACACAAAGGGTAACTGCCTTCTTACAGGATGTCTCCAAATTTCAGAGTTTTCTAAATTTTCAAAGTACATAACTTTGCAAAATAAATAGAGTGATTACTGTAACTTTATGACTGCCCAACATTAAAAGCGAGAGATGTCTGACAATCATCTGTTTGGGTTAAACCGACTTTTGATTCATGGAAATATGCAGAGGATACCTCTGAAATGATCATTAATATGGTTAATTCTGATAGATACGGCCAAATGAAAATATGATTATTGGTTAATCAAGGAGCAACTTAATGTTATTCAGTAGTAGATGGGAGTTTTAAAAAATGTGCTTGGACTATTGTCCATCTTGACATTGCAGTCAGCTGAGACATCTGCCACAGTGAGCAGTTACTACGGACAAAATCACATTGATGCTGCAGGAAGGTCATCATTGCAGTGGCAGGAGGAAGCCTAGATTAAAGACAAGGGGAAAAAGACAAGAAGGAGACAGCAATCCAGGGAATACATGATTACGGCTTGAATTCAAGCAGTGGGAATAAAAATGGAGTGAAAGGAAGGATTTAGAGATATGAAGAAGGTTGAATCTAAAAGACCTAGAAAATGAATGGATGTGGTCTAGGTGGACTGAGGGATGAGTGAGAAGAAAGAATTGAAGATGTGCTTCAAGTTTCTAGCTTGGATGGCAGACTCTGATGGCAACTGGGGGAGAAACAGATTTCAATGTAATCTTTCATGAATATACTAAAGATGGTGATTTTAAGACACAGCTCTATTGAGGCATAATGCACATACCGTACAACTCACTCATTTAAAATGTGTAATTCAGTGGCTTTCACCATGTTCCCAGAGTTGTGCAACCATCACCACAATCAAATTTAGAACATTCTCATTACCCCAAAAAGAAACACCATACCCTTTAGTCGTCACCCTCAACACCCCACGCCATCTCCCCCAAGCCTAGGCAACCATTAATCTACTTTCTGTACCTATAGATTTGTCTATTTAGGACATTTCATATCAACTGAATTACATAATTAATTACATACATGGTCCTTAGTGACTGACTTCTTTCACTTAGCATAATGTTTTCAAGGTTCATCCATGTTGTAACATGTATAGGTCCATTATTTCTTTTTATTACTGAAAATGTATTATCATATAGATATGCCACCCTTTATGTATCCATTCATCAGTTCATGGGCGTTTGGATTGTTTCCACTTTGGGGCTATTACGAATAATACCGCTATGAATATTTACATGTAAGTTTTTATGTGGATGTATGTTTTCAACTCTCTTGGATATATATGTAGAAGGAATATTACTGGGTTACACTGTAACTTTAGCCTTTTGTAGACTGCCAAACTGGTTTTTTAAATTGTTGCATCATATTATGCTCCCTCCAGCAGTGTCTGAGGACTCCAGTATTTCCACATCCTCCCCAGTATTCTTTATTCTCTATCTTTTCTATTATAACCATCCTAATGAGTGTGAAGCGGTATCTCATTGTGATTTTAATTTTGATTTCCCTAATGACTGTTAGCATTGAACATCTTTTCTTGTGCTTACTGACTATTTGTATATCTTCTTTGCAGAAATGTCTATTCATAACTTATGCCCATTTTTCAGTTGGGTCATTTGTCTTTTTGTTATCCAGCTGTAAGAGTTCTTTATATATTTTAGGTACAAGTCCCTTATCAGATACATGATTTGCAAATATTTTCTCTCATTCTGTAGGTTGTTTACTCACTTTCTTTCTTGTTTTTCTTTTTTTTTTTTTTTTTTTTGGTTGTTGTTCAATATTTATTTCTTTATTTACTTGGCTGTGCCAGGTCTTAGTTGCTGCATGTGCGATCTTCGATGCCTCGTGTGGGATCTTCACTGAGGCAGGCGGGATCTAGTTCCCTGACCAGGGACTGAACCCCGGCCCCCTGCTTTGGAAGCATGGAGTCTTAACCACTGGACCAACAGGGAAATCCCAATTCACTGTCTTGATGATGTCCTTGGAAGCACAGAAGATTTTAATGTTGATGATCTCCAGTTTACCTATTTTTCTGGCATGTACTTTGGGTGTCATATCTAAGAAGTCATTGCCTACTCAAAGCCTACAAAGATTTATAACTATATTTTCTTCTGAGAGTTTTATAGTTTGACCTCTTACATTTAGGCCTGTCATCCACTTTGAGTCAATCTTTGTATATGGTGTGAGATAAGTGTCTATGGTATGAGGTAAGTATCTAACATCATTCTTTGAATGTGGATATCCAGTTCTCTCAGCACCTTTCGTTGAGGAGAGTATTTTTTCCCATTGACCTGTATTGGCACCCTCTCATGGTCCTAGCTGATTGCCCCAGAGTTGCAAATCTGACTTAAAGGTAGTTGATCCGTAAGTTTGCCAATGGTAATGATGTAACTTGAGGTCTAAAAACTCTGCTTAGTAAGAAAGAACTCTGTCAGTGAGATCGTTCCCTCTTGGAAATTTGAATAGACATGCAAAAAAGAATTTTGTAATTGGAAGAAAAACTAAAAGATTATAAAGAAAAATGTTGTTAGTCATATGATGATTATGAATGAGCTGAATTATTAATAAGTAGATGCTATAGACAGAGAAAATATAGACAGAGAATGATTTGATTGATCTGACAACTTAGAGGGAAGTGACAAGAGACCCAGGAGAAGCAGAGCCTAAAAGTGCTGAGTCATTGTCGAGACAGAATGGAGAGATGATACAGAAACGGTTGTTAAGGGTTTTATACAATTTTTTTTCCTTAAATTCCTAAGAACTACTAGACTCTTCCTTGTGTGAGCCAGAGAGATTTGCTGATCCTTGCAATCAAAATGACCACCCACATGTGTTCTGACAGTTAAATCTATGGGCTCCGTAGAATACTGTTAAATGAAATGAGACAGCTTATGTTAGCAAGTCTGACACATACCTGGCTCCTAATAGAAGTTGCACAAACACCAGTTTCCCTGACCTACTCTCAGACTCTCCTAGCAGGTTTCATGGGCACTGTCTGAATTCTGCAGGTATCAGAGATGCCCCAAGTCATCCTGTTGTAACCTGGATACACGGCAATCTAAATCATAACTGAAATTCCTTTGGCTCCAGGAGTAAATACTGTAATGAATGAGGTACCAAATTTAACTGATGCACAGATGGGGCCTGTCCAGTTGACGTCTCTCTTCAGATTTCCTATTCATCCACCTCAGTAATTTTTTTAACTTGGAGTCTTTTTACGTAGAAAATATTTTGGATCAGATACAGTACTTTTTTTTCACTTAATAGGAGAAATCACATTGGAAATGAATACACACACGCCATGAATACATGAGCGATCTCAGAGATACTATATTAATGGTAATCTCAGCCACATATTCTTTCTTTTAAACTAATTGTGATCAACTTTTTGTCTTTGATTTCACGGAATGTTTAGTCTTTTCTTTTTTTTTTTTTTCACTTGTCAATGGATTAAGCTTGAGAAGATAAGCCTGGAGCAATGCAGCTTTGCAAGGAGGCACTAATATTCAGACAAAAATGATAGGGGTGGAAAGCAGATTTTAGGCAAAGTTCCAGGTGGGCTACAATAGCAACATTCTTGAAGACTTAGCGCTTCATTCAGATTTTTTTGAATGTTGACTTTGCTTCTAGGATTTAACGCTGTATAATTATTTTCTTTCTTTACTCCTTAGATCATTACTGACAATAGAACATAATTTACATGGAAATCTGGGTTACAACAACATAATTAGTGATTTTGCTAAAATGGCATCAACAACAAATTTCATAGAATAAATAGTAATTATAAATTATGCATGTCTTTATTTTTATTATTCATTTAAACCTCATTGGTCCATCAGCAGGACTTCCGTATTGGATGTGGGTCTCCATTTGTGCTCTGGCCCAAGCCCTGCAAATATTGGGGGGAAAATGACAAAACAGAAGATAGAAATTTAAGGCAGAAACTAACTTAATAAACTAGCAAGTGGGAATGTGGTAACTTTTGGTGACTGTTAAGTGAAAAACAAGGAAGAGCAAGACTTAGGATGGGAATTTATTTGGGAGGCACATTGTACCTGTTCTTTCTTCCTTGCTAGAATCATTTTATTTGCTTCCTAACTTGCACCCAAAAATGTTAAATCTCTGGCTCAAGCTACTGTCAGGTGGAGCGCCCTTGTCCCTGGAACCTCAGATGTTTTATTATTCCCTCACTGTTATTCATTTTTTAGGTTGTTGGGATTTTTTTCGTATGGGAGAAAATGACCAGAATATTAAAATAGAAAACCCATCATGTTTTATTCTCTCACATAAAATATAAAAACTGTACATCAATGGAGTGTAATGCAAGGATATTTCTCATAGGTAAGACAAACACACGAATACTGCAAAAGCCATAAACACCATAAATAACACTGAGCTAAAATCAAGCATCATCAGTGAAATAGAAAGATGCTTTCCTTATTCCTAATGCTAACTGAACTCTGCAGTGAGATTAATGATAGCTGCAGATAGCGTTAAGTTATTTTGGTAACAAAATTCAAGTGATTACTAATCCTCCATTCATTACAACTTCAACTGAAGTCACCGCATTAAATCACTTGAAGGATTCAGAATTTTTCTCTCATGCAATTTTGAAGAAGGTCTGTATCAGAAACGATATTTTCATATTTGACTTCCTAGAATGATAATATGTTCCATGAGTACATCAAATGTAAGTCTCCGTATTACCTTGTCATGAGGGATGGTGTCTTACTATCCTTCCCATCAAAACTGAAACATCTTTTCTGCAGAAAGCCCTTGCCTGATACCCCAGTCTAAATTTGGTCACATAGTTTTGTAGAGGTATTCCTCATTTTATTGCATTTTGCTTTATTGCACTTCACGTTTTTTACAGATTGAAGGTTTGTGGCCACCCTGAACGGAGCAAGTCCATCGGTGCCTTTTTTCCAACAGCATCTGCCCACTTTCTGTCTCTATGTCACATTTTGGTAATTCTAGCAATATTTCACACCTTCTCATTACTATTATATTTGTTTTGGTGATCTATGTTTAGTGATCTTTGATGTTACTATTGCAAAATGATTACGACTTGCTGAAGGCTCAGATGATGGTTAGCATTTTTTAGCAGTACAGTATTCTTAAAATTAACGCATGTACCCTTTTTTAGTCATAATGCTATTGTGAACTTAATAGACTACAGTATAGTGTAAACAACTTTTACATACACTAGGAAACCAAAAAATTCATATGACTTGCTTTATTGTGATATTTGCTTTATTGTGGGGGTCTGGAACCGAACCTGCAGGATCTCTTAAGTTACGCCTGTATTCGCCGTGTGTTTCCTTTATAGGGATTGTTACAATTGCCGTTTACTTGGGCCTTTATGTGTTTTAGTTCTATTCCACTAGATGAAGTTTAACGACTACAAGGACCATGTTTGTTAGGTTCACTACACATCCCTGACACCTTGCACTGTTTCTGGCAAACGTTAGTCACTCAAAAATATTTTGGGGATAAATTTTATTCACCTCATCACCATTTACACACTCTGAAGCTCATAATGCAGAAAAGGTAAAAAGTGCAAAGGGAGGTTGGGGGGAATGACGTGATGAAGACTCAGAGGTTCTTAATGTTTAAGGTTCCCAGAGGATCACACAACAAGCAAAAGGCTTGAAGAAGTTGAAAATAGTTTCATTTTGGAATGAAGTCTAGGAGGGCCAATAAGGTGGGCCTGGGTTTATCCTTTTGAAAGGATGCTGATCAATAAGGTGGGAGTTTTATGGCTTCTTGAGTTTCTCTTGTTTAAGAAAGATGACGAACAGATTCAGAAGAGGGTGAACTTGCACCTACTGTTTTCAAAAGTAGACAACGTTTACGTCAGCCCCTCAGGACATTTATTTCAGGTGAGGTCTATCATTTACTAGTCTGCTGGTTACTCTAAGGGAAAATAAGATTTTTCAGACTCCAGTTTGAAAGATTTTATCTATGTCCTCATAGATAAAATTATTGAAGTGTTGAAAAGTTCCATTGTTCCATTTCTTATCTTTTCTGTTGGGTTCTGTACCCCCTGGGAATATATTACGGACTTTACCCAATAGGAGAACGTGAAAAATTAGATAATGTCTATAATCCACCCCCTTCCCAAACTAAATGTGACCTTTGTGTCTTATTTGTCTTAATGTCCCTAGAGCCTAGGGCAGTGCCAGGCACATAGCAGATGCCCAAGAAATATATGTTGAATAGAAATACCCACGCAAAAGTACGTCATCTATAGGTCATCCTTTCCCCCAAAACCCCCAGGCCCACCCTCAATCTCATTAGATTGAAAAATCCAAATATATAGGACTGTTTGGAGTCAAAGAGATGGCAGCATACAAGGAGGGTTTGGAAGAAAGTTGCTAAGAACTTGGAAAAGCCCCTCCACGCACATCCCCTGGATAAGAGATAAGTCTTAGACAAGGTCCAACCAGGACGAAGCAGATTTATCCATTTTCTGTGTAGACATCTATAGGCATCTTGGACATATGATGTGATTAGGAATGAGGTAAATCCAAGACACTCATGTTAAATGGTAGCAGCAAATCAACTGGGGAATAGGACAGAGCTTTACTCTCCCAAGACAGTCTGTTCTTGGAGACACAGAATAACCATGTTTACTGATCAAGATGCCAGGAAGATACTGCCTTCCCTAGAGGACAGTAGCTTCTAACCTTTTGCTATAGCGTATGACGTAGAGGATCTGATTAAGGTGTTGGACCATCTGAAGATTGATGTACGTTTCCTGTAGTGCATGGGAAAGACTACAACCATAGAACATCACAGGACAGCTTAGCATCTTTACCCTTCAACACAGAAACAGAAGAATATTGTCAAACCCCACTATGTGAGGCAAAGCTTTTAGAAATATTAAGTAGATGACACTTTACCGGTCCCCTAGAAAGAAAGAAATAGAAAGGAATAAAAAGAAAGAAAGAGGGCTTCCCTGGTGGCGCAGTGGTTGAGAGTCCGCCTGCCGATGCAGGGGACACGGGTTCGTGCCCCGGTCCGGGAAGATCCCACATGCCGCGGAGCGGCTGGGCCCGTGAGCCATGGCCGCTGAGCCTGCGCGTCCGGAGCCTGTGCTCCGCAACGGGAGAGGCCACAACAGTGAGAGGCCCGTGTACCGCAAAAAGAAAGAAAGAAAGAAAGAGAACAGCAAGCATGTGGTGGATTCTAATTATAAATAACCAAGGCGGGTGGGGCAAAGCCTGGTGCTCACAATCATTAGTGTTAGGGAAAACGCTTCCCCCCCTCCCGCCCCCCAGCTCTTTACTTTCCATGACAATTCTTAGGGAATTTTCTGGGAACATCTGGACTTGCTCTGCCCCATTACTTAGTCAGCCCCAAGTGGAAAGACTTATCAGATCGATAAGTTTAGTAAGAAAAATTCAAGCATGCCCTGCCTCTTTTCCTTGGGAGCAAACCTAAAAGCAAGCTATTCCCCAGTGATGAGGCCAGTTTTACTCTTCCTTTATGCCTACATCTTAATTTGTACAGAAACTTGATGGGGAAGAAGCCATTTGTGGTTTCCCCTTAGAGACCTCCACTACTTGGTACCAAGTGATGCTCAGTGCATGCGGTACTTTTTCATTGGTTCGGTGATGTGCACATGGTCTCACCTTAAGCAAATCTTTTAGACATCTCAGGATTATTCTCAAAGAATCATTACAAGGAGGAAGTTTAGGCATGTTCCACAGAATCTTTTAAAATTATGTAACCTAAGTCGATTCTATTTTGAATTTAAACATAATCTTGTATGGAAATTAGTAGTGAGGAAAAAATGGTCAATGGCTCCACGCTTAGATAACCTTGATGAAAGCTACTTTAGAATTTGTTCGGAGCAAGAAACAATTAATGACGGACTAGTAGCCAATATCTTCAAGTTATTGCATGTTTGTTCTATAGTGATATGCTCTATTGTGGTTGTCATTGTCACTGCTGTTATTCTCAACATTTACTAGTCAGGATTTTTTTCTACTAATTTACAAGGCTGCTTAAATAAATATATATCAGAGAAATAAATGGTAGCTAGGCAAAACTAATTTTTTTCTTAGGTGTAACTGCTGAAGTAAACCTCTAGAAATCATGTAAAATCAAAAGCCCGGGCTG
The DNA here is from genome assembly GCF_011762595.2 of Tursiops truncatus. NCBI lineage: Eukaryota > Metazoa > Chordata > Mammalia > Artiodactyla > Delphinidae > Tursiops > Tursiops truncatus. The sequence continues at coordinate 13,694,103 of NC_047051.1, forward strand.
TATAAGGATACATAAGTAGATAACAGTTTTTTGTAATCTTTGAAATTTGTAATAAACTTAAATTCACACATACCTACATAGACTTTGCTTAAAGGGATTCCAACAATGTTCAAAGGGATTGCCCATCTGAAGAGCGGTGGCTAGTAAATAGGAAAACACCGCTGGGAATTCCCTGGCTGTCCAGCGGTTAGGGCTCTGCGCTTCCATTGCAGGGGGCCGGGGTTCGATCCTTGGTCAGGGAACTAAGATCCCCCAAGCCACTCAGCGAGGCCAAAAAAACCATAAAACAACAGCAACAAAAACAAGCCAGTGTTCGTCCAGCTCTCTGGGTGACTGGTGATGTCTGGCTGGACGTCTGCTCTGAATGGTTTGTCATTAAGAACAAGTTGAGCAGGTCAGGCCACTCTCCATCAATGCGTGTTATCAGCAAGACCTATTAAACTTTAACTCCACATTATGCGACTTTTGTGGCTGAGAACATTGAGGGTGTGTGTAATACAGGAAATGCATGTTCAGAATAGTTCCCAGCAGGTATTTGGTAAATAATGTTTGTGTCTACTCTAATACGGTTGAGTGATAAGACATTTGATATAAACATTGATTATCTTTATTATAGAAAGTTATAAGTGCAATTCCAAATGAAGCAAAGCCTATATACAATTAAAAAAATACGACTTATTTAAAAAAAATTTTTTTTGGAGTATAATTCTTTACAATGTTGTGTTAGTTTCTGCTGTACAGCAAAGTGAACCAGTTTTATATATATATATATATATATATATATATATATATGTATATCTCCCCTCTTTTTAGATTTTCTTCCCATTTAGGTCACCACAGAGCATTGAGTAGAGTTCCCTCTGCTATACAGTAGGTTCTCATTAGTTATCTATTTTATACATAGTAGTGTATATACGTCAATCCCAATCTGCCAATTCATCCTCCCCCTTCCCCCCTTGGTATCCATAAGTTTGTTCTCTACATCTGTGTCTCTATTTCTGCTTTGCAAATAAGTTCATGTTTACCATATGTTGTTATTCTGAATATGTGCATTTTAAAGAATGATTTGAGTGTATTGGATTGGGGGATAAGAAAGTCTTTAATCCATGTATTGTTATTAAATCGTCATCACAACTACAGATAGGTACTTTACATTGGATTTGAATTTATTGCCTTCTAAACAATATAAAATACCTTATGAGAAATGGGGTATTGCCTGCCAGGTCACTAAACAAAGGATGTCACAGTCCTCACTGATTACAGCCATCACCGAAGGTAAGCTTGTGAGCCCTGAGGGAACTCAGGAAGGAAACAAACAATACCTGCCATCTAGCAGCCATCAGACTGCAGCCACTCCCCACGGTGAGCCCTGAGGAGACTCAGGATGGGAAAACACAGGATACTGGCCCCAGAGAGCCGAAGTGCTTATCAAAGGGATAATTTCAGTGAGCCCAGACTCTTGCATCTTCCCACGCATAGAAAAGCGCTAAATGCCTTAACTTGAAATTTCTAGTTTTCTTTAATTAACAGTAATCTTTTGTTCTTACTACCTGCCCTTTTTTGCAAAACTCCTACATATCCTAGCTCTCCCTTCACCTCTTCAGAGCAGTTCTTTCAGGGTTACTTGAGATGCTGCCTCCCCGGCTTGAAGTCATAAAAACTTTCGCCAAGTAGAACATAACTCTCAAATTTTAGGTTGTGCACTTAATTTTTTAGTCGACACTTACAATGTAAAATTTTAACCAAATTTGATGTATTTCTTTTAGACAGTCATCGGTAAACCTGCTTCATTTCTATTTGTTATAAAAAAATAGTCAATGAAAATAATGTATTCTGTAACTCTGATTTCTAAAATGCTAAATTAATCAAATAGGTTTTGGTTCAATATTTGGTGGTAGTAAATACAAATTAAGTGACAGAATTACAAAAGTTCACTGCAGTGAAACCTAAAAACTATATGGAACATACGAGAAAAGGGAGACGTAGATTCTGAGACCACAATCCTTCCCCTTGGCTATTGCAACAAATAATCCTGTTTTCTCTCCTTCTCTCTCTCTCTCTTTTTTTTAAAAATTATTTATTTAATTTTTGGCTGCATTGGGTCTTTGTTCCTGCATGCAGGCTTTCTTTAGTTGCGGCGAGTGTGGGCTACTCTTCGTTGCAGTGCGTGGGCTTCTCATTGTGGTGGCTTCTCTTGCTGCAGAGCACGGACTCTAGGTGCATGGGCTTCAGTAGTTGTGCCATGTGGGCTTAGTAGCTGTGGCTCACATGCTTTAGAGCGCAGGCTCAGTAGTTGTGGCCCACGGGCTTAGTTGCTCCATGGCATGTGGGATCTTCCCGGACCAGGGCTTGAACCCGTGTCCTCTGCCTTGGCAGGCGGATTCTTAACCACTGCACCACCAGGGAAGCCCTCTCTCTCTTTCTTTTTAATGACAATGAGCCAATGTATCCAGAAGCATGGATTATAATGTTTGAGTTCATTAAGTAGAATTTTATTTTTAAGTCAATGAGGAGCCCATTGAGACATTATATAAGGAAGAGCATAGTCCAAATTCACATGAGAAAGGGGCATGTCAATGAATCCGATCGAAGAAAAAGGTAGGGAGCTGGGAAAATGATGACAGAGGTCCAGACTCAACATGGTTAAAGCCCAGGCAGGAGTCCTTGATGAGACAATATATAGGGTTAAGTGAAAGACTATGAAAAATACAGGAGAGAAACACGGTAGATTGAATATAGGTATTTTCTTCTATTCCCTCCTGAAACTCAGGAAAATGGTGATAAAGGGATTTTCTTAAGAGCATAAATGCCCAAGAACAAATGGTAGAGAAGATGTGACAGCAGTCAAATTTTGGAAGCTGAAAAGCCAGTGAACGAACTTAACACAGTAGAGGGAGCCTGGACCTGAGTTGGCAGCAGAGAAAGGCCAGCAGCAAGGCCATCTGAGCTGCAGAAGCCTAAAAAGGCACAGAAATTGGAGGGACCATGTACCTGAAAGTAAAGATGCAGTTAAGAATAAAACTAAGATAGGCTACCTGTTCACATAAGGAGCAGTTATCCCCCAGATTCTCTTACCCTACCCAGCTGAGCAACTGCTTCTCATCCACGCAGGCAGAGGACAAGTCTGCCTTCCACAAAGGTAGAGTTGGGGGAGAATGTGAGGCCAGACACCAGGCTCCACTGGCAAGGGAGTGAGTGAGCCGCTGAAAGTGAAAACTGGGGCTGTGGTGAAAAACCTGTGTAAGAAAAGAAAAATCTCCCACCACTTAACCCAGTCGACTGGCTTAGTCTCTTTGTCCTTCTAGGCAAAATGATAAGTCTAGTTACCGTCTGTCACCATACAAAGATAGTATATTATTATTGACTACACACATTCTCCACACTGTACATACCATACCCGCGACTTATTTATTTTGTAACTAGAACTTTGTACCTCTTAACGTATTTCTCTTATCCCCTCATCACCCTCTCCCTGGCAACCACCTGTTTGTTCTCCATGTCTATGACTCTGCTTCTGTTCTATTTGTTCAATTGTTTTGTTTTTTAGATTCCACATATATGTGAAATCATATTCTTTTTGTCTTTCTCTTTCTGACTTATTTCACTTAGCATAGTACCTTCTACGTCCATCCATGCTGTTGCAAGTGGCAAGATTTCTTTCTTTTAATGGCTGAGTAATATTCCTGTGCATGTGTGTGTGTGTGTGTGTGAGCGTGTGTGTGTGTGTGTGTATCACATCTTCTTTATCCATTCATCTGTTGATGAACACTTAGGTTGCTTCAATATCTTGGCTATTGTGAATAAGGCTGCAATGAACACAGGGGTACGTATATCACACACAGAACATTTCCATCATCACAGAAAGTTGTATTAGACAACGCTGATCTAGATTAGTGTGTTCATTATGGAACATGGGGACATGGACTTACTCACCTGAAGGGATTTTATGTTATTAATAATAAGTGATCCAAAGCCATCCCAAAGCTCTAGATTCTATCATCGTCATCCAAGATGTTCAGACTCAAAACCCGATTGCGCTTACCTTTACATAAAAGAGTTAAAATTCACTAGTTTAGATAATTTATTTAAATTTAACAGATTTCTTTACTCCAACAGATCAAAGGCTATGTGGTACAAATATTTTAAATTATCCTCAACATATTTCTCCTTTCTGATCTTACCAGATATAGCCGTATGATCCTCTCCTTTCTTCCTTAGATCAGAAAAATCAAAATGGAAACTTTCTTATTTTCCAATGAAGTTAATTAAAAGCAGTATCAACAAGAGAACAGTTTTTTTTAAGAATGCATAGGCATAATAGGTGTAGATAACATTTATCCATGACATCGTATTAGAGGAAAACTCAAAACATTCAAGCTAAAAGTAACATTTTTGATTTTGGTTTGGGGGGGGTTTCTTTGCAACTCTGAATGTAAAACTTGCCACTGAGTAAATTCCTTTCTCTAACTCAATCATAAGAATGTATAAGCACTATATTGAGCTATACAAAAACATTTTTCTGGATGAATTGAATGAACTCCCAACTTCTAAAAGTTTTAAACATTTACTTATAGATAACACATATAAATATCATGTTTTATTTTATTATATGAATATCAAGATATTTGATTAAAAATATTATTATCCCTACCTCAATATGTCAAATAAGCCATTTAATGGGATCATTAATTGGATTATTAATGAATCCAATCATTATTAAAAAGAAAATTTATACAACTGCAATAAAAGATATAAGTAGGACTTTTTTTCTTTTACGTCAAAATAATACCCTATTCTGCAAATGCTTAGGACTTCAGCCTTTAACAATATTCAAAAAATAGTTAATGAACATCTATAAGTGCTGGAGAGTCAATACTTAGCTAAGCATGGTGCCCCCTGCTGTGAAATTTTCAGGCTAGTGGTAGAACTGACAGCCACGTAGACATTACACCCATTTGCATGTCATGGGAATATGTCAAACAAGATCATGACACAAATCATCCCTAAGAATCTCAGATATAACCTGCCATACATATTTATTAATTCAATAACTATTTCTTGATTTGTGCTATATATCAAGTACAGTTCTAGGCCCTGGTGATATGACAATAAATTGATAAGGTTTTATAATCCAAAGAACAATCAGCATTAGTTTATATAATCATATTCAAGTTTTATCTCTTGCTCATATAGATTGAGATTGGGATTGAGAGGGAATTCACGTTGCTGTGAATTTTATCTCTTAGTTATTTGGTTTGCAGAACTAGAGAGTAGAAACCAGTGCCCATCAACTCTTTTCTTCAAATCATAGCAGGGACTTCCCTGGAGGTCCAGTGGTTAAGACTCCGTGCTCTCAGTCCAGAGGGCACAGGTTTGATCTCTGGCTGGGGAACTAAGATCCCGCACGCCGCACGGTGTGGAAAAAAAAAAATCATAACAAATATTTGTTGAGCCTTGAGATACCATCTGAGAGTAGTAATGAATAATTAAATAAACACAAAGTGACAAGGCTGTTATAAAAATGTATCCAAGTACTCTTGGCTGTTAGAGGAAGATACAGATAAGTATTCCAGAGTAGACTAGTAAGGATTTATAAAAGAGAAGACATTTGAGTTTAGTCCTGAAGATGGGTGGATGTTTCCTACGCAGAGAAGAGCATGCCAAACATAGGAAAAATGAGAGCCTCTGAATTCAGTCTGGTGATTTAGAGCGCAGAGTTCAAGGGGGAGAATGGCGAGAGAACGAGATGACATATTTTTAGAGGGTATATTTTTACCATGAGAAATATATGTGTTTGAACTGAATTATCAATCAAGAGCTCTTTTACAATCTGACTCACGAGCCAAACATCCACTTTCTCCTTTTATGTCAAGCTTTTTCACAAGAAATGTATCGTTTTGCGGCATTCTATTTTGGTCAATGCTGGTTGATAGAAAGAATGTAAAAATCATCCTTAATATATTTTCAACTAAAATTTTCATTAACCTAACAGATATTTTAAACCATCTGCTCTGTCCCAAGCACAATATACGGAACTGTAATAACACAAGAGGTAAATAGGATACAGTCTACCTTTGAGAATTTGCTGTTTAATTGGGGAAACAAAGGTGATCCAACATAATTACATACAAACATGACATGTGCTCTCTGATAAAGATGAGGGAATTTGGAGGGGAGGAAAGATGTGGCTACCTCAGGGAAAATATAAGATATTTAACAGAAAAAGTAATATTTTCTGTGTCTTTAAGAATGATTAAGGACTTGGCAGAAAGAAAAGTGAGAAGAAAGTATTCTAGGCAGAGGGATAAAGATAAATGATGTCTTCTAGCTATAAATGTTCCTGGCAAACATTTCTCTGTCCTAGTTTTGGATGTTAATAAAAATATTTTCAAATGTAAGAAATTCATATTTTTATAAACATACTTGCTCATTATAAATGTCTATTTTACTAGATTTTATATGCAGCCAACTAGACACCATGCTTTTGAAAAATATTATTTATGAAATAAACATATTCTAAACATCAAAATCCGTGGACCCAATTTTCATTCCTCCATCATATCCTGGATGTATTTCCCCTACTTAGAAAGCCCCATTTGATATTGCTGTTGACAAGAGCAAGTAAACTTTTAGAGTAAAACAAAGCCAGCATGGGAGACTGAAAAGCCACACAACTTTAATCGAAAAATTCCTTTCCAGTGTTTCTCCAAATTTGGTCCATAGCAAAGTTGGGAACACCTCAGTAATACACTTTCAGATAAGATTTCTCTCCTTTCCGCTTTAACAATTCCAGTATCTCGCTCTTTTATATTTAAGTTTTTACTAAGGTGTAGTTTATACATAGTGAGATGCAAAAATCCAAATGTAATTTTTGATGAACTTTGACAAATATATACACCCAGGTAACCCACACTCTAACCAAATACTTCTGTCACCCCCCAAATTTCCCTCTTCTTTCCATGTATAGAAATTGGTATTAATCATTATTGGTGTCTATATTCTTATACATTCATTTATAACCTGCAATATCAAGTATACAGGAAATCCAGTCTCTGCCCAAAGGTAATGGTATTTAAATACATACACAAGCAATACATAAGCTAATCATAAGTTCTGTAATAACAGCTTCCCTGTAAATACAGGAGTACTTTTAGCATGGAATAGATACCAAAACGTCATCACTAAAAACACTTATTATTTTTATCATAGAAAGAATGCACATAACTATATTTATATGAATGAGTCAACAAACCAAAATAAAAGTAATACCAAATATAAAACGCTTATAATAGAACAATGCTATATACAGACTTTACAGTAAATACTTCATGGAAGAAATGAGATTTCAGCAGAATGCTATATAAGGAGGAAAATACAGGGACTTTCAGGAAGTCACGTGGAAAATGCAGGAAGAATCATGTGTAAATGTTACATGCGTGTGTGTGTGTGTGTTTGTGTGTGTGTGTGTGTGTTTGTTGGGGGCAAGTTAAAAATGGAACAGAGTGTAATTTGTGAAGCATGAGGCATTAGTAATTGCTTAATAAAAACAGTGCTTACATGAATTAAAATAGATCATAGAATCCATTGAGTCACTGCTGTATGAGAATGTCTTGAATTTCTCAGCAAATTCCTGAGACAGAGAGACCTCAAATGGACTGTGGTACAAATGCTACTGGTGTAGAAGATTTTTGTCCCAACCTTTGTAATGTGCTTAGCTGACAGTTGATGGGGGGGTAACAATTTTGACCTTCTGTCCTTGGATAATTTTCACCACTAGTAGATACGCTAATGCTTATTATAAATGTCCTCTAATGTTGCTAAGAAGATGGCATGTTTTATAGTTGAAAATAAACAAAACACCTCTGTGTGTTTGCATTACTTACTGTTATGCTATTCAGTTCTTACCACAACTGCAAACACAACCTCATGATGACATAAGAAATCTCTTCTTGGACTTGTTTGCATGTGGCTTTGAGTTCATTCTTATTTATCTTTCCAATGAATACCATCTGTCTTTCCAGTGAGTCTATAAATTCCCAAATATCTTGAGCCCACTTCTCTACATTGTAAGTAGTCAATAAAGGTTGAGGACAGAATGACTTTAGATGACCACTTATAATGTAAGCTCCAGATGCTTCCTAGAAACATACAATGGATACAAGTCTTTCTTCATTACTCTTTAAATATACACATAAAGCCTTTTATAAAAATATGAGATAAAGTTTATTTATTAAGTTTAGCTATGTATTTACATTCACTTTTTTTCTTGTTATAAACCTCAAGAAAGCAGTAACTGACTCTGTATTTATTTCTACTTGTAAAGTGACTAATGGGACACAAGGCTTCAGTAGAGACTTAAGAATGTATTCTGAGTTAATGATCATGCTATCTAGCTGGGTTATAGTATTATGAGCAGAGAGAGCAGGCTTTCAACAACTGTTCTTAATTGGGAAAAATAAGCCCTTCTGAAAAACAAAACTTACATTTTTAAATCAATACCCAATATAAAACTATAAAAAGGCAAAAGGACAATAAAACACACTAAAAGGCAATAAATAAGGGGCAGGCCATTAAAAGTAAACTGAAGTATTTCTGGGTGTAATCATCTTTTGATGGGTCTACTTGGCTGAGCTACAATGCCCAATTATTCAACCAAACATTAATCTAGTTGTTGCTGTGGAAGTATTTTGTAGGTGTGATTAAAGTTCATAATCAGTTTACATTTACATTAAGTAAATAATCTGGGTGGGCCTGATTCAATCAGTTGAAAGGCCTTAAGAGCAGAGCTGAAGATTTTACATAAAGAAGAAACTCTACCTGTTGACAGCAGCTTCCGCTCCAGAGTTCCAGACTGCCTGTCCTGACAGCCTGCCCTATCTATGTGGGCCTTGCCTACCATCCCCACAACTACATAAGCCAATTCCTTGCAATAATTGTCTTAATATATATCTCCTCTGCTTCTGCTTCTCTGACTGAACTCTTTCTGATACCAGGCATGCATTAAATGACAATGTTAGTGCTTTTATACAAAGCTTCTATCTCAGCCCCTCAGTTTTAGTGACAAAGGATTGCTATAATTGCATCCTAGAGGAGAAATGTCCTGAGATCACGGACTTTTTTTTTAAAATAAATTTGCTTAACACCATTTCAGAGAGCTTTGTATTAACAAGGATTGAAAACTATATCTTCAAATATTTTAAACAAAAACAAATATTTCAATATTTTGTAATCAGAAAGTCATAACCAAGAAAATGTTGTTTAATTCATTTGATGTTAACATGTAAACAATAACCAAGTAAGAAAATTTCAACAGAGTCTTTCAGGTCATTATTTTCATAGGTTTTAAGGCAAGTACCTAAAGTAATAGTTCAGCATTCCTAGCTTATTTGTTTATGCAATGAGAGCCATTAATCATTCCATTTGAGCTCAAGTATTTGCAATTGAACCTTGTACCAGAGCTCTGATAGAGTAGCATACTTGAAGACTGACCCTGTGGAATTTCTTTTCTTACTTCAACAAACAATTCAGTTCAGTTCAAACATTTATTGAATACTCATTAGTTACTAGGAATATAAATTCTTTATGGCTAAGTTTTGATTATTTGCCTATTAAACTCTCAAATACAAAATGGGTGTCAGGATTCAAATACTTACACTACTGAGAAATGTTAGAAAATTAGAAAGCCACCATTATTCATATTCTGAAAGAAATTTTCTTCCATTGACACTCAAATGAAACAATTTCTAATATTTTCCCAAACTTAAACCATACCCCTCTCTTTCCTAATTTGGAGGAAAACATTTTATAATGTTGTAATGCATTTGTAATGCAATTCTGTAGCTAAACTAACTACCACTAAATATTATACTTTCTTAATGAATTAGATTAGAAGAAAAGAAAGAAGCTTGGCCAGCACTTAGGGTATAAAAATAGATGGCAAAATCAGAAGGGGTATAAATCAATGAATATGAAGGGAGGGTAGAGAAATGGTCACAGAAAAAGAAATATACAAAAGAGGAGTAAGAAACAGATGACAGACATTAAACATCTAAACATCAGGAAATAAAAGCAAGGAATAAGGTTCAAGCAAAAGGAATTTTAAAAGTCATTCTTCTGTGGAATAATCAATTAACAATAAAAAAATATTTTAGCATCCTTAGAAGAAAGCTTACATAATAAATCTCAGATGATTTGGTCTTATTCTTCCACCAACTAGACAGTAGGAAGACTAACTAAACTATTAAGTCTAAGGCAAGGACACTGATCCTCTAGAATTCGGATTTATAATACCAGTGGAGATGACTATGGAATACACTCTTATTTTTCTCCTTAGAAATCTGGGAGTGGTCTAAGGCCTAAATTCACTTGAGAGAGTGAATGGATTGGGGCACAGAACTCTTTTAAAAATGTATCTGAACCCACCTTGCTTTCTAATATATTAATAGCTTAAAATAATACATGTCTGTCTACCCCTACATTTAGCCCACAATGTCTGTACGGCTGGCCTACTTTCTTAAGAGCTCTTTTTGTTTTTATGGGATTGCATAGGTATGAGTGCAACCTATCTGCGGAAGGAACTGCGGCAAATCTTCCCATGAATCTCTGAAGTCAGATCTGTTCTCCTCATAATGCACAAAATCTTGTTTTTCTCTCATTCCTGTAAAGTAGCAGAAGTTTTTCTGCATGAAAGGTTGGTTGTGGGCAAATTCCAAGAAGCAAAACAAATTGAAAGACTCATGTCAAAAGGTCAGTTTTATAAAGATTCTTCCCTTGGATTGTTTTCTCTCCTGATACACCTCCCCTGGTGTAAAGTAAGGCCAAGTGTTTATTTCTTACAGTCAAAACATTTGATTCAGCCCAGGTGAGGACACTAGGACAGTAGGAGTAAAAGAGCTAAAAAGAACAGGGGGAGTAAAGACGGAAAATGGTAAACACATAGCTAGTTTGTTTAATGTAAATCCTAACATGCAAAGCCTTCTTTACAAAATCCCTGTTTGCGATGTTAATCTTTTTATCCTTGCCATTGTTGAAGAATGTTCCTCTTCTGGTATTATAAATCCTGGATTGTTTCCAAAAACTCCCTAACCCAAGAAAAATGTCTCAAGGCCCTAACCTATTTCTAAAGATTTATGAACATTAAAAGAAATGAAGGATTTAAGTATGAAGCATGGTCTCTCTGCTTATAAAGTTGGTGTGTGTGTGCTACTTCCCTAGGCCTATTTTACATGATGTTGTTTTATTGGAATCAGCATGTTGGAAGTTTCTAGGTTTGTTTATCTGAAGCATTCGTTACTGACATCTCTTTCTTTCTTTCTTTCTTTGTGTGTTTGTGAGTCTATTCATGTGACTGCTAGTTTTTCTGGTAGCATGGTAGCTGAGAGTTTTTTTGTTTTCTTTAATTTTATTTATTTATTTTTGGCTGCACTGGGTCTTTGTTGCTGCACACGGGCTTTCTCTAGCCACTGCCAGTGGGGGCCACTCTTCCTCGCAGTGCGCGGGCCTCTTGTTGCGGAGCATGGGCTCTAGGCACGCAGGCCTCAGTAGTTGTGGCACTCGGGCTTAGTTGCTCTGCGGCATGTGGGATCTTCCTGGTCCAGGGATCGAACCCATGTCCCCTGCATTGGCAGGTGGATTCCCAACCACTGCACCACCAGGGAAGCCCAGTTACTGACATCTTTAAAACATCCTGTAGTGTACTTACATGCCCATTTTGACTGCATTACAGAAGAACTATCTCAGCAATAAGAAGTAAAAGAGGGCATTATTTTTATCGATTAAGGGATCAACTAAAATATTAGAAACTGAACGCAATGAGAGGAACATAAGTGGGAGAAGGTATTGGATAGGAAGAAGCAAAATAACGGATAATATTTAATGAATGATTACTACGATGCCGTCACACTTCTAATTACTTTACATCTGTTGTTTCATCCAATCCCTAAAGCCATTCAGCTAAGCAATAACTCAAACAATATTTTTATTTCTATTTTATAAATGAAGAAACTGAGAAATGATGAAATAAAATAATTTGCCCAGTGATTACACAAGTAATCATATATACACCATATACAAGTAGTATATGGTGAAGGTAGGATTCCAATTCGAGCATTCTGACCCCGATTTCCACAACTTCACACTACGCTACATTGGCTCACTTAAATTATTTTCCTGAATTATACATTAATATCTCTATAACCCGAATTATACCTTAGCAAGATGTTGGGAACTCCCAATACAAAGGCCAGGATGACATCCTAACCCATGTTTCATTTGCTTACACAGATTTGTCATAAGAGTAGATGATGATCACTCCGAATTTTCTTCACTTTTTAAAAAAACTTTTTCCTGGTTTTTCCTGCATAACACTGTAGAAAAGAAATTCTAACATTTTTGGCCCCATGGCCCCTTCATGCTCTGAAAACTGCTCTGAAAATTTATTGAGAATCTCAAAGACATTTTGTTTATGTAGGTTCTGTTTTATATATTAAATCTGAGAAATGTTTAGAAGCTAAATTTAGTACTTCATTTTAAAATACAATAATAAACCCATTAGATGTTAACATAAGTAAACCTATTTTTATTAAAAATAACTACATTTTCTAACACAAAAAAAGCAAGAAAATTGGCGTTATTTCACATTCTGGCAAATCAACGTCTAGCATAACAGGAGACAGCTGGATTGTATGTCTACTTCTACGTCAATAACGTCCTTAACTGCGCATGCACTGGTGGTGAAAAATACAATGACCACTAGTACCACCAGCATAGTTTGGTGCACTGTGTTGACATGCGCTAAGGCACCAGGAGTTTTGCCCCTCATTACGTTTGCTCCTTCAGTGCAAAGGCCAAGAGACCTGATATTTAAATCCCAATTATTTAAAAAAGAAACAACTAAACACAACCCTGACCAAATAAAGCTTTCGTTTCTACCAGCACACTAATAAAACAGTGGAAGAAATCATCATTTATTATGGAATGGTTTTCATCATGTGATTTTAATCCAATGAGGAAAGTTATTGGGAAAAGAATGGAAACCTTGATCTGATGCAGAAAGCAAAAAGCAGCGCCAGGCTCCTCCTTTTCGGGTGGCAGCTGTTTCTCATAACCAAGACACATGTTTTTTTGGGTTTTTTTGCGGCGCGCGGGCCTCTCACTGTTGTGGCCTCTCCCGTTGCGGAGCACAGGCTCCGGACGCGCAGGCTCGGCGGCCATGGCTCACGGGCCCAGCCGCTCCGCGGCATGTGGGATCTTCCCGGACCAGGGCGCGAACCCGCGTCCGCTGCATCGGCAGGCAGACTCTCAACCATTGCGCCACCAGGTAAGCCCGAGACACATGTTTTATTTTCAAAAATAATTGCGAGGACTAAGGAATAGCTACAAATGCCTTATGTAAAATTAGAATTGTTGTATTTTTATTTGGTTTGTGGAACTTTACCAGAAAAAAGAAGAGATCAAACACTGTTTAAAGGAACTGTTTGAAGTCCATTGAAAAAAAAGGTTGCAATGAGCCATGTTATGATACTTCAGTCTTCCTTTGATACATACTGGATAAAACTCTGGCAGAGATATATGTCTAGCTAAAAAGATTGGTGATGGTTATGTGACCAAAAGAGTGTGACCTGGTAATGAAGACAAGGCTGTGGTGGAATTGACCCGCCTTTCTCCTGGCAGTAATTAGCACCTTGGTTGTGTACAAAACAACCAACCAAACTAACTGTGATATGACAATATTGTTAAAAGATGCTTTTTACTTAGTATGCTCACACCAAAGGACAGGAAAATCTTGCAATCATCAAGTGGGGTCCATAAAACTAAGCTCTCTATTTGTTATTCTTAGAGGGGGCATCTTTAAACACAGAACAAATAAAAGAATGAATTATTCAGAATGGCGGAACCAACACCATCAAATGGGCCACATAAACAGAAGTCCAGCAGAGATGTTCTAACACCTTCCTTCGGCCATAGAGATACTTGTCAATCTCAAAACTGAAACAATGAGGTACATTAAAGTCCTGTACCATATATATTTTCTGAGCATCCAGAAAATATACTCTTAAACAAATGTCTCCCTCCAATGACTTATTATCTGAGTAATGGTTTCTCTATTTAGTATATTGTATTATTGCACTTGAGTGTTTCTAAGTCTGTCTGCCTCTGGGACTGTGATATTAAGGCTGAGAAACATCGCCCTCTGTGCCCCCAGTGCCTGGCACACAAAAGGGACAACTTTATATTTGTTTATATCTGTTATATTCCAAGAGTGCAGGGATTTTCCACTATTGCATTCTCAGTGCCTAGACCACTGGCATCCAGTAGGTACTCAGTAGATTTGTTGACTGAATGGCACAGTTATGATTAGTGGCCCACGTATTTCTGAAAAGACTGAAAGACAGAAGAAACTATGTTCCTTTTCTGTTATTTTATTTTATTTTGTGTGTGTGTTAGTTTATTTTAAATAGCATTTTTCCTAACCATGACATAGATTTCTATGGCTTTTGTTTTTACTGGTTTGCCCTGGCTAGACCCTTAGATTATAAACTCTTCAAAAACCAAAGACACTTGTTTTACCCATATCTGAACTCTATACATTTCTCTTCACAACAGCAAACTCTAATGATGTTATCCATGGCAAAATGTCATAGCCTATTCTCAACGTTTTCATTTTATGTTAAGAAAATGTTAAACATATCTCCTTCATATCTCACTTTCTACGTCCATCAAAAAGTTAAGAAAATCAAATAAGCGTATTTTAGAAAAATGCAATTAGTATAAGCACTTAGAATGCCCTCTGTCGCCCATCCGCTCCTGCTAGCTCTGGTCCAGGCTTGTCCTAAGACATCTCCCTGACAGACAGGATCAGGGTGTGGCTCACGAGGCAAACAGTGGAGTCTTCTAGTTCTTGTGCCTCACAATGGGTATTATGCATAAAAGAGCAAAAGTCTATAGAGTCCTATTTCTATGCAATGGCTACTAGGAGAAAATTTCTGTTAATGTCCCATCTACTATGTTTATGCAATACTAAAGTATAATTTGAGTCTAAATGAAAAGTTTAGTTTTAATACTAAAGTTACAAATGTAATCGTATCAACATTAGGAAAAAATAATTTATGAAAATGGTCTTTACATAGTAGCCCCTATTTATGTTCTGGAGCGCTCTAAGGGAAATGACTCTGCCATAGGGAAGCCCAAACACGCACAAAACTACAAAAGCTCACTGCTCATCCTTCTTTAGAGGTGGAAGTCATGGAGTGCAGTGGACTTTGCTTCTATTGGCCAGCCATACTGATAGGCTGGTACCGCCCCCTTATTCATAGAAGGCTATGACCACCTTCACCCAGGGCCTCCTTTTTCCTAAAGAGTCTGGCTTCATCTCCATTTCACAGCTAAGTTAGCTTCCCCAAAGATTATGAATCATCTTCTAATCATCAAATCCAATGACTGGTGTTTGTGTCACATTCTGTGCCATCCCACTGAACCAGTCCATTTCCCCTTCTACTTCTTTCCCCTTCTTCACTCTTTCACCATCTGCCCCTCACTTTTTAAAAAAAATTTTAATTAATTAATTTATTTTTGGTTGCATTGGGTCTTCGTTGCTGTGTGCAGGCTTTCTCTAGTTGCGGCGAGCTGGGGCTACTCTTTGTTGCGGTGCACGGTCTTCTCATTGCGGTGGCTTCTTTGTTGTGGAGCACGGGCTCTAGGCTTGTGGGCTTCAGTAGCTGTAGCACGCAGGCTCAGTAGTTGTGGTGCACGGACTTAGTTGCTCCAAGGCATGTGGGATCTTCCCGGACCAGGGCTCGAACCTGTGCCCCTTGCATTGGCAGCAGGATTCTTAACCACTGTGCCCCCCAGGGAAGTCACTGCCCCTCACTTTTAAAACTGGGTCTTTGATCTTATTCTTTTCTCACCCTGTCTGCCCTTCCTCAGAAACCCTATTCATTCTCCCAGCCTACATCTAGAATGTATATCACTTGGCTTTCCTTCCCTAATTTTCTTATTTCTGTTTGTGGGGTAGCATCTCTTTCCAAGCACCTACACATATTTTGTGCAAATATTAAACTTTACTGATTCTTCACCTTATTAGATTGAACCGTATGAAGTAGCTATTAATGTAGTCAAAAATGGTCAAATATCAGTAATTTCCCATGATTCACTTTATAATTACCAGCAAACAAGTTCAAGTGCTTTTAATCTCAAACTACTCCAGTGGCCTCCTGTCTCTGTACTTCCATTTCTATACGTACAACAATTTCTAAAGGCTGTAATTTATTAATCCTTCTGAAATACTCATCTTTGAGAACTTGTCTTAAGTAAATAGACTAATAAATTTCTTCACTTTTCGTTAATCATCTTACAATTTGCTCCAAACCTACCTTTACAGGCTTGTTGCCCTACTGACCTTAATATTCCTCCCTTCCAGTTGAACTGGTGTAAATATCATCTCTCTCCCATCTTTAGTCAGAGAACTCTCCTTTCTTATTTCAGACATTCCTCTGCCTATAGAAACACTCAAACATTAACCTTACGTATACGTGGGACATTCCCAGTATCATTCACTTCGCTTGCAATTATTTTTACTCATGATGTGTCTTTCTACACACTGTTTAAATACCTTCAAAGTACAAATGGTGTCTTTTATGTCTCTTTATTTCTACTTTAAGCAGAGTAGAGAGTCTTATGTATAGTAAGGGATCAAAAGATAGTTGCTCTCAGTGATTTTTTAAGTGGTCTGAGTCATCTCCCAGATACCATCACTTAATCTTCTCATCTGAAAATAGTTTTCCAGGCCCAGAGATGGGATGTCTTTTAAAGTGGTTTTTAGACGAAACTCTTTCCTATCAGTGCTACTGCAATTCATGGTATCACGCACTTGTGGACTGATTTATCTCCTGGGCAGACTCCTAGATTTCATCAGAATAAAAACTGATGAAAGATAGAGACTTTTCACAGGTTTTTAAAATCTTGGACTAGACTTGAATTTCTTTAAATCGCTAGCAATGAAATCTTGTAGAGATGTATAGTGATATATCTCAGAATCTACTAAATCCAAACAGCTCAATGAGTAAAGTTAAATTGAGAACTTTGGTACATGAATGCTGTTTTCATGGGACCTCATAATCTGTTATCTGAATATCCAGACAAGAAAATGCCTCTTTTGTCATCAAGTCATAATTGTCTGGTTCGTCCACTGCCTGCTTGATTTATTTTTAAATACCCTGATCTTTGTCTTCTCCTAGATCTAAACAAAGTAATTCTTACAGGCCCTACTGGTCCCCTAATGTCTTCTACCCATGTTTCATCCGTGCTGCCAGACAATTGCTGAGATCAATCCAAGATGATTTAAAAATAAGCTAGTTTATGTTTTTAGATAACTCCCTAAAAAGGCAACTCTCAATCCTAAAGTTGTATTTCTTGAGAAACTTCTATTGCATTGTCCACTTTATTGCACAAAGGCAAAAAAGACTAAAAATGGGTGGTTTTGACTTTAAAACAATTGAAATAACTTCTATAAAACAGCATACTCTCTTCTGGTCCTTTGGGCCATTTTCAAAGACTACTTATCAGAAGAAGAGTCAATAGACTTAAACAAAGGTTTATACCATTAAGCTCCAGTGAGGAAAAGATTCATTTCAGAGGACCACAAAAATATATGAATAGGGAATAAAATAAATTAAATTTAATCTTCAGATGGGACATACTTAGGTAGATTTTCTAAGTATCTGATATGATAGCATTCAAAGTCATTTGGTTTAAATTCATGATTAAAGAAATAAAGATATCACATTTATTTAAATGTGCTGTATTCATTAATTATTGAACCACATGACTGACTTGCTATTTTACCTTGGTTAAAGATTAATTGTGGTTGTTCTTAAGCTTTCCTTAAATCTTTTTACTTTGTAATTGAGTGGAAAGAGTATGCTTAAAGTTAATTTCTATGTCATATTAGGAAGGAAGGAAAATTGATTACACCAGGCAGAAAAATTTCCCTTAACTCAAACACACTGATCTAAAAATGAAGGCCAAATGAAACAAAAGATCCTGGGTTTTTTTTCTTTTTTTTTTAATTGACCTCTGTTCTTCGTTTGTTTGTCTTGGAATAGGTTATGAAGCTTTCTTACTAAACATTTCATTTCTTGGCTTATAGCCAATGTAATATTATTAGAAAAACCTTTTCCCTCTCTATAGAAATTCATATGTCCGTTAGTTCTTTCTTTAATACTGGTATCTGCAACCTAATTGTAATTGAACATTGTAATTAAACATCATCATTTATTTCTCCAAAGGAAAAAATTTGCATTTTTATTTGTTATCTTCCAATTCACACCCCAAAATAAATATTAAATGTCTACTACGTGAGAGTGCTTTAATAATTCCAATAATACTTTGTAAGCAATGCAAGTAAAATGTATGGATACTTTTATTGTGTTTGTATTAGGTGCAATGGGCAGCCTTTACAATGGCTCCCAACAATCTCTGCCTTTCTGTGTTTGTGTCCTTGTGTAGCCTCGTCCCAAATTGTATCAGAGTTGGTCTGTACGAACGTTGAATACAGTAGAAGTAAGGTACTGTATAATAAAAAATGTTCCTGGCTTCCCTGATCTTGCCCTTTGCATCTCTTCATTTGACTGGTTCTGATTTGTATCCTTTATAATAAAACATTATAATTATACTATTATAAATTTATAAATATAATTATACATTATATTTATATGAAATATAAATATAATTGTAATATTTTATTACAAAATTATAAATATAGTGCTTTGCTAAGTTCTGTGACTCAGTCTAGTGAATTATTGAACTTGAGATGAAAATAGGAACCTACAGATTTGTAGCCAGTTGATCAGAAGTGCAGGTGACCTGGTGTCTGGGGTTGAGGGCAGCCTTGTAGGAGACTGTGCCCTGAACTTGTGAAATTTAACCAAACTCAGGGAAGCTGGAGTCAGAATTGCATTGCATATGGTATGTCACTTCCAAGAGTACAAGATACAAGATATCGTGGCTTCTGCCTCTCTCTCTGAGATCCCTTGCTCTGGCGAAATCAGTTACCATGTTGTGAACAGTCCTAGTAAGAGTTCCATGGTGAGAAACTGAGACCTCCAGCCTACAGCCATGTGAGGGAGCCTGTTTTGGAATTGGATTCTCCAGGCTCAGTGAAGACTTTAGATGACTAGAGTCCTGACTGACACTTTTGTTATAATCTCATTTGAGACCCTGAGCTAAAACTACCCAGCTAAACCATTCCCAGATTCCTGAACCACAGTAACTGGAGATAGTAATTATTTTGTTGTTTTTAGCCACTAAGTTTGGGATAATTTGTAATGCAGCAATAATTAACTCACTAGGGAGTATAAGGTTATTTGCGTTTGGTTTTAAGATTCAGATCTCTTGTTTTCCAGTCCATCCAAAAGAATAACATGTAACTTCCCGTTCATGTCATTGATTGATTTTTCTTTGGAATGGATCTCAGTAAATTTGCATTAGTGCCCCAAAACAAGTAAGACTATCCCTGTTGACTCTAAGATAGGCTCAACACCCCCAAATCTCACTCGCTTATCATAGTAAAAGTGTATTTCTTGATCACATTGTAGTTAGACGCGGTCCAAGCGAAAGATCAGCCATGTGAACGTCTCTCATCTTTTCACATCCCCACATGGGAAAAAGTGGGGAGAGTCTTATCACCAGGGGTCTTATTACCAGGGCTGGAAATTATGTACCTTACTTCTGCCCACATGCTGTGGCCAAACTCAGTCACACAGCACCAACCTAACTTCAAAGAAAGCTGCAAAATGTGCTTTTTATACCTGGCCAAGAAGAAAAAATAGAATTTGTGACAATCAAGTCTCTGCCGTAGAGATCTGCTTTCTTTGAGGTCCACTGGCTCCGGCCAGTAGCATCAAGAGGTATAAATAACATCTTCCACCCCAAGTAGAGGAATCTTCACGATTTAACAGAACATAGATTAATGCAGTAACACTAAACATCTCCCTGAGACGGCACGTGTGGCGTATCATGATTGTTAGTTTCTATTTTGGTGAAAATGTTATGCTGTTTATTTACACTGTCACAAAACAGTACGAAATGTCGGTTTCTCTATTTCGTGTACTAGTATGTTTTTGTTCTGTCACGCTTGAGACAGTTACAAGATCTGTACATTTATATATGACCTGATTGTGTGGACTCACTAGGATGAGTAGGGGAAGGGCATTCTCATATGCACCTAGAGACACACACACTCAGGTCCTTTGTTCTGACCTGTGTTGCTTCCGAGATGGACTAGTTAGTGCCTAATTTCTCCAGCTCCTCTCATCTGCGGACGTTAACTTTACTGAACTTTTAGGTTTTGCTCAACGAGGCCCCTGAGCCAGTACCCATGATGAAAGTCATTCCAATAGGCTGTTCACCAACATGCAGCCATAGAGTATAGCTAATCATTATAGTTCATCTTGCTGCCCTCAATACATGTACATCATATCCCTCACCTGCCTCCTTCTTCTTCAATGCACACCCCTGCCCCGCTTCGTCCTGCTCCCTGTCGTACGCACACACACCTTCCATGTGTGCGCAGTCAATATGCTTGGGCTTGTGCTTAATTGTATGTCCACTTCCCACTCAGAAATTAAAGCATTGGACTGAAATGTAACCTACTACATTTAGGCTCCACTATCCACTTTGGTTCTTGTTAAATTTGAATCTGAAATCTCCATACCCTTTCAAGATATTTAATTTGGACTAAAATACTAGAGGGAGACCTACATTATACATTTTTCTAGTGTCTCTGGACCTGCTCATTACTAAATTCCTCCCTGTACTGGCAGCCACTGCTGAAGTTTCAGCATGTATGAAGGCTAAGCCTCTATGGTGATGACATTACGTTGTTTATTGGTTTTATTCAAAGACCTTACAAAGATGAAGTGAGCTAGAGATAAAGAGAAGCTTAAAAGGACTGAATATTTATTTTTGAAAATTGAGTATTCTAAGTAATTTTTGGTATCTGTAAGATATTAAAGAAATCACCATAATGTATTTTCACATATATGGATTTGCCACAATAAAACGAAGAATACAGAAATAGATGTAAATATGTAAAAATTGATCATGTTGGAAACCCAAGAGACAATATATATTACTATAAAACACCTTAAATCATTCTCTTTATATACTCATTCTTTAGTTCCTGAGAACCCAGAAGAAAAAAGTATATATTATCCAAGCTATTTGGGACTCACTCAGAACCTAGAATTTAAACTGAAACTTGAGATTAAAAGTCGGTTTTGTGGCTAATTGGCATATACCCTAAAGAAGAAAGGGATTATCCAAAGATTCAGACACTCCCTTTCCCAAAAATCTGTCAGCAAAGCTACCTTGAACTTTAATGATGGTAACAAGATTGAAGTTTGATCATGTTTTATTATCTTCTTGAAAAACAGGTGAGGATGGGGGTAGAGAAGGGGAAAAAATGCACTAACGAGCACATTAATTACTCTCTTTTAAATCTTGATTCATCAGACTTTCCAAACTGGAAACCCTTGATATCTTATCCTGAGCTCTGCTATTTATCAGTGGATAGATTAGAGAAAGAAAATTAAAAATTAAAATAGCCTCATGTGTTCTGACCTCTTCTGTAAGGGCTCTGAAAAAATGCTTTAAATAAACAGGCATGTAGCATTTTTCTTTCTCTTCTCTCTGGAAGAAGAGAGCGAGGGGCAGATGTTTCCACTGTCCTTTCTTCTAAGCACTCTCTGTTTTAGCTGCCAACCACGCTTAGCAAAGAAAGGGGGCTGATTACAAAATCAGTTCCAAACGCTCTTCTTAGGATGAGAGGCTATAATGAATCATTGAACTGGAGACCTGGGCAAGACCCCAGCTGCTTACAGGCAGTAACTCTTACAGTCGAGATAAAAAGAAAACTGACACAGAAAAACTTAGACAAAAGCAAATTTAAACTTTTCTTCTCTGGAAGTAATAACTGAGCCAATTTTGTCTTCACGTTAAAGCTGGGTGGGAAGTTTTTCTCCCAAAGAGAACAAATGGAAAATTTTTTTTCATTGCAAATATTAACTCTAGGTTTAAATTCTCACATTCATAGGCAACTTGTCTTTCTGGAAGGCTCTCAGAAAGAGTCTTCATCATTTGCTGGTGATTTTATATAAGAAACATGAAAGGGGATGCACTAACTCCACCCCCATCCTCGCTCAAGGGGGTGGGGACTACAGGATGTAGTCCTGTAGCGATGTTTTCATTCTCAAAAATTCGGAGAACTAACTATGTGTCCCACATATTTTAGGTTCTAGGGACAGAAAGATGAACAAGAGGGTCAAGAGAAACGGTTCTTCCCTTATTATCTGTAGGACTTTCAGGTCATCTCTCTCTATTTAAAAGCTTAATTCCCACGCTGTGAGCCTTAAGAGGTACTTTCCCTACTCTGAAGATGTCTTTATCCTTCCGAAGAAATCCAGAATATACATTTTCTCACAGGGCACTGAGACAAAATCAACATTGTCGACAACAGGGGTGTTCCAGCGCTAAATGTGTGTGGAAGGTCGGGCTAGGAGTCAGGAGGAGGTGGGTGGGCATCTGTTTAGCTTTGGAAAAAATGCAAAACCTTTCCAATCACCAAAATAAAATATATTTCTGAGACACTATTGCCCTTCTGCCCAGGTGAGTGCATGGTCTAAAGACGGGATAGAGGAGTAGGCCCTAATTCATCTCTTCTTCCCACACTTACCCCACACCCTTGGGTGTGACTGCCTTTCTAACACGTATTATTTCCCCTTATGTACCACACATGCATATATTTGTTTGTTCTCATCTTATATTCCTTCTCTCTCTGAAAGAAATGCTGACATTCCTTACAACCCTGTAACACCCAGAAGACATAAATAGGAATCGGTTCTATTTTGGTACTATTCTGTTAAGGACGCTGTTTAGCTTCCCCCAAATATTAGAGTGTGATGGGATTATATTGGTCTTTCTCACTAACAATACCAGTAAGGTTTTATTTTGTTTGTTAGTTTTATTAATTCGAGACATTATAAAGTCAATAAAAGAATTTGTAGATAAAACTAAACCTAGTTATTTTAATCAATACATATTTATTGAGCATCTATTATGTGCCAGCCACTTTCCTGGCACAAAGACAGACAAAAAAATCTTCTCTCAGGGAGTTTAAATCTATGAAATGTATGAAATCTATTCAGTGCACACACACACACACACACAATGACTTATAACAGGTAGTGTGTGTCTTATGCAAACTAAATAGTATCTTAGAGAAGTCTTTAGCAAGAAAGCGGGAAAGACAAGTGATGATTACCTAGTTTACCTTCCATGTCAGACGCTATACTCATTACTTATTTAATTCTCCTAATCACCTAAGAGATCAATATTATGAGGAAATTGGGAATTTAAGAGATTACACTGTTCAGTGGTAGAATAGCAAAATTCTTTTATATCCACAACTCCCTAATGCCTTCTATAAAAGAACATGGTTTGAAACGAGCAAATTAGCCTTTGACATGTTAACTCTGGAAAAAAACCAGGAACATCATAGGAAAACTAAATGAATGTTGCTCAGTAAAGAGAAGGGCCTTCCCTTTCCTGCCACTCTCTGCTGTCTGTTCCTCTTTTCCTGTCAGTGAAAATAGTACTGCCATGTCCCCCCAAACCAAGCAAGAAACAGAATAATTGCTCACTTTTCTCAGCTCTTTAAATCGCACTATAATTCAGCTGCCCTATTACTCTCAAATCTTTTCACACAAATGCCTTTTCCTGAAATCTTTCTCTCCTTTTTACCCTTACTTGACTCATCTGCAATTTCTCCCCTAAAATATTGAAATCTCCTCACCGCATCCTTCTAGGTCCTGCACACCACCCTCTAGCCACCAGTGTCAGAGTGGCTGCTCTATGTAGAGACTCCACTCCTTCTACAACGTTACATCCCAAATCAGCAGCAAATACAGCCCTATCTTTATTAATCAGATTAAAAATACATCGTGCAAAAAAATGTTTCTTCTTCGTGCTTGAATTATGAATTCTGTCGTTAAATCTCTACGTCATTGCATTTCCACAGTATAACTGGGAAAATTTTTAGTAAAGTCATAAACATCATTCACACCACTGGGGGTATCTTGCATTTCTTTCATAATACTGATAAAACTTGCAATTTGCTTGTTTACCATTTGTCTTGTGCTAAGTTGTAAGTGCACCTTACATTTGTTTAGCTTCCTTTGGTTTGGTTTGGTTTTAATTCAACAGTATAAGCTCAGAGCCTCACACACCTGAGTGAATGAATAACACAAAGTCAAGACTGGTGCCTGGAACCAAGGAGTGGCTTTGCAACCCAGCTAACTGGCTGCAAACTCACAGTTAATCAACAAGCATTTACTGCATTGCACACACTGTGCGTCTGGCGGTCTGCGTTTTGTCTGCCTCTAAAAACATGTATCTGCTTTTCAAGCTGTCATCATTGCTTTTCGTCAGCCTAACTAAGGTAGAAAGAGACATGCAGAGGTGGAGAAAAATAACTGTGCTCTACGTGTTCAAACTTGATGGTGTGTCGTTTTGGTGTTTGCATAATAAAAATATGCCTAAGACTGAATTATGTCAAATATGTACGAATGGTATTTTGCCTGCAGTAGTACCAGAAATCTTAGAGCCTTCAAACCTCTGCAAATCAAAGACAGACACACAGTGCCAGCTACCAGGTGATGTAAAGAAAAGGTTTTCCCATTTTGTGGGAAAGGCGACGGATCTCAAGTTAAGTAATTTGCCCACAGTCGTGAAGTAAATCAATGAAAACATCAAGGTTAACACAAGGTGGGCAACAAAAGGTAACACACTCCCTGTTTAAAAAAGCTCATGGTGGGGCTTCTCTGGTGGCACAGTGGTTGGGAGTCCGATGCAGGGGACACGGGTTCGTGCCCCAGCCCGGGTAGATCCCACATGCCGCGGGAGCAGCTGGGCCTGTGAGCCATGGCCGCTGAGCCTGTGTGTCCGGAGCCTGTGCTCCGCAACGGGAGAGGCCACAACAGTAAGAGGCCCGCGTACCGCAGGGAAAAAAAAAAAAAAAAGCTTATTTAGTAGGAATGTTCTGACATCAGTCAACCTTAGTTTAAAATTCAGAAGCTTCTGGGAAAGAAAGGAAGGAGAGAGAATCAGAGGAAACCAAGACACTGTGGGATGAATTTTATGATTCAACAGAGGGGTTAAATCTGAAAAGATTCTATTACTGACCCCCCATCATACCTCTCTATTTCCAGGCTCTATTCCATTTTAACGCCTATGTTGAAATTGTAGTCTTTAGCCTGCTGTCTGCTTCTTCTGTTGCTTTCTATAGAGCAGATGTTTTAAATCTAATATCCAAGAACCCCTGGACTCCGCGGATGAATTGGAAGCCCGGGAAGTCCCTCTTCATGAACTCCTTGAAACTGCAGGCAAACCCTTCGTGTAAATGTGCAGACGTGCATCCCACAGGCAAGGGGTCAATAGCCTTGATAAAACTGCCATGAGTGCTAATACTATGCAAAAATGAGTCGATTGCTGCCATAAAAACTAAATAACGAGATCCACACAGCAAGTCCTATTCAGAAATCAACAAATTGTTTTGTTTAGAAATACAAGGAAAGTATTAGCTGAAAAAAGTGTTGATAAGAAACATAGAACTCTAAATTGTGCTACTGCTGTGCTAGCTGATGAGGGTAAGCTGAAGTACAGTAACAGTAACTTCTCCCCCCTACAAAGGGTCACCTTCCCAGACCTGCAGGAACCCTTCACTCAGCCCTGGCTCATGACTCAGAGTGAGTCCCCTCCCAACAGTGATGGATGTTCTGATGCCCACTGACCGCTGATGTCTGTTCCTTCCCTTTTATCTCCACATCTTTGGTTTTACTGAAGTTAAAGCTTCCCTTCCAATAATTTCTAGAGTCCTTTTCTCTGGAAAAATATTTATTTGTTTTTTTTGTTTCTCTTTCTCCTGTAGTGCATCAAACAGTACATGATGTGACTTTCTGTGTGCTGTGACATCACAGATGTAGTCAAGTTTCTAGTATACATCTCACTTTCCATCCTGACTGGCAATAGTATTCAATGATGGGTTTAATATCTTAAGAAATGCCCAATTTTAGAAAAGATTTTCATCTACAATCTACCTAAAATGTAACATTTTCAGATTGTTACATCCTTGTGCTAAAAACGGATGACTCTAGTCTAACAACTGACTTCTCAGGCTGATCACGGAAAGAGATTTTACAGTAGAGCAATCAAAAGGAAGTCCTGTTCTCAACTTTTTATGGTAATTCAACTTTATACTGTAATCAAGACACAGGAAACAGAAAAGCAAAGGATTCAGTCCTCATTGTTTTTCTAAATACTTAACTCACAAATGTACTGAAGACTGAAGCAATTTAGCAAAAATTTAAAAAAAAAAGTAAATATAAAAATAAAAGCACAGGATGTGTCCAGGCTAAGTTAGAAAATATTCTGATGAAAGAGTGCCCTTAATAATTCTAAAAGTTTTTCTGTCTCTACCTAGCACAAAACAAGTGTTTCCCAACAACTGAATTAAGAAATGTCTCTTCATTCAATGGGACTATTTAATGACAGTTAACTTTTATCCTTGATTAGTAAGACCTTTTTGCTGTAATTAATGGAAAGTGAACTCAAAATAGCCCAAGAAAAAAATGGGAGAGGGGGATTTATTGCCTTACATAATACACAAATATTCCTATTTCTCCTTCAGTTCTGAGTTCTAAGTCACCTCCTCTGGAAAGTTTTCCTGAACCCCTACAAATCCCATAGGTGATTCCATAGGATGCCTTATAGATTCCATCTTGGGGTGAGTTTCATTTGAGAATTTTTTTTTAAATTCTATATTCCTAGGAAAAGACTAATCGTTTTATAGCCATGGTAATAAGTAGCCACCAGAACTTTAAAATCGGTTTCTTCCGTGACAATTTGCCTCCGGAAACATATTTTTGTAAGCCAGCCAATCAGTAGCAACGCCTCATCAATCAGGAATCAGCCAATCAGAAATAGACTCAGACTCAGTCCTCTAAACGCTCCTTTAAGTGTCAAACAACCCACAGCAGTCCCATCGAAACATATTTCTACAGATGATGTTCAATTCATTTACATGCTTGAAATTTTGCCAAACTCTGAACTGCATTCTTTTTCTAAACCTTGTGTGAGATCCACAGCCTCCTCTGCTCAGAAAGACTGTGCCCGGCCAACGTAGCTCCCCCTCACTGCAGTCAACAATCCACTCATCTTTGTGCTTTTTGCTTTTTATATAGCGTAGTCATCTCATAATTCTTGGACCATCTATATAGTCTGTTTTCTTATCGGTATCCAGCACTGGACACTCTCATTAGGGCAAAGGCTGAATCTGTGTTTGTTGCAGTTGTACTTCCCTTGCCTGGCAAGGAAATATACACATGGCATTTGTTGATTAAATATGTGAGGATGTGAGGATGGACGGGTAGGTGGGTCAATGGATGGATGGATGGACGGATACATCGGTAGATGGATGGTGATAGAAAGGCAAAATCATATTGTCACCTGGAAGGTTCTGGGAGATGGTCCTCTGGGCAAAAAACATCAGAGGTCTCAGAGGGCACTCCAAAAGCAAAGGTAATGAAAAGATCCTTCATAAAGAGATTGTGATTATATGTGAGATACTGGCAGAAATTCTCAAAATAGGTAGGGTTAAATTTTAATGGGGTCCTTTTCCAGTTTTCTAGAGCAGAAGGGGGCCCATGAAAGAGAAAATGATTCAGAGACAATAGTGTCTCAATGAATATATAATCTGACATTTATCCATCATCAGGTGGAATCGGAAGAAACTCAGATTATTAAATTACTTACCAAGCCACTTAGAGAGTTGAAAGTTTAGAACCCATAGCTTAGCATTTGATTTGATCCAAATCACATTGCCTTAGGTTGGGTTCCTTGGGGAAAGAGCCTAAGATGGAGATTCTTGTTCAAGTGATTTTTTGAGGAAGAACTCTTGTGAGATTGGGAGTGACAGAAGCAGGACCACGCAGGGGAAAAATCCAAGCAAGAATATAATCTCAACTACAACCTGGCTTTGGTGTGATTCCTCAGGAAAGCTCTGAAGTATGAATTAGTCCGCAGAATTGGTCGCACTTGAGGCAAGGGGCTAGCCTTGTGAGCCACTGGCCTTGGTCTGATGCCGTCTGGGTAGAATAGAGTCTTAGTTTGTCCAGTGAAGTGGTTCCTGTTTGGCCAAGGGCAGTTCTCAGAGCAGGGAGAGGGCATGAGGAGTTATCAGCCGACCCCAAAGCAGCTGGCAGACAGATGCACCTTGGGGATCTGGGCAAGGTACCAACAGCGTCCTGTACACAAGGCTAAAACAGGGCTTCTCAATGGTGGTAATATTGCCAATTGGGGCCAGAAAATTCTTTGTTGTACAAGGGATGTCTTGTGCACTGTGGGATGCTTAGCAGTATCTCCAGCCTGTACCCACTAGATACCAATAGCACCACACCTTTTTCCCCAATTGTGAAAACCAAAAATGTCTCCCAACGTTGCCATACGTCCCCTGGGGGCAAAAATCACCTTGGTTGAGAATGCCTGAGTTAGCACAGGAAGTGAACATGAAGGTTAATTAAGTAACTTTATCTTTTTTTTTTTTTAACCAGGGCCTGGGACTTTATTTTTATTTTTTTAAACATTTTTATTGGAGTACAATTGCTTTACAATAGTGTGTTAGTTTCTGCTTTATAACAAAGTGAATCAGTTATACATATACATATATCCCCATATCTCTTCCCTCTTGCGTCTCCCTCCTTCCCACCCTCCCTATCCCAACCCTCTAGCTGGTCACAAAGCACTGAGCTGATCTCCCTGTGCTATGCGGCTGCTTCCCACTAGCTATCTGTTTTACATTTGGTAGTGTATATATGTCCATGCCACTCTCCCACTTTGTCCCAGCTTACCCTTCCCCCTCCCCGTGTCCTCAAGTCCACTCTCTACATCTGCGTCTTTATTCCTGTCATGCCCCAGGTTCTTCAGAACCTTTTTTTTTTTCAGGTTCCATATATGTGTTAGCATACGGTATTTGTTTTTCTCTTTCTGACTTACAACACGCTGTATGACAGACTCTAGGTCCATCCACCTCACTACAAATAACTCAATTTCATTTCTTTTTATGGCTGAGTAATATTCCATTGTATATATGTGCCACATCTTCTTTAACCATTCATCTGTCGATGGACACTTAGGTTGCTTCCATGTCCTGGCTATTGTAAATAGAGCTGCAATGAACATTGTGGTACATGACTCTTTTTGAATTATGGTTTTCTCAGGGTATATGCCCAGTAGTGGGATTGCTGGGTCGTATGGTAGCTCTATTTTTAGTTTTTTAAGGAACCTCCATACTGTTCTCCATAGTGGCTGTATCAACTTACATTCCCACCAACAGTGCAAGAGGGTTCCCTTTTCTCCGCACCCTCTCCAGCATTTATTGTTTCTTAATTTTTTGATGATGGCCATTCTGATTGGTGTGAGGTGATATCTCATTGTAGTTTTAATTTTCAGTTCTCTAATGATTAGTGATCATTAGTGAGCATTCTTTCATGTGTTTGTTGGCCATCTGTATGTCTTCTTTGGAGAAATGTCTATTTAGGTCTTCTGCCCATTTTTGGATTGGGTTGTTTGTTTCTTTGATATTGAGCTGCATGAGCTGCTTGTAAATTTGGGAAATTAATCCTTTGTCAGTAGTAACTTTATCTTTTGCGGCACAACGCAGAAGAGGCTGTGACACAGAAGAGTCACGAATCAGATATTTTTGAACAATATTCCAAATTGTGAGGTAAGGAAAAGGGACTCTGAAAGAATTCACATTGACTCTCCAGCAAAAATTATCTCAACAATTTTGCTCTTTCCATGTACAGAAGTATGCACCTATTAATTGTTTTGAATGCATAGATAAATGCTTCTAACACAATGTAACACGTTGCTCCCTAAGTAATGTGTTTCCTCAAGTCATGAGGCACCTGTCACCATGGGGTTTTCTGACAGTGACAATTATCATACTCTCTCATTCTTAGAAGCGGGCAAGTAAAACAAAATCCATTGTCAAAAATAGGGCTCAGAGCAGGTGATCAAGCCAGACAGGATATGAGGAGGGTTAAGCAGAAACTTCAGTACATGAGAAATGGAAAGAAGGCACCAGTCGTATAGACTCAAGTGGAAACGGAGAATGTGATCTAATGTATTTCTGCAATTGGTGGCTCAGCAGGACAGGTGTCAATAGTTCCAGCAGCAAGTACCTGAATCAGTCATGGAGGCATCAAACTCAGTGATGAGATGCCTCCCAGCTTGTCTATTTGATGGATGTGTACAAATCCCTTCCTGAAGACTCAGTTGAGTTTTCATCTTCGCTGTGAAAACTTCCCACCCTGCTCTCCCCACAAGCAGAGGTGAGGTTTCCCTCTACTCTTTTTCTCTACCCAGGGCATAGATCTATTAAAATACATACCCATTGTTTCATCACCGTTGGACTATTTGTCATTCTCTCCAACTTTTAAAAAATTTTTATTTTATATTGGACTATAGTGGATTTACAATGTTGTGTTAGTTTCAGGTGTACAGCAGAGTGATTCAGTTATACATATACATACATCTATTCTTTTTCAAATTATTTTCCCATTTAGATTATTATAGAATATTGAGCAGAGTTCCCTGTGCTATACAGTAGGTCCTTGTTGGTTATCTGAGTTTGGGATTGACCTATACCTTCTCTCCAATTAAATGGTGAGCTTCCTAGAACAGGGTTTTGTTTTTTATCTTCATGACTTAAACATCTAGAATATTTATGCAATATTCATTCAACAAGCCTTCACTGAGTACTTGCTATGAACCAGCCACAGTCTGCCTCAACGCTCTTCTGTCCTACAGATTCCCTATAATAAGGGAAGAACACCTCAACACCAAAAAAAGGAAGTATTACCTCTCATTGTCTTGAGAATGACATCACCCTGCTACCCTAAGAGTCTCTGCTTCTGTGATGGGCTTTGATTGCCATTCTCCATCCCAGGGAGAGCTGCACTGTGATGGATTCGGTGTCTCACGAAGTCTGTGTGCCCTGGGCACCCCCTGTAATTTAAGCTGTCCTATGAAGAGACAACCAGAGAACTCAGGACATTTGCTGCAGCTGATTAGCGTTATAATACATGCAATATACGACTGTTGATGATGAATGCCCCCAGCAGAGGGGAATGTTTGATATACCTCTCTGGGATTGCCTGATTTTTACTGCTACTTTTTAAGAACTCATATAAATCAGAGCCACCTCTTCTCATAAAATTGTTGAGATTTTTCTAATATTATTAAAATCTAATATGTCATTCAATGATATTGGGAAAGAAAGAAATTATATTGGAGAAGTCAAGTGGATTTTGATGTTCCAATAGTTGTTTTCCTTATTCACGTCACCAGCACTGGGGACATGCAACATTTTCCAAAAAAAAGAAACCTTTTTTTTTTTTTGCGGTATGCAGGCCTCTCACTGTTGTGGCCTCTCCCGTTGCGGAGCACAGGCTCCGGACCCGCAGGCTCAACGGCCATGGCTCACGGGCCCAGCCGCTCCGCGGCATGTGGGATCTTCCCGGACCGGGGCACGAACCCGGGTCCCCTGCATCAGCAGGCGGACTCTCAACCACTGTGCCACCAGGGAAGCCCAAGAAACCATTTTTAGAAGCTACTTTCATTTGGAGACATTAATGGGTTCTTTTAATAGCCTGATTTCCCCCATCTAAGATTATCCAGAACACTTGTGAAATATTTTGATATTTATAGTTGTAAGAGGCCAGTAATTTCAATCACTTAAACTCCCAGATGACATCACAGTAGTACTATCTCAAAATTAGGAATGTTTTACAAACTTTTTCTCTTATATATGTTTTTATCATATACATGTATGTATTTCTAGTATTCCTTTAACAGCTGTTCTACAGTCGGGGCTAGCATAGCAAAATCAGCACCTAAGGTGTTATTTTTAAGCACACACAGCAGCCTATCTGGAAACATAATAGTATTATGAGTATTGTGATTTACATTCTCTGGGGAACAAAGGCAATAAACAGAGTCAGAATTTCATCACGGCCTAAAAAAGATAATCTTCTGCTGTATCATATACCCATATCAACATGCCTATAAAAGAAACATGTTTCTAGATAAAACACAGAACCCAAAGATAAACATATATATTTTTCTGAGTTAAGACTCATCTAGCTTAGCTGCATATTTTTACAAAAACCATCCTCGCAACCTGGAAAGCTGTACTTAGATACACAGTCAGACAGATATCAACATGCAGGGATCTTGAGGCATTAGGAAGAAAAAGTATGAAAATGCCCAAAAATATTATTTTGGCTACATAATTAAAAGAAGAAGATAACTTCTAGAATTTAAGTGGCAAGTTACACATTTTAAAATATTGTAATTATATTATTTCAAAGTCTAAAATAATAGTGCAACGAGCTGGAAGAAAAATCCTCACTGGAGTTTGAGACATTACAACTCTCCATAAGCAGAGCCCATTATGACTATCTTTGAGCATAACAGTTTCACACCAGGAATAGATCAAAGTAATGTAACAGCCTTGTGTATATAATTACAACCTTCCATCCTTTGAAGACAGTATAGTAGATGTGGGTGTGTACATGTACATGTATGTAAAGGCATGCTCTTTTGGAAAAAGAATTGGGCCAAAATTCTCTTGCTTAGGTTGTGTTGAGTTCCAGTTCTTTGGGTCCATTTTCTCCCCACACGTTAGCGGTCAAACACTTCCATTCCTGCTCCTTGTGAAGTCAGTTCGCCACTCTTCCAGTTAGAAACCATGAAGCTGTCTTTAATTCCTCCCTCTTCTTCATTCTCTGTACGTCTATCCATTCTTAGCATAGTCCTTTGCATGCAGTAAGCATTCGACAATTATGTCTTCAAATTACTTGCTATGGACATATTTTCACTTCCAAGTGTTCTAGCCTTTCCTTTTGTTCCTTATTTCTGCAGCGACCCTACTCATTCCACCCTAGTCAATCCACTGTAGTCCTAGGCACTCTATTCTTATTTACCATACAGGAAACTAGCTGCCACATTAATCTTCCTAAAGTATTACTCTATTGATCACCTTGAAAATCCCCAATAACTACTGCTACTTTAGTTTTCAAATCCTAATGCTATTTCCTTTTCTTAAGTGACTT
Source organism: Tursiops truncatus (assembly GCF_011762595.2). Taxonomy (NCBI): domain Eukaryota; kingdom Metazoa; phylum Chordata; class Mammalia; order Artiodactyla; family Delphinidae; genus Tursiops; species Tursiops truncatus. The sequence continues at coordinate 13,727,330 of NC_047051.1, forward strand.
TCTAACCTGAATCACCACAGAGTACTCATCAATACTTTCATTTTATACCACTAAAAAACCTATTTTCACCATCATTATCCACTACTAAGGTGCAGGGTTTTGGGGAGTTTTGGGGTTTTTTGGGGGGGTGGGGGGCGGGGGTTTGGCTGCACAGCATGGCTTGTGGGATCTTAGTTCTCCGACCAGGGACTGAACCCAGGCTGTGAGAGTACAGAGTCCTAACCACTGGACGGCCAGGGAATTTCCTAAGGTGCAGTTTTAACCACACCCTTTGATGTCCTCCCTGATTTATAGACTCTCCTCTCTTTATTCAGTTATTCAAATGCATCCTTCAATTTCCAACCCAAACCTACATCCTTCATTAAACCTTCCTAGTTTCTTCTTCAAGTACTTCATTTTTTTTCTGAACAATTACTGTCCTTAGTCTACCTTGCAACGTTCATTATTTAATTATATATTATTCTTAATTCCCTTCTAATTTTCCCTTAATTTCCTTCTGATTATTCTGGTCTGGTTTATCCAATTTGGCGGTTCAATTTTTAAAGGTAGGACAGGTTTTAACCACCATCTCTGAGCTCAGAAATCATGAATAATAGGCATAGAAGATATAGCTACTTATTTTGTCAATGCTATATACTGATTTTGATGCACTAAGTCAGAATACATCAGACAAAATAATTGAAAGAAAAGTAAAAACTACTTTTTCCTTCCAAGAAATCAGTGCCAATGATAAGCATCATATGTAAGTTATGGAAAACAGCAGGTGCATTAAGTTCAAATTCATCAATATGAATTTGAAAGCTCTTTAAGAAAATTTAGAAATTGCTTCAGTAGACTTTACCATTCTTGTTCTTCCCGTCACCAATTATTCTAGTAAGCTTTCTTAAAGGTGAGAAACCTGTATATTCTTATTAGTGGAAAATAATATGATTACATTTACAAGAAGACAAGCTAACAATTAGGAAAATTTGTTTCAATTAAGTTAGCTTTTTAAATGTATTCGATTTAGTATTAGGTTAAAATATCTCCATTCATTTAAAGTGAGATGGACACATTTTGTTTTCTGTAACTGACATTTTCATTGAGAAATAATCTCCTTCCTTTATCCATCCAAATCCCAACTGCTTAACCTTAGACATAGTAAGCACTCAAAAATTATTTCTTCAGATGACTTGCAATGAACACATTCTTACTTCCAAGTGTTTTTTCTCCTTATTCCTACAGCCACCCTAGTCATCCGGCCCTAGGACCCTTATTTAAAATATTATAAATAATAACAAGCACTTGTTACATATTGATCTACAGTGATTTTCCGGTGTTGTTTTGTTTGCTTAGGACAAGGTAATAGGTACAGACAGAGCCATAGTCTGTGACTCAATGGCAACAGCTCATATGTAAAAAGGCAGCATTTGCCAACCCTATTGTGTAATGCGACTCCTCAAGTGACTTCTCTGTTAATTTGCTAAATTTTAATTTATCTATCTATTTTCTTTTAGACAGTTTTTCTTTGTAACTTATTTAAAGTCCATTATATTGCCGTAAACATCTTTGTTTGTATAGAACTCATTTCAACCTTGGATTAGTTCCTAGGATAAATTCTTAAAATGGCAATAACTGTTTCAAAGGAATAAAAATATCATCTCCTCACTGGGGGCTAACTAATATACTAACAATAAGCTAATTCCTTTCTGAAAGTGTGGTAACCGTGTATACATTTTCTATAACTTAGCATTCCTATTTTTTCCTTTTCCTTTTTAATTTCTGTTGCTGTTGGGTTAGGGTTAGGGCTTTGTTTCTCTGAGAATTTAAGAGGTTAAAATGGAGCTAGGGGGCTTCCCTGGTGGCGCAGTGGTTGAGAGTCCGCCTGCCGATGCAGGGGACACGGGTTCGTGCCCCAGTCCGGGAAGATCCCACAGGCCGCGGACCGGCTGGGCCCGTGAGCCATGGCCACTGAGCCTGCGCGTCCGGAGCCTGTGCTCCGCAACGGGAGAGGCCACAACGGTGAGAGGCCCGCGTACCGCAAAAAAAAAAAAAAAAAAAAAATGAAGCTAGGGAACTTTTCAGCTAATTTATTTCTGCTGTTTCAAATTGTGTTTAGCAGGATAATGTAGCTTATTTTACTTTGAAATATCCTTGAACCACAAATAATGGAGGCACTGTGTTGGCAGACGAGATTGTCTGGAATAGAAGAACCCAGTCACCGGATCTATATTACCTGGGTTCAGAGCCCAGCTCAGCCACTTATCAGTCCTGCAATCCCAAGAAAGCTATTGTGCTTAGGTCTTGGTGCTACCTTTTAAAACAGACACTGATAAACAGAGCAAACAAAATGGCAAGGGGTCTGGAAAACGTGTCGCAGAAAACAGTTGAGCAAATCAGCAATATTTAGTCTGGAGAAAAGATAACATGGTGGGGACACGATTGCTGACCTCAAATACCTGGAGAGCTGTCATGTGGAAGAAGGAGTAGATAGAATCCATTTCATGCCAGAAAAGAGAATAAATGGAAATGACAAGGAGGCAGTGTTCAGCTTTATGGAAAGATGGACTTTCTAATAATTACAGCTTTTCAGTGATAAACCCAGCTGCCACCTGGAGCAGCAAGCTTTCTGTCATTGGAGGATCTCTAGCTGCAGCCAAATGACCATCTATCCTAGATGGTGAAAGTTAAATAATGAAGTCTGGACAGGAAGGAAGGAGATGGGGAATGGAGTTTGGGGGACCTGGCAAAAGATAACAGGGCTGAGCGGGAGGGAGCAAATTGGGAACACTGCTTGAGATGCTAGGAGGTCACTGGCAGAACCAAGGCTGGCATCTTTCTAGGTCGGGGCTAGAAAATTGTTGGAAAATGGGGTCTAGAGATTGATTCATAAATAAAAAAGGAAAGAGAATATTTTTTGAAATATGTCAGTGACCTACCAATGAAATCATTCTCGAGGACTAATTCATCTTAAAAAATAATTTCCGAAAATAAATCTGTAACTGTTTCTCTGTTATAACCTTATAATTCTGTTTTGAAGCTATCAAAATAAACGTTTTTTTCCCCCTCTAGGAATGTGTGCACAATTCATTTCATATTAAAGTTAGATTTTTTAAGTTTATTTAAATGTATCCCTTAGATTCCTCTGTCTCACAGAACTTAATTCGTGTGAGTAGACGGGAGAAAGCACTCTATTTCAAAGGAGCTTTTGTAAAACTCCACATGGTATATTTCTAGGACACAGTGAGTACTTCGTTGGAAACCTACTAATAGGAGTCGAAAATAGAATTGCTATAAGAAACCTACAGAAGTCATCCCATAAGATTTTGTTTTTAATTTAAATCCCAGGAAGAGAAGAGTTTTTCCCTTATTTGTTCTTTGTTTAGTTCTTCTGGGTTCCCCTGAGTGGTGGCCTCTTGTTTCAACTGTGCTTAAATTGCACTTCGTTCTGAGTTTTGTTTGAAAACTTATGGGTGGAAAATCCACAGCTATTCATGCCCTAGGATCATTGGCTTTAAAAAAAGATCTTAACATGACACAGCCAAATATTGGGGAAAACTGTTTTTAAGGGCGTCAAGGCTTTTATGCTGAACCTCAGGCCACACTGAGTTCTTACTGCTGGCTCAGCTCAGGTTCCTGCAAAGCACAGTGACCTGGCCTCTCCTCTCTTCTCCCTCCTCCATCAGTTACTTTTCTCAACAAGGATTTTCACAACTGTGTGGATTGAGTACGTTTCCAATATGTAATCCAGTTATCCCCATTAGGAAAGCCCGTCAAAAGATAATGCTATCATGGACCACTTTCCCCTCTCTGCGGTGCTCAGTTAGCCTTTCACTGAATAAGAAAAACATACGCAGGTTTTGCCAAATGTGCTTAAAAATGTTTTTTCATGGCATATTTCAGAATATAAAAGAAAGAACAAACTAGCAGTAGTCAGATGACTTGAATTGTAATTCATGTAATTTATTTTTCATTTCATCAAATTTATTTAATTCTAATGTCATTAATTGCGTGAACTTGAAAAAAAAACCTCACTGAACCCAGCTATGTCTCAATTTTCTCAGTTACAAAATGGTACTATTGATACTTAACCTGCTACAATGTGCAGTGGTTGTTTCGCTCCCTGGAATTGGAGCTCCTTTCTTCTAAGTGAGAAATTCCCACAGTGCGAATCTTAGTGGTAAGGAGAGTTACTCAACACCAGGAGGCCAAAAAGCGCAGACACACACTCTCCCCGTGCCCTTGGCAGGCAGAATGTGGGCCCGAGACTTAAGCTGGAAAAATCCGTGCCTGCCTGGATGTTTGAATTTACAGTGACAGAGAGAGAGAGAGAATTCATTTGGTCCGTGGCTGCCGTGACCTCGAGTTCAAGAACGGCAGAGGTGATGTTTACCGAGCTGCTGCCTCACACCCAGTGTTGGCCGTAGTGGAGGAGTCGCCTGCAGGGTCCCCTGTCCAGCGGTGGCTGCAGTGGCATCCCCACAAGACCGTTGCCAAGCAGGACTTTCTGGTTGCCTAGGCTTTTCGGTTCATGTTCACTTTTCTGAGCCTTCTGCTATTGCCTTCCCAGATATGAGAGCAATCCAATATCTTTTCATTTCTTTTTTGCTTAATTCTCTTCTGCTTGCTACTAAGAAAACTGAATAATATACATGGCTACCTCCCAAAGGTGTTGTGAAATCTGGCTGAGTTGTTTCAATCTGGCTTGGAAAAGAATAAAATGTGATCTAATTTCATGTAATAGGTGTTTATTAATGTCTTTATGGAGGTAAAGGATGAGCAAGTATTCATCAGGCTGTGTGCTCAAGATGCTTTCAAAATAGTGATGGGCACAAGAACACAATGACAATACCACAACATACAGTAACATTGGTTTCAGGTGAGAAACGCAAGCAAAGGCCTATGATGCAGGGCGAAGAGGATGGAGAAAGAGTCAAACACATGTAGCATGTACTAAGTTGAGTAGATGAGCAAAGATTCCATGGGAGAGTGAACATTTGACATCAGCCTTAAAGGTTGAATTGGAGCTTAAAAGAGGATACAGACACTGGCTTTGCAGTTGGAGCTAGGACTCTCTTTTCCTCTCCAGCTCTACACCCAGATCTCAACCTCCTTGGTTCAGTTTCCTCACCTACGAAAGGAGGAAGTTATGGTATTATAAATGGTCTATAAGGTTCTTGTAGTTCTTAAATTTCGGATAGACTCCCGTGGGCAGAGAAGGAGAACATTGCAGGTAGAAGGAGCATGGTGGGCTAAAAAGTGAAGGTTAAAAAGGTGAGATGAGCAAAGATCTAGAAGGAAGACAGCACGTTCAATCCCCAGACAATGTATAGTTTAGCATAAAATATAAAGATGAAGACAGTGTGTTTTACTTGACAGACAGTGGGAAGCCAGAAGAGATTATAGCAAAATGCTGTGATCAAAGATGAACTTTTTTTCTGGAGAGATGTATAGAATGACAGATACAACAGTAAGGAGACTGGAATTTGAAGAAAGTTAAAAGAAGAATAATGTTGAACTGAACTAGGATGATGCCAGACAGGACTGGGAAGAGAGGACAGTTGTGAATGACATTGTGGAGATAGATTCTCTCCAGCTTAATGACTCCAGAGAATGAGGGAAGTCGTGGTCAAGAAAACTTGCAGGGCGAACGTCACCCGATAGAAGGTTTATAAATCTGTTTGGTAAGGAAGTTGAAATAGTAGATTCAGAAGATTCAACAGATTCAGAAAGAGCGAGATGTGTGCATAGTTTGAGGGGGTACTGCTACTGAGGGAGATTGTTTTCTACAAAATAGGAAAAATTAAGCAAGATTTTAAGCAAAGATGAAACAACTAGGAAGATTGGAAATCCAAGCAAGAGAGGAAAACTGATAGAACAATTAATAGATATAATTAGGATATATTATTTGTTATAATCACAATCAAATGTTTCACTTTCACTAATAAGATACTAAGAAATAACTTCAGAAAATGAGATGAGAACCAAAGAGAAACTAAGCGTTTGCTATCTTTACTTCATAAAAATTTGGAATATATCTCTATCTATCTATACCTATATATTTTTAGATATAGAAAGGTATTTGAAAACAGTGATCATTTTTCTTTATTTCAACTTTGCATATATGCATATACATAATACATATACATTTTGTTATTTCATCTTTCCTATAGCTTCATGAGGAAAGTCAAGGTGGTATTTTCACCTTCCTTCTCTCCTCTCCAATCACATTGTTAGAAACGGAGACAGTGACTTGTCCACAGCTCCAAGCAAGTAAGTGGAAAAGCCAACTTCAAAGCAGGGTTTTCTGACTTCTAGTCCAGTGTTGTTTCTTTTTCCACATAGTAGACCCCCATCTGAACATAGCTTCGTCTGGAAAATCTGGGTATTTATGACACTATTTGTATCACCTTATGATAGATCCATCTTGAAAATTTACCTATCCTCATAATGAATTTTAATTTAGTTTTGTATTGCCAGATTTTAATTTTGATTTTCTTGTTGATTAAAAACTATAGCCACTTAATGATGTTGTATGTAAACTGCCCATGTCAATGAATACAAACATTGTCATACAATCGAAAAAGGAACAATCGATTCATTGGCAAAGCGCACAAGCTATGAGTTCTAAGTTTTCTAACCTAGTAGTAGTGACTTATTTTTTATTAACAGAGTCAGTCTTTCTGGCAAGAATGAAAACTATTGCTTCTGAGCACAGAACGTAAGGAAGGAAAATGGCGGGTCATCCATAAATTTGGTCTTATGGCACCAAATACCAAAACCCAAAGGGTAACCAAAGGGGAATTTGTCCACAAAGACTGAGTCCCTTGTTTTATAGTTGAGGAGACTGTGGTTGCAAAACAAAGGGAACTGCTGCAAGTCACACAGTGGGTGTCAGAGCCAAGGCTGGAACCCAGCTCTTGGTCAATCAGCGCAGGGCTGTTTACCCCTTCAGCACTGCTCTGAAATCAGTTAAGTTTGGATTTATAGGAAGCCATGGTTTTGAAGCTATCCAAGAATAAAATTCTATTGAGAACGATTACAGATTTTTGACATAAAGCTTCAATCACTCATCTGTAAGTATTTTTAAGGCGCCTATGAGGCAATCTCTATTGGAGTCTTTTGAGCCAGTAGAGGAGCATAACGTGAAATAAACCCTGAAGTGGCACTGTAACAATCAAAATGTAACCAGGTGTATCTTTAGCTCCAGTCTTACTTTAGAGTACCAAACCCATTGTCCAGTTTCTACATGAATATCTTGCCTGCATCTTAAATTCATCACATTACCTCTTTTATTTTAGGGCACAAATCCTCTGGTGCTTAACCTTAGGTCAGAAGTCATTTGAGTTTTTTTTTTGTTTTTTTGTTGTTTTTTTTTTTCATTTGAGTTTTAACGATCAATAAATTTACCTTTAAGTTGATTTGAGGAGACATTCTGGTGTGTTTTTCATAGAGTAAACAAATTTAAGAATTTATTATAGAGGATATTTTCCCCAGAATATATACAGCAATTGTCTAAAAGCTTTAAAAGGTAAGAACTGAAGAATTAAGCTCAGATTTAAAAAAATTACAAGCTTGTCAACTTATTTTGTCTCTTGTAATATTGTGAATGTTGGCCATAAAATATCCTTGCTAATTTAAGTATAGAAATATTTTAACACTGAGCCATTTATCTTAATGTGAGATCATTACCACCAATAATATTTGCTTTCAGATGAGAATTTAATATTTCACTATTATATCAACGATCATCAATGCAAAATATATTTAAGCAAATGACAGTATGTGTTACCTTCGATGTAATTTTAAAAACCCAAATAACTAAGACATTTACCAAAAAATAATAATAATTCCTAAGAATCATTCCATCACTTCAGTCAAGGCAGGCTAAATTAAAAAGTCAAAAAAGATTATAATTTACTGATTTCCTTAGGCTACTTGAAAATACATGTGGACCTCTATTATTCTTCCCATGAAACAAAATATTGAACTCTGCCCTTCGGGCATACTGCCATACCTCAGATGCTGATCTTATCATTGCTTGCAAGTCAAACAGAGTTGGACTTTAAAAGGAAGAAAGGAAATGCCTGGAGCCATTGGGAAGCATCAGGGGTCAGGATGATGGTCTCATTCTGGTCAGAACATACCCAGAGTCACAATGCCTGAATAAGGATGACTTGGCTTCCAGCTGACGTTTTTCAATCAAGACACATAACCAGAATTTGAAATACAATATATAAAGAACCATATTCTGAAATTGATGTCCTATTTCACTTGGCATCTTCCCACTTGTTTTATTTGTGAATAGGACATAATAGATGTTTTCCTTGTTACTACAATTTGAATTCTGTATGTAATAGTAAATAAGCATACTAAATTAGACAGTAATAATGCCCAAAGCAGATTGGAAATTGCTGAAGAGTTGGTTGGGGATTTTCTCATACATTTAAAAGATTGGTCATATCCCTTCTGTGTTCCTGGATATTCGTTTTGTACTAAATTGTGAAATGTATGTATCAGTTGTAAGCGGGAGTTCAAAGTTCCCTAAAAGTACAATATGTATAGAATAAGCTGAAACATATTCAATTAACTAAATGTTATTTGTTTGGATAAGTGGCTCACTTAAAATTAGTCTCTCTCTCCCTCTCGACTCCCAGGGTCAGACACTGCCCAGCGGGCTTCCTGGAGCCGTCTCTGATTATCACTCAGCACTACTTATGCACAGAGGTGATGCTGTGGCCTTGAAAATAGCTCTCAATGCTTCAGGCAGGGATCAAAACCCTAAACTGGGGGAGCTCAGGAGAAAGACACAAAAGGTTTCAAGGGATAACTGCTTCTCACTGCAATGTACCCGCGTATGCCTCTTATATCTTCAATTTAGACTGAAATGTAAAAGGGAATAACACTGTTTTACACTCCTTTTTTTCCCCCCAAATCTAAAATACCTTTAAGCAGGAAAAGGGCAGGATGACCATTATTTCAATTTTATATTCCAATTAATTATCTGATTTGTATTATCGGAGAGAAAAGCACATGACCCAAAATAAAACATTTTGCTCAGGATAACCAAGACTGCTAAAGAACTAATCTAAAATGGTAGAGTATTCATTTTAGTTTGGGGGTTTGGGGGTGGGGGGAAGCAGTTAGAAAACCTTTCGGAAAGGGAATCCACACACTTCTGAAACCCGACAAACACAAGGGGGCAGGCAGCGCTCGAGTCTGACTTGGAAACCTGCTGACTGAGGGTAGCTAACCTGTTTCAGTTCGCCCTCAGCATATTTATCAATTCTCCTGGCAGGCCAAGAAATGTGATTCTGACACGCGGGTCTAGTTAGTACTTGGTCTAATTACTGCGAAGAGAACAGGAACGTCTCTAGTGACCACTACCTCCACAGCGGCGGCTTTGGAAGAGCCAGGGGGCTACATACCCTGGAACGTATCCTCTGCTGCGACTCTCCCGATTCCGCTCTGAGGCATTTCTCACGCATTCCAAGCGCCCCTTTTTCCTTTTCCTCTGAAATTTGGTCGCAAAGGAGGGGCTTGTTAAAATCTCACCAATCCGAGAACTGTAGTCATTGTAATTTACGAGGAGACAGCGAGGGGCGGGGGCGAGGGGAGGCGCAAACTGCTCTAGACGGGCTTTTAATTCCAGCTTTCCTTCTTATGCGCAAAGGCCCCAGAGTTTCTCCCTAAACTGCTCTGGGTTTTGATTCACACTCAAGCCACGTTGCGTCTAACTTTCCTCTCGGGTTTGTTTGCAAGTTACAGTGAGACATAAGCATTCCCTGCGCGGGATCCCATTGAATTGGGGGGATGGGAGCTAAAACGGGGGTATTGCTGGATCGCAGGCAGCTGGAAAAGTTGAATCTAGCTCGGCGGCGTGTTCCGGCTCTGGGGCTGGAGAGCCGCAACCCCAGCAGTGCAGTGCGGAGCTAGCGCCCTCACTTCCAGGACCACGCGTCGCGCGTTCTATCTCCTCCCCTCCGCGCGGTTTCCCAGCCTCCGCCCCTAGGAGCTGATTGGCAGAAGTCGCTACCCAACCCTCGTCTCGGGGCCTCCTCCCGGGACCGACGATTGGCCTCCTGGGAGGACTGGAGTAAGGGGGTGCGAGGGGAGGGATTTCCCTCAAAGCTCAGGGTCCCGGGCCCTGGGAGGGAGGAGTGCAGGGACTCAGTTCTCCGCTCGACTGAGCCGCGAGCCGCGGAGCTGGACCGGCCGGGACGGTTTAGCCTCCCCGGCAGCTCCGGGGACCGTGCCGAGCCTCTTACCCATCCTTCTGGTCCAGCCTCGGCTACAGCAGGAACCCCCGGGCGCCGTGCGGAGTTCCTGGCACTTTCCGGAGGGCTCTCTTACCACCTGCCCCGGACTGGGACTGACTGCGCTCTCAGGGCGACCCGTCCGAGCCCTAACATCCGGACCATGCACGCAGCCCGGACCCCCGGGATCACTGCCCGCGCGCGCCACGCAGCTAACCCCACCACCTCTCAGCTGTTGCCTCCGCCGCCGCCCCGGCTGGTGCTGCTGTTTTTGCTTCTCCTGTCACTGGTAAGCCGCGTCCGGGCACAGCCCCCTGACCCCGGCCGGGCGTTGCTGTCCCCGGATCTCGCGGGCGTTGCAGGAGTCCCCTCCGAGGAGGCCATAGTGCCGGCGAACCGCGGGCTCCGGGTGCCCTTCGGCCGTGAGGTCTGGCTGGATCCGTTGCAGGACCTGGTGCTGCAGGTGCAGCCGGGGGATCGCTGCGTAGTGACCGTGCTAGACAACGATGCGCTGGCCCAGCGGCCCGGCCGTCTGAGTCCCAAGCGCTTCCCGTGCAACTTCGGCGCTGGCGAGGTGCGCTACTCGCACCTGGGCGCGCGCAGCCCGTCGCGGGATCGGGTCCGGCTGCAGCTCCGCTACGACGCGCCGGGAGGGGCGGCAGTGCTACCCTTGGTGCTGGAGGTGGAGGTAGTCTTCACCCAACTGGAGGTTGTAACTCGGAACTTGCCCCTGGTCGTGGAGGAGCTGCTGGGCACCAGCAATGCCCTGGACGCTCGGACCTTGGAATTCGCCTACCAGCCCGAGGCTGAGGAGTGTCGCGTGGGCATCCTTTCGGGCTTGGGCGCGCTGCCTCGCTATGGGGAACTCCTTCACTACCCGTCTGTCCCGGGACGTGCCAGCGAGGCAGGCACCCAGGAGCCGCTCCTGATGGACTGCAAAGCTTTCCAGGAGCTAGGCGTGCGCTACCGCCACACGGCCCCCAGTCGTTCTCCAAACAGGGACTGGGTGCCCATGGTGGTGGAGCTGCGCTCACGAGGGTCTCCTGTGGGCAGCCCTGCTTTGAAACGCGAGCACTTCCAAGTATTGGTGAGAATCCGAGGAGGGGCTGAGAACACTGCACCCAAGCCCAGCTTTGTGGCCATGATGATGATGGAGGTGGACCAGTTTGTACTGACTGCCCTGACGCCAGACATGTTGGCCGCCGAGGATGCTGAGTCTACCCCGGACTTGTTGATCTTCAATCTCACCTCTCCTTTCCAGCCTGGCCAGGGCTACCTGGTGAGCACTGATGATCGCAGCCTGCCCCTCTCCTCCTTCACTCAGAGGGATTTGCACCTCCTGAAGATTGCCTATCAGCCCCCCTCTGAGGACTCCGACCAGGAGCGTCTCTTTGAACTGGAGCTGGAGGTAGTGGACCCAGAAGGAGCAGCTTCAGAGCCTTTTGCCTTCATGGTGGTGGTGAAGCCCATGAACACACTGGCTCCAGTGGTCACACGGAACACTGGGCTCATTCTCTATGAGGGCCAGTCTCGGCCCCTCACCGGCCCTGCAGGCAGTGGACCACAGAACCTGGTCATCAGTGATGAGGATGACCTAGAGGCAGTACAGCTGGAGGTGGTGGCTGGCCTCCGGCATGGTCGCCTTGCCCTTCTGGGTGCCTCGAGTGGCAACCCTGCCCCTAAGACATTTACGGTAGCTGAGCTGGCAGCCGGCCAAGTGGTCTACCACCACGATGACAAAGATGGCTCCCTAAGTGACAACCTCGTGCTTCGAATGGTGGACGGAGGGCGCAGACACCAGGTGCAGTTCCTGTTCCCTGTCACCTTAGTGCCTGTGGATGACCAGCCGCCAGTCCTCAATGCCAACACGGGGCTGACACTGGCAGAGGGTGAAACCGTGCCCATCCTGCCCCAAGCTCTAAGCGCAGCTGACATGGACTCAGATGACTGTCTGCTGCTTTTTGTGCTAGAGTCGCCCTCCTCAACTACAGGGCATCTGCTTCTCCGTCAAACCCATCCTCCCCAGGAGGAAGAGATGCTGATCGGGGGCCCTTGGAGAAAACAGGGAGTGTTCTATGAGAAGACGGTGACAGAGTGGCAGCAGCGAGACATAACGGAGGGGAGGCTCTTCTACAGACACACTGGGCCTCACAGTCCTGGGCCAGTCATGGACCAGTTCACATTTCGAGTCCAGGATAACCATGACCCCCCTAACAGGTCTGGGCCACAGAGGTTTGTGATACGCGTTCATCCCGTGGATCGCCTCCCTCCAGAGCTGGGCGGCGGCTGCCCCCTTCGGATGGTGGTACAGGAATCCCAGCTCACGCCGCTGAGGAAGAAGTGGCTGCACTACACTGACCTGGACACAGACGACCGAGAACTACGCTACACGGTGACACAGCCCCCAATGGACACAGATACAAACCACTCACCAGCCCCACTGGGAACCTTGGTCCTGACGGACAACCCTTCAGCCGTGGTGGCCCATTTTACACAAGCCCAGGTCAACCACCATAAAATTGCTTACAGACCTCCAGATCAAGAACTGGGAGTGGCTGCCCGAGTGGCCCAGTTCCAATTCCAGGTGGAGGACCGAGCCGGGAATGTGGCTCCAGGCACTTTTACCCTTTACTTGCAGCCAGTGGACAACCAGCCACCTGAGATCCTCAACACTGGCTTCACTATTCAGGAAAAGGGCCACCACATCCTGAGTGAGACTGAGTTGAGTGTGAATGATATAGACACTGATGTGGCCCACATCACTTTCACTCTCACACAGGCACCCAAACATGGCCACATGAGGATGTCTGGACAGATACTGAGTGTAGATGGGATTTTCCACTTAGAGGACATAAAACAGGGTCGGATTTCCTATGCCCATAATGGGGATGAATCTCTGACTGATAGTTGCTCCTTGGAGGTCAGCGACAGACACCATGTGGTGCCCATCACTCTCAGAGTGAACATCCGGCCAGTGGATGATGAGGTGCCCATGCTGAGCCTTCCTGCAGGCACGCTGGGGTCCTATCTAGATGTTCTAGAAAATGGGGCTACTGAAATCACTGCCAGTGTTATCAAGGGGACCGATGAAGACACTGATGATTTGATGTTGACTTTCCTCTTGGAAGATCCACCCTTATGTGGAGAAATCCTGGTCAATGGAGTTCCAGCAGAGCAGTTTACCCAAAGGGACATCTTGGAGGGCTCAGTCGTTTACGCCCACACTAGCGGGGAGATAGGTCTATTGCCCAAGGAGGACTCTTTCAACCTGAGTCTGTCAGATATGTCTCAAGAATGGAGAATAGGTGGTAATACTATCCAAGGAGT